>NC_071511.1:46681328-46987187 GCF_027887155.1 Malaclemys terrapin pileata
GGCTGAAGGGAGGAGAGCAGCAAATGGAGTTTGCCAGCTGACCTCCACAAGGCAGAAAGCGAGGACTGGAGAGAGCAAAAGGCCAGAGAACAGCAGAGAGAGTTGGCTGCTGTTTTATGAGCTAAAGAGCTGAAGCCTAGGGGTGAAGCAGGGGAGCAGCCAAGGGGCTTACCTGCTGACGTCTCCATGCTGGAGAACTGGAGCCAGAAGGTTGCAGAGGGCTGAGTGGGAGTGATCTATAGTCCCCTGGTGAGAATGATAGGGTTACCATATTTCAGCAGGCAAAAAAGAGGACGGGAGGAGCCCCGCCCTAGCCCCGCCCCTGCCCCTCCCACTTCCCGCCCCCCCCAGAACTCCACCCCCTATCTAAGCCTCCCTGCCTCTTGTCCCCTGACTGCCCCAACCCTTATCCACACCCCTACCCCCAGACAGACCCCTGGGACTCCCACGCCCCATCCAACCACTCCCCACCCCCTGACAGCCCCCCCAGAACTCCCAACCCATCTAAACCCCTCTGCTCCCTGTCCCCTGACTGCTCCGATCCCTCTCCCCACTCCTGCCCCCTGACAGCTCCCCCCCAGAACTCCCAGCCCCCCACCCCTCCGCTCCTTGTCCCCTGACTGCCCCCTCCTGGGACCCCTGCTCCTAACTGCCCTCCAGAACCCCACCCCCTACCTAAGACTCCCTGTTCCTTGTCCCCTAACTGCCCCCTCCTAAGACCCCCCCAACTGCCGCCCAGGACCCTACCCCCTACCTGTACCCTGACTGCCCAAAACTTTCTCCACTCCCCTCAAAAAGCCCCCCCCTGAACTCCTGACCCCCCCCCTGTTTCTTGACTGCCCCCTCCAGAACCTCCCTGCCCCTTCTCCTG
Source organism: Malaclemys terrapin pileata (assembly GCF_027887155.1). Lineage (NCBI taxonomy): Eukaryota > Metazoa > Chordata > Testudines > Emydidae > Malaclemys > Malaclemys terrapin. The sequence continues at coordinate 46,682,200 of NC_071511.1, forward strand.
CCCCCTGGCCCCCTTACCCTGCTGCTCAGAACAGGGTGTTGGGCTCTGTGCGATCCGGACACGTGGCTGCGCTCCCCAGCACAACACACAACCCGGTCCCTGGCCCTGCACAGTGCTGCCGGACCAGGACACTGGGCTGCAGGGGAGGAGGAGCTGCCGGCTCAGAATGCAGGGAGGGAGGGAGGGGGGGGGAGGAGGAGCTCCTCTACAGCTGCTCCGGAGTCCAGCCCGTGACTTTCCTGCAGCCCTCCCAGCCGCTCGCTCTGCTCTGCCGGGGAAGGGGGAAATCCCGGACATTTTGAGTGATTTACAAATTCCCCCCGGACGCTATTTTTAGCACAAAAAGGAGGACGTGTCCAGGTAAATCTGGACGAATGGTAACCCTAGAGAATGAATTCCCAACAAGAGAGTATTCTACTTGGGTATTCTACTTGGAAAAGTAGGGTTGCACTCCAGCTGGAAGAGTTATGGTGTCTGTCCTGGAAAAAGAACAGGAAATTACTGAAGAGCTTGAATGTGTGGAAGATGCTGGAGCATAGTATGAGCTGTGTTGATGAACTAGAGGATGTGGGATTTTAAGGACTGCATGCACTGGGTGTGAGAAATGTACTGTGTTTGAGATTTTTGTTATTGATTATCTGAACTATGGACTAGCCTTTCCTAATCCCATAAACACATATCCTTGTGTTCAGAGAGTGAATTGCATTGTGTGTTCACCTTAACTAATGGAGATACAAAACTATTGGAGACATTTAGGTGCCCGACAGCCTTATTTATATAGGCCCTGTCTGAGTGCCTAGCAATTCCTTTTAAGATTTATTAGTGTGTTGGTTAGACTCTGAGTGGTAGTACTGCCTCTAGACTGATGGGCATGTGAATGAGACTCTTGATTTTTAAGGTACTATGTGCCAATTAGAGAGCGAACCTGGAACAGGGGAGGAAGGAAGGTCAGGACATACTTCAGAACTCAGCAATACCTGATGAGCTAACTCTTTGTTGTATATCAAATGTTGACAAAGAGCAGATATTTATCCTGAAAATAAGTATATTTCTCTATGATCTATGGTTACGTTGTAGACATCAGTATTTGACACATCAGCTGTGTTAAGAAGAAAAATCATTATCCTTGTAGCAATTTCAGAACCTACCATCTGCTTTAACCCATCTGAATTTTTGACATTTTATCATATAGGGTATAACTTCAAGCAGCTTCAACTACCCTCACATTTTTAGTAAGAACTTAGACAAAGCTTCTTCAAAGTAAAAACAAAAACAGTTATTGACACTTTCTAAAAATTGACAAGTGAGGTGAAGTAAATTCTCCATCATATTCCAGATTGCCTCTTAGATTTGAGTTTTCCTTTACTCCACAGATGGAATGACTTTTAATCATAAGAAGGAAGTTTAGCTTTCATTTCTGGGAAAATCCTCAGTTTGTTTTGCCTTCTGACAGCTTTAACATACAATATTACGCAGCTCCCTGAATTTACCAATGTGCCCAAAGCCTTTCAAATATAAGAGAAAATCCAGAAGCTTGCCTTGTTTGGAGGGAAAAATGTATTTCCTTTTCCTCTGATAGGTAGTCCCTGCAAGTCGTTCCTTCATTGGCTTTTGCTGAAGGAACAATAAGTGAGTGTCTCCATCAAATCCTCCAGCAAGGGTGGCCTTTTCAGACAGAAGCAACATAGCTTCCCCTTTGCCTACAGTACCAGAAGGCAAGCAGCTCCAGAATGAAGTGGTTCCAGCAGAAGGTATTTGAATGGCTACAGGAGAGTCACAGCTGTCAGTTGCAAGCCTCATTTCTCCAGCCAAGTTTTCACGTTTTCTTGGCTTCTTTTAGGACCCGGAACATTGCCTTGAGCTTCAGCAAAGTATACATTTGCTAGAGCTCAGAGCAGTTGAGCTAGCCCTTTTCACCCTGGAAAGAACATATGATGTATCCAACACATTTTGGAGTGAGCAATAACGCCATAGTTGTGGCCTATGTGAGCAAATGTGGGGGACACAAAGTCATCATGCCTACAGAAAATGGTGGTTATTAATGACATGGTGTGATGGAATGTGTACTCCACATAGGTCCTATAGAGGTTAATGTGGGCTTGAGAGGTCAATTCACATACCTGGCAGCACCTGTGAGAGAGAGAAAGCCAGGCTTAATAAATAAGGAAGCCAAGTTGGGGAGGGGCTAGATCAGGGGTCGGCAACCTATGGCACGCCTGCCAAAGGTGGCACGCGAGCCGATTTTTGATGCTGCTTTGGGGTTCCAGCTGCCGGCTCCTGCCAACTGGGGTCTCAGCCGCTGGCCTGCTCAGCCCGCTGCCAGCCTAGGGTTCCTTGGGGGTTCCCAGGCCAGCAGCGGGCGCTGAGTGGGGCCGGCGGTCAGGACCCCGGCTGGCAACGGGGCAGCAGCCGGAACCCCAGAGCAGCGGTGCGCTGAGCCGCTCAACCCGCTGCCGGTCTGGGGTCCCGGCCACTGGCCGCGCTCAACCCACTGCCAGACTGAGGTTCCAGTTGCTCAGCTGGCAGCAGGCTGATTGGGGCTGGCAGGGAGCTGAGTGGCTCTGTCTACTGCCAGTCTGGGGTGCTGGCAGCCTCCTGCTGGCCTGGGTGAGCAGAACCCCAGGCTGGTAGCGGGCTGAGTGGTGCCAGCAGCTGGGACTTTAGACCGGCAGCAGGCTGAGCCGCTCAGCCCGCTGCTGGTCTGAGGTCCCGGCTACCGGCCCCGCTCAGCCTGCAGCCGGCCCCGCTCAGCCCAGACCAGCAGCGGGCTGAGCAGGGCCTGGGATCCTTGTCTGGGGTTCCAGCCACCAGCCCCGCTCAGCCCGCTGTCGGTCTGGGGTTCCGTCCGCCAGCTCCTGCCAGACGGGATCCCGGCCGCCGGCCCCCCTCAGCCTACTACTAGCCTGGGGTTCTGCTCACCCAGGCCGGCAGGACGCTGAGTGGGGCCGGCGGCTGGGACCCCGACTGGCCAGGGGCCGGCAGCCAGAACCCCAGACCGGCAGCAGGCTGATTGCTGCCAGCACCCCAGACTGGTAGCGGACTGAGCCACTCAGGCTCAGCTCACTGCTGGCTGTGTGAATGGAACCCCAGACCAGCAGCAGGCTGAGCAGGACCAGCAGCTGGACCCCAGACCGGCAACGGGCTGAGCGGGGTTGGTGGCTGGAACCCCAGGCAAGGATCACACTAAATTGATAAGATCTGCATTTTAATTTTATTTTAAATGAAGCTTCTTAAATATTTTAAAAACCTTATTTACTTTAAATACAACAATAGTTTATATAATATAGACATAGAGAGAGACCTTCTACAAATGTTTAAATGTATTACTTGCACGGGAAACCTTAAATTACAGTGAACTTGGCACACCACTTCTGAAAGGTTGCCGACCCCTGGTCTAGATGGTGCTTATAAAACTAGGAAATTTGTAGAAGAAAGGGGAGTCTGCAGTCTGTCTCTGAGAGATAGAAGAGGTTGGAAGCGTCCCAGGGAGGCAGCGTGGAGTCTGTGGGAGTAGACCTTGACTGCCAACTTAGAGGGTCTCTGGACTGGAACCCAAAGTAGAGGAAGGGCCTGAGTTCCCCTATCAGCCACCAAGGAAGGTGGGGGAAACTCTCTGAGATAAAGGATATAAGGACTACAGAACCCAGAGACAGATGGAAGACCTGCTGTAAGGTCATTGAGCTATAACTTGGTTGGATTCTCTGTTACCTCGGAATGGGTGGACAACGGGCCAAATTGCGGAAAGAGAGACCACCACAGTGACAGAGAGACCGTTGGCAGGAAGTGCCAGATGGGGAGACAGCCGCTATGCCATGCCTGGCCACAAGGAGGTGCTCCTGTGGTGAGTGAACCCCATTACACATGGGCAGAGAAAAATCTGACATGGATTTGAATCCTATGTATCAAAGGCCAACTCACAGTAGAGGCTGACTGAGCATGCAGTCAAGAGGTAAAAGTGCTGTATGTGTTGTTCCAATCACTGACAATAGTCTCAGTTATTTACTTGTTTGTCCCCTCCTCCCATTCTGATTAGCAGAAACTCCCAGCTAGATATCAACTTGCTTCTAAAAGCCTGTCTCCAAATTAACCCTTAGCTATGTAGTGTTCTATTTCATTACTTCAGGGTGTCTGAATGCACATAATATGGTTGCGATTAGCTTGATCACATTCTGGGTTATACACACCCCTCAAATCCAGGGAAACATTTCTGCTAATTTGACTGGGTGGGAAATTCCTCACCAACCCCAAATTTGACAGTCATTTAGGCCCTGAACATATGGGTGAGACCCACTAGCCAGATACCTGGGAAAGAATTCTCTTTAGTAACTCAGAGCCTTTCCCATCTGGTGTCCCATCTTTGGCCATTGGAGAAATTTGATTACTGCAGTCATGAATGGACCATATGCTATTTTAGGCAATCTCATCATACAATTCACTACATAAACTTATCAAGCTCAGTCTTAAAACAAGTTGTTCTTTTTGTCCCCAATACTCCCTTTGGAAGGCTGTTCCAGAATGTCACTCCTCTGATAGTCGAGAAATTTTCATCTAATTTCAAGCCTAAACTTATTAATCTTTTAGTATGATCCATTGTAGTCTCCCCTTTAACCAATTTCTTACCCACCTTTTGATTCTTGTATTAACCCCATTTTCTCCAGTTGAACTAATAATTTTTCTTGTGGAACTGTATCACATGCTTTACTGAAATCCAGATAAATTCAATCTACTGCATTTCCTTTGTCTAGAAAATCAGTTATCGTCTCAAAAAGATCAGTTTGGTCTGGCACAATCAACCTCTCGTAAAATCAAATTGTATTTTATCCTAATTGCTGTTTACCTCTGTGTCAGGGGTGGCCAACCTGTGGCTCCGGAGCCACATGCGGCTCTTCAGAGATTAATATGCGGCTCCTTGCATAGGTGCCAACTCTGGGGCTGGAGCTACAGGCACCAACTTTCCAGGGTGCTCACTGCTCAACCCTTGGCTCTGCCCCAGGTCCCAGCCCCATTCCACTCCTTCCCCCAAGGCCTCCACCCCTTCCCCTCAGTCTGCCGCACCCTTGCTCGTCCTTCTCCTGCACACCGCAAAACAGCTGGGGGGAGCTGACGGGGGGCTCCTGATGTGTTATTGTGGCTCTTTGGCAATGCACACTGGTCAATTCTGGCTCCTACTCAGGCTCAGGTTGGCCACCCCTGCTCTATATCCTTAACTACTCTCTCTTAGACCTTGTATACAATTGAGGTCAAACTAATGGGCCTGTAGTTTACTGGATTAGTTTTTTTCCTTTCTTAAATATAGATACTATATTTGCAATTTTCCAGACATAGGGTACAACCTCCGAGTTTCCAGATTCATTAAAAGTCCTTGCTATTGGGCTTGCAAATTCATGTGCCAATTCCTTTAATATTCTTGGGAGCAGATTATCTGGGCCCTTGATTTGGTCCCATTTTAAGTAGTGCGAGTTTGGCTTCCACCTCATGTGGTAATTCTACTTCCATATGCTAATTGCCATAAGCTACCTTGTGCTGTCCCCAACCTCCTCATTACTCTTATTGAAAATGGAAGCAAAATATTCATGTAGGTGTTGGACCATCTCCACCCCATGATAGAAGTATGTAAAATAATTAATAGTGTAGAAAAGGTAGATTGGGAACTTTTGTTCTCCCAGTCTTACAAAACAAGAACAAGGAGACATTCCATTAATTTGAAAGGTAGCAAATTCAGAACTGAGAAAAGGAAATACTTTTCCATTCAACCATAATTGCTCTGCAGAACTTACAGCCGGATGGTGTCACTGAGGCCAATAATTTAAAAACATTCAAGAGGGATTGTTTTCAGTGTTGTTGTAGCCATGTTGGTCCCGACCTGAAGAAAAGCTCTGTGTAAGTTTGAAGGCTTGTCTCTTTCACCAACAGAAGTTGGTCCAATAAAAGATATTAGCTCATGCAACTTGTTTCTCAAAAGAAGGATAACAAAAATATCCAGTTATAACAATTAAGGCAAAACGAAGATTTTTGGAAGGGATAAAAATGTCTTGTTTCAAGGCTTAAACTAATCTCTAACTATTAGGGATTATATTGAAACCTTTATGGGTCAGATGATAGCACATTTGCCTGCTCTGTGGTTCTTGCACCTCCTTCTAAGGCACCTGGTACTGGCCCCTGTTTGTGGCAGGATGGTGGACTGAACTAGGTGGTCCATAGATCTGATCCAATATGCCAATTTCTATAATGGAAAACTAGGAATTTTTGCCAGCAAAAGAAAGCCATAAGCTCACTTGCTCTCCAAGAAGAGGTTATAGTTATGGAAAAGGCTGCTTTTAGTGAGAGCCAAAATAAGGATTCTAATGCCAGGGGTTCAAAGGGTCAAGTACAGAGGCTATTAATCACCATGTGTGGTGGGGCGGCTGCCCCACGCCCAGAGAGGGTGGGCTGCGGCAGGCTTAGGCGCCTGTGTAGACGCGCGGCCAATCAGAGAAGGGCTTACAGGGAGCCAATCAGAGGACAGATAAAAGAAGAACAGGAGTACTTGTGGCACCTTAGAGACTAACAAATTTAGAAGAACAGCCAATCAGGGCCCGGCTCAGCCACATAAAAGACTGCTCAGAGTGAGAGCAGTCAGTCTGTCCCAGGCCTTCAGAGGGGAAGGTCTGTCTCCAGAGCTGGGAGGCCAGCACCACGGACAGCACAGTGCAGGCCAGCTTGAGAGAGTGGGAGAAGGCCCTACTCCATAGCCTGCCAGGCGGCAGGCCTGGGAGGAGGAGGCCTAGCGCAGAGAAGGGCCGTTGGGGAAGTGGTCCAGAGGAGTGGTCAGAGAAGGAAGGAGAAAGAGGACAGCGAGTCTGAGGCCTGAGTCCCCCCCCCCACCTTTTCCCTGTTGTGTTCTGTGGTGCCATACGCACAGCCATAGGCCGCAGGGAGCGGCCGGCCGGAACCACGCCAGATCCGGGACTGCAAGCATCGGGCTTGAAGGTGTGGGGCTCTTGATTAAACCGCCCCCCTCTCCTCCCACGGAAGGGGGTATGAATGGACAAAGGGACACTGTCGGAGGACAGTGTTCCAGAAGAGGACGCTGTACGTTCGGAGCAACGCAAGTCCGCGCACCTAACAAAGGCGAGACGACAGGCGGGACGCCACCTGAAGGGGGCGCTCTACTGGTTCGAACTAATTCTCCGAGAGGACCAGGAGGAGGCGCCGCAGCGGTGAGCTACAACCCCGTCACACCATGTTTAGGCTCCAAGGAGGGACAATCCTTCTAGGTCTCACTGAAATCTATTTTATTGCCCTGAAAAAATAAATCGAGTTATTAGACTGGGATCCCACTGAGTGTCCAGCCTTGCTGATGGGGCCAGGTGTTTGCCAATGCTAAACTTTTCAAGCTCTGTTTAAACCAAATCTTTAATTTTGCACCATCATATAAAGGCCTATTGCTCTTGCAAGTCCTGAAATGTATTGTAGTTATGAAATCCTTCCATATTTAATCCTAGATGAGCAACTAATGCATATCATTGCACACTATATTACCAATTCAATGGCATTTAAGTGAAATCATTTTCAAAAAAGTAAAAAATAAAAGTCGGAGCTCTCTTCCAGCATTTTAGGCTTATGTCTTTCCCTTGGGCCTTCAGCACAGCAGTACAAATGCATAATTTCACTGTAAGAATTGCAAAATACAGAATTGTTCAGTAGTGTTTAAATGGGGTTTGAGTGATGGTAAATTTTCATGCAGATTACAGTTTTGGGAACAAGGGTTCCATTAAATAGGGAACTGTAAAGCATAAATCTTTCTTCTCCAATTGTTTTGTGTTTCAAAGGGATAATTACAGGAAAGTACACAACTGAGTAAGCAGTTACACTTTCAGAACATACGTAGATAACGTCATATTTCCTTAGCATGCAGGAATTGTTTTATGTTTGCATTGTGTTTTGGGTCTGAGATTGTGGGTCTATTGGTTTATGTTCTTTTATGTGGTACAAGTGCTAGATCTGCTAAGGCTCAACTTTCTTTGACTGGACCTAGGATGGTTTCATTTAGGTCATAAATTGTTCCATATTTTGTTTTTTGTCCAGACACATTTTAATGGCAAGACTGTTGTGAGCCATAGTATGATGATACCTTTTCTGGTATCTATTATTCTAAAATTGAGAGAATTACCTGCTTCACGAGCAGTGTTGAGACTCCATTCACTGATATTTGTAAACTGCTTTGATGTGTTTAGATGGAAGTGGCTAGAGAAATATAAAGTACAGTTGTCTTCCTCTTCTTTCTTGCCATTTCTCTATTCCTGGCGTTGACTTTTATAGCCTTCTTCCAAAACTCTTGAGTGTACACCTGGCTTTCCTGCAAATTGGTCTCTCTAAGGTCTGCTGATATCCAGTCTGTGTATTGAGTCTTTGGCCTCCCCCTTGGTCGTCTTCCATCCACGATCATTGCAAGGGCCATCCTACCAATATAATTCTCAGATCTCCACTGTACATGTTCATACCAACGTAGCCTATCCTCCCTGAACTTGTCTTCAATTGGGGCAACCTCCATTAGGCCCTCACAACTTCATTTAACTTCCTGTCATGGAGTGTCTAACCATTTGACCACCTCAATATTTTCATTACTGTGGTGGAGAGCATAGTGATTTCTTTTCTTGGTCCAGTCTCTGCTCCATACATGGTTGAATTATAGTTTTATACACTCTACCTTTTAACTTTATTGGCATCTTTTTATTACAGAGAACTGGGATCAGCTCCTGATATTTGCACTAAACAGTTTTGCTGTACAGCTGGGCATTGCTCAGGAGGGCACCATTGTCAGCAACCGTTGATTCTTGGTATTTACATTCTTTAACTCTTCTAATTCTCTACCTGTAATGTTCTTTATGGTGGGTCCTCCTCCATCAGTTATCATAGCATCATTCTTACCAACTTTCATTCTAAGTCCTGCTGTTCAAAGTTGGTTTGCAGGGTCTCCTAGTCGTCTGTACGTATCACTAAGTCCCCATCTGAGAACAGCAAATTCCAAGGTGGTTGCCTTCATATATTCTCACTTATCACATCCAAGACAACCACAAACAAAAAAAGGTCTACTCCAGGGGCAGGCCACTGTTTACAGGAAATTCTCGGCTGTAGCTGCCATTTGGTTTTGATTGTGGTAGTTACTCCATCGTCATCATCATCCTGGATAAGATGGACATATCCTTCTGGCACACCTGTAAACTCCACCAAACAAATACTCTTGGCACACAATTGTATGCCTTCTCCAAGTCCAAAAAGACCATGCCTAGTTACCGTCTCTTTTTCTCTGAGCTTCTTCGTTAGGATTCATAAAGAAAATATGGCATCAGACGTACTCCTTCCCGGCATAAATCCATACTGACTCTGTGATGGGTTCCCCCTGTTCTGCGGGTTCCAACTGGGACTGGGTACCACTTAGCCCACCTGACCCACTAGCCTGGGCTCCCTTTCTCCCTGTAGTGCTGTGACTAGCTGCAGACACGCTCCTGGTCTCACACTTTTACCATCACACAGGTAGGCACACAACCAGCTGCAGAAACACACAGACACTGAAATCAGTTCTACATGGGAAGACTCAGCTAAGGAATTGCCCAGTACTCAAGTGCACTCACCCCTCTAGAGGTTAAACCCAAAATTATACCATCTTGCGCTGCACAGAGAACTACACAGCATAAACTCAAGAAATTTGTATCCTCCCTCAATGTGGAGAGAGATATTCTACAGCTTTTTGCCCCCCCAATTATGAATTCCACACACTGGATTTTAGACAAAATGAAAACAAGTTTATTAACTTCAAAAGATAAATTTTAAATGATTATAAGGGATAGCAAACAGAGCAAAGCAGATTACCCAGCAATTAAAACAAAAATGCAATCTAATCTTAAAATATTAAAGAAACTGGTTACAAGTAATAATTTCTCACCCTAAATGATTGCAGAGATTCTTGAAAGCCAGCTGCACTTGCCTGCAGCTTAAACCCTTCAGATATTTCATTCACAGGCAGGGCCGGCTTTAGGAAGTGTGGGCCTGATTCAAATAGTTTTGATGGGGCCCCAGCAGGGATGGCTCACCCGGCGGCGCTCCGGGTCTTTGGCAGCACTGAAGGACCCGCCGCCGAAGTTTTAGGGGGAATCACCTAAAGCCGGCCCTGTTCACAGGCTAGACAACCTTCCAGCCTGAGTTCAGTCCTTCTTCCCCAGTTCGGTCTTTGTTTCTTAGATGTTTACAGCCGTCATCTTGGGTGGGGATGCAGTGAAGAATGAACCATGATTGTGTTACTCCTCGGCCTTAAATAGGTTTTACAGATTGTGGGAATCCTTTGTCTTCCAGTGTGATTCCCACCCCCGGTCAGTGGAAGAATACTAATATTATCATGGTGTCTGGTATCGGGTGACTTGATCACATGGCCCTGCAGCCATAACTCAGTCTGTTTGCAGCGTCCCCAAGAAGGCATTCCCGATAAAAGATTACCATCCTCTAAGACTTATTATTTTTCCTAATGGCCCTTTCCAGTCAGCAATCTAGACCAGTGTTTCCCAAACTTGGGATGCCACTTGTGTAGGAAAAGCCCCTGGCAGGCCGGGCTGGTTTGTTTACCTGCCGCGTCCGCGGGTTCGGCCGATCGTGGCTCCCACTGGTCGCGGTTCGCTGCTCCAGGCTGCTGGAAGCGGCATGGACCGAGGGACATCCTGGTCGCTACTTCCAGCAGCTCCCATTGGCCTGGAGCAGCGAACTGCGGCCAGTGGGAGCCACGATCGGCCGAACCTGCGGACGCGGCAGGTAAACAAACCAGCCCGGCCTGCCAGGGGCTTTCCCTACACAAGTGGCGTCCCAAGTTTGGGAAACACTGATCTAGACTGATTGCATTCTGTCTAGTGGGTGTTCCCCAGGTGTAAACACATTTGTAATAAGGGCATAGACAATATTCCTAACTTCAGATACAAAAATGATACATGCATACAAATATGATAATCATATTCAGTAAATCATAACATTTCCAATCATATCTCACATGCCTTATCTTGCACAAAATACATCATAATTATGCCATATTCATAGCATAATAATATTACTATGAAGAATATGGGGCATAATGCCACAGAGCCTTCCAAATTTCAACTGTTCCATGCAGATTCTTTTCAATAATCTTCTCCCATATTTTCATAGCATTTGACAACAGCTTAATTGCGTGATATTTAGCACACAGTGTAATATCTCCTTTATGTTTAAAAATGGACATCACAAAGCTTTTATGCCATTCCATCCATCATTCTCTCTGAAGAATAGATAATATTTTTACTTCAAGGTCCCAGAGACACACACAAGGTTTTCATCTCGAGGCCAAAAGACCAAATAATACAACAGACTTGTAAAATACTTGATGACTTCCCTTCTCAATGACTTCAGCACATCCATTTGTACTTCATCAGGACAAGGTGCTTTCTCTTTTTTTCATTTTCCTAAGTGCCTTTACCTCTTCCTCTTGTATCCGGTCGATCAGACCCTGCTTTGACTCACATGTTCTTAGTTCATCACATTGGATTTCTTCATTCTTTCAAAGTTATTACTCACAGAGTTTACTGATTGATTCACCATTCATTTGCAATATACCATGTTCATTTCTAATATAAGCAAACTCTTACATGTCCTTTGTTGATTTGTGTCTTGCCATAGCGAGATGGTCTTTTCTCCCTCAGACATATCATCCTAGTTGGTTATATAGCTCATCACAGGCCAAATTTTTAGCTGTCACAACACTTCTTTTGGCCTCCTTTTTTGCCTCCATATACACCATCTTGTCACTGCTCAAGCCACTGCCCTGACATTTTTTTAAAGTTACTTTTTTTCTTTTCACTTCATTCTTTAACTAGAAGATTCCACCACCAAGTCTCCCTTTTTATCCTTTTTGGGACTAGTTTCATTACTCCTAGGATTTCATATGCCATTTACAGCAATGTTAACTTAGTTTGTACCAGTTATCCTCCATGCATCCCACTGTGTAATCAGCATTACTTTTTGTTTAAAGATCTTGTCATTCCTATCTTTATGTTTCCACCACTTACGTGTTTCTGGTGCCCATGAGTTCAGATGATTCTGAGATCTCTATATTCTGAAGTCCATAAGTCTGTCCTGGTTCACAATGTTCGCCGGGCATTACCTTACAATTAATTAATTTGTGACCTATCATTTCTTCTTGTTAAAAAATAAATCAATTTGAGACTTGTGTCCTCCACTCACATAAGTTATTAGGTGGCTTTTCCTCCTCTGAAAGTGTGTTTGCAATCACCATGTCCAGTGCCACACAAGTCTGGAGGTCTGTTTCCTCTTTGGAGTTTCTGGCTCCAATGTGATGCCTGTGACAGGGCAATTTCTTTCAATATCCTGAACAAACCTTACTGAATTGAGTTTACATTACATTGTGGACCAGGGATTGTGTAATTCCGTTCAGGAGAGGGACCATGGACTTCCAAGGATTAAAAACAGTGGGGGGTAGTTAGGCAAATTCACTCAGGTTGTAACATCTCCAGATAGGTACCGCCACCTGGAGAGAGGCTCACACATGCTGGATTCTCCAGGGACCAATAGACAAAGAAAGGACTTTTAGTTAAATAGCCTGAGTAGAAACTGATGCAGGACCTTTTTTTTTGGATCCAACAAATGGTTAATTTCCAGTTCCTCATCTTCTGTTTTTACTAAGCATGATTTCAACATAGTCCTTTGGAACATATCAGTAGCTTTTTGTTTGTTTGTACTAATTTAGTCTCTCTATCACTTTTTCTTGCGTCGTTTTGATAATACTCATTATTGAAAGCAACTTGATGTACTTTCAATCAACATTTGTTATTTTAGGTTATATAGGTTATTCATTTTATGAAATGTAATATACTTTTTACAATTGGGTTTACATTTAAGGTAAATTTGTAGACACAATTATCACAACTCCACTCTGGTTTTGCAATTATTTATTCTTCTGCTTCCTCTTTTAGACACTGGCTTCTCTATTGCAATCTACCTTTTCTTTGAAATTCTTGAATGCTATGATCCTAAGAATTATGGAATGCAATCTGAGATACCCACATAATCCATAACTGTAGGTAATTAAAAAGAGGAAGTTGCTGGCTGCAGAGAAATGGGTCTATCCGAAATTAAATAGGATGCACGAGCACTTAAAATAGCCTTTATGACTGGGCTGAGAAATATGGTGAGAATTGGACCAAAGCTTGATGGCGTGCCAGGACTGGCATTGACTTCTGGGACAGATATGTGTTGCAGTGTTTCCGACTCTAGAGTTTTTATCATGAGTTTCATGATATTTGTTGTTTTTCTTAAAGCCGAAGATCATGGAGTCCTATGATTATGTGAGAATGTATGCTTTCACTGGAGGGGGGGAAAAAAATTCAAGCACTGATGCTTGCAGAGAAGAGCTTGAAAACACAAACCATAAAGGTTCAACTAGAAGGTGAATAGAAAGGATCAACAGCTTATTACTGTTTAAAGTCTCATGATTTTTAAGCCAATATCATGAGTTTTGGAGGCCTGACTTATGATGTTAGAATATTTAGGATTTTCAAAACTGGTACTGCTGCTCGAGCTGGCTGGCTGTTCTGCCTCTTTTCACTACTGGATGTCTTCTCAAGCCACCAGCAAGAACTGCACCCTGCTTCACCAGCGCTTTGGGGGTGTAGCACTAACTGCTTTTCTGTGTTTTCCCATATCGTCTTAGTATTGCTAATGCCAAGTGTTTAAAAATCATGACATTAAGAAACACCTAATATTACAGCACTTGCAATAATGTCCCCAGAGTTAATAAATACTGCTCTCTTCACCTTCCCATGATGCAGAAAACGGGGGTGGGAGGGAGGGCCTACAGGCCCTCACTCTCTTCTCCATTCTGCTGTGGCAGCAGCAAGTAGCTCCTCTTTGGGGCTACAGCCCCCTGGCTCTCTACCCTATCCCTCCATGGACATATAAAGCAGGCTCTAGGTTCCCTTAGGCTCATCAACAACAGGAGGAGAAAAGTGAATGAGCTAGGATGCCAGGGTGATTTAGGAGCTTGGCTGCGAGTGAATGTAGGGTGAATGAAGATCTGCCTTGGTGAGAGGGGAATTGAAACATCAAGGAGGACCGGTTCAAAAACAAGGAAGGCATGTATTTCCCAATGGGGAGTGGGAAGGGCTACAGGGGACGAAGTCAGAGACAGCTAATATGCGGACCAGGCTGCTCCAGCAGTGGGTTTGTAAGAGGCCCCAAGTTGACATGTTGTCCCAGGCCCTATAAATCCTCACTGCCATCCTGATGCTGGATGGGGACTAGGAGGTGGAGGGGGATCTGCACAATAAGAAACTGCAATCCCATCGCTGCTTTAACACTATTTTATTGAAACAAAATTGAAGTTAATCCATCATTAGAAGAAGTAACAGCAATATTAACCTCCTTTTGTAATGTCATAATGTGTTAATAAAGCACGAGGAAATGGAATTGAAGGGGGTAGTTGCTTGGACATAAAATTTACTTAATTTCAGCATGTAATTTTCAGCATGTTAACTGCAGTAAGATTAATGTCATTAATGACCTTTTCTCTCATTTCAACTCATACAGTGCAGCCGGTCCCAAATAATTTACTTATTAAATACATTACATTTATTTTCATTACTATAAGAACAAACACATTTTATTGCAAAAAAAATTGTTTATTTTTTCCATCATACCAAAAATTACCATGTGCAAATTTTTAATTGTTGAATCAAAGAGAATTTCTTGGTTTTTGTACTCTCCTACTTCAACCTGTATAGTTGCTGGTTTTATCGTATCAGTCAGTCATCAAAATAACAGAACACATAGGACTGAAAATTAGAACTTCACCCTATTTGCCTGTGTTTTGTTGTGTTTGGTAATACTTTTGAATAAACAAATCTGACAATCGGTTTTCTTGGTAGTGTTGATCCATATTATTTTTGATAGCCCCACATGAAGCGTGAAGGTAGCTATATGTGGCATGTTCCTTTCTCCCCACCAGCAGTCTTTGTGCAAGCTCAGCACCACAGCTAAAATGGAAGCATGTCTGGGCTGAAGATGGAAAAAGCTGGGGAACTGTAGCTTTTTGTGGCTTGCTCTAGGAATACATCAGATGTGCCCTGTGATTGTTGCTGATGTGGAAAAGCTCTGTATTCTGCACAGATGAGGTGGACCCTCTTTTATACCTAAGGAGTGCATTTGGAAATCATGGCACTCATTCCAGTGCTGTAGATCTTTTATGTAGCCTGGGCCCAGACCACTGAATTCCCTGAAGATAAGCACTGAGACCTTGAATTTGACCTGATAGTCTATAGAGACCCAGAATAGTGAGAAAAAGACTAGTCTTGAGTGCTCATGTTAGCCTGTGTTGCTGAGGGGAGGCATTACAATGCGCTCAGATACTAGGGTGATGAGCACAATATAAGAACTTACATAGAAAATAAAGGTTTCAGGGTAGCAGCCGTGTTAGTCTGTATCCTCAAAAAGAACAGGAGTACTTGTGGCACCTTAGAGACTAACAAATTTATTAGAGCATAAGCTTTTGTGGGCTACAACCCACTTCATCAGATGCATATAGAAAATAAAAATATTCACAGCCCCCTTGTGCCTGGTTCCATTGAACAATGCAGGGAATATAGAATCATAAAAATGTAGGGCTGGAAGGAACCTCCAGGGCTATCTAGTCCATTCTTCTGTGCTGAGTCAGCATTTAAGTATGCTTAGACCATGAGAGATGTTTGTCTAGCCAGGAATTCTAAAAACTCTCGATATAACTTGTTCAAGTGCTCAAGTGCCCTTAAAGTCACTTGAGGTAAAATTTTCAAAAGCACAGCTATATGTCCACTCTTGCTCCCCATAAAGTCAATGGGGAATTTTGCCTTTAACATTATTGGGATTGGTAAATTTGTGTAATTTATGTGAGAAAACTACATACATTTTTGTTTCTTCAAACTGTCTTGAAAGCTGATCTGCCTGGTGTTATAAATAAGGAGAAATAAAGCCTTTGATGGTGATAGACAATTTAATATTTTGTAATTTGGGGATTATTGGCACATTTGCTAAAACTATTTTTGAGAGGGAAAACTTGCTTATATAAGAATTGTAAGAATGTTGAGGTTTTGTATTCTGTGCCTTATGCTACTTTGAGAGCAGTTTTCATCAGATATTTTGATTTTAAAATATGGAAAATAAGATTAAAGGCTGTGTTTCTAATGCAAATACTTCTTTAGAAGTAGAGCAAGCTTATGTAATTGCCATCTCCCTTGTTTATTTTTTCCCACAGCTCAAGGAAAGCCTTGTGGCTGAAATGCTGCTTCAAATCAACATGTTTTTTTCTTTAAAAAAATACTCTATTTTATGAACTCCTTCTTTCACAATTTACAGACTACATTGTGATGTGCAATTTGTTTATTTTTGTGACTTTTTTTTAGTACACTAGTATAAGTTATTGCTGTTTCCTTTCAAAATTAATATTTAAAGGGGAAAAATGAATAAACTTCAGGAATAGGGACCTGCTATATGCCCTTAATTACTAGTGCCATATATGAGGATCTTGTACCTCACAACCAGCGCAAGTTGTGTAGTTAACACATGATGGAACAAAATCTGGTTTGTTCCTGTACCATTTTGATTATAGTAGTAAATAACATTTTAATTTTGAAAAAGTTTTGAAAAAGGATCTGAATGAAATAATGTGTAAGGGAAATGTGGTTTAGATGTTTGTGGGCCATAAAGACTATGAAGCATGAATAAGAAAGAATCTGCCATTTTTCATGTGAGGAAAGACTGCAACTTGGCATGAATCCCTTGTAATTTAATTTCTCTTGCTAATAATGTGAAAAATCTTGGAACTTCAGACTAATTTGACTTGTTAATTGCAGAGTACTGTGATAATGGGTTTGAGTATTAGTCATTTGCACCACTGTTCTTTGCAGTCAGATAGTAATGAAGGAAGAAAAAAAAAACTTTTCAAGGAATTACTAGATTTTAGAAAACCATGGAATCTCTCACTCTGCTCTCATTCTATGCAATTTCCTTGTATTTTGGTATTGGAATAATGTTACTTGGAACCCTTTCTAAATCATATTTATAGCAGCCACGAGTCATGTCTTAACAATGTTGGTTTGGTGTGCTGCAGGTACACTAAATCACCAGATGTATGCATCCTGTTGATATAGATGAACACACTAGTTTATTCTTAGATCAAATAATTACGTTTTTCCATTTGTCATATAGAATTTTAATTAATTTAACTGGGTTTTATTTGTTTTGAGTAATGCAGAAATGTGCAATGCTCAGAGAATTGAAAAAATGTTGGAAGGAGTCATTTGCTGCTATAGCACTGTAGAGAAATTACTGTGGAGCAGAGCATATAAAATTAAAATATCATAAAGAGTTACGTTTGTGCAAGTTATATAGACCTTAAATATTTCTAGAAAACTGCTTTTGATGGTGGCGGTGGTGAGGAGAAAAGAGGAATTTGCATATACAGAATACATCCTTCAGGATTCCCACATATAATGTTCTTTAAAACCTCCTGTTCCTCACATTTCAAAACTTCACATAACAATGATCATACTTCTTTAATCAGAGGATAGGGTAGGATGGAAATCCCATTATTTTTTCTCATAACTCAAGGAAAGCCAAATAAACATTTTTTTGCATTATTGCACCACAAAATTCTGTTTAATTGTTCAGAGCCATTGGTTTTAAGTGACATATGAGGTGCTCCCTCAAGAGTGAAATATGTAGAATTTTCAGCATTCACAACTCCTGGCCCTGCAGTTCCAGATGTATTCAGAAGCAAGTAATTATTCTGACTACTTTATAAGAACAATATACAGTGATGCAGCCACGTTAGTCACATTAACATAAATGGAAATTATGTAACCAAATCTCTGCTTTCTATTTTACTCAGATTTTATATGCTTTAACGTAAAATGTTCTGACATTCCTTATATCTCTGTTGATTTTTTCTTATGTCACACACTGTAATATTTAAAACTTAGGCAAGTTGTTGCCATAACACATTTTCCACTGGTTAATAAAGTCTGTAAGGAGCATACTATCAGCAATGAGAAATAATTTTTTCTGTCACTTTGTTATCTTGCTTTAGTGCAAACTGAGGTGCCCTCCTCCTCTATTTATGAAGACCGTTGAGAACCAAATAAACAACAGATATATAGTACAATACATTGATGATCTTCTTCTTGAAGCAAAAGATCTTAATTATCTATCAGTAGGAGTAAATAAAATGCATGCAGGTTAATGCATCTATATTCACTAGTTGAGAGCTTAAGCATATAAAAACAAAGACATTCAAAGTTATGATCCCCCTTTCATGTGTTTATTAAGGGGATGGATGTCTACACTGGAAGGAAAAAGGGAGAGGGTTCTTAACTCAGGTTAGCTAATCCATGTTAGCTATCTCAGGTCGGAATAGAAGTGAAGGCATGGAAACTTGGCTTTTAACTTGAGTTAGCAGTTCAAGGTCGACCCCAGGCTTCCATATAGATTTTAACATGAGCTGTTAAACCAAGTTAAGCAGAGTTGTCAGGTTTTTACTGTTATCTCAGTCTGAGTTGGCTAACACAGGTTAGCTGACCCAATTTCAAAACACATCTTTTTTTTGCAGTTAGGCATATCCTAAAGAGTCAGTGACGCACTTTCTAAGAAATCGGATATCCGCCGTGGACTCCTGTCTGAATTCCAGAGTCGATATTTAAATTCTTATAAAATTCACCTTATAATTTTAAATTGGAGAAGTTATTATTGACTTCCTTTCTTTAAATCTGTTGTTTAATGGTGATGTGCACTGTTAACAGTCATTGCATTTTATCAGTCCTGACTATTTTAGTGGAGGTGAAAGTGATTCCTCTGTCTCTCAAGCTAATCTATTATTTCTTTACTATTTAGAATGTAAACAAGGGTCTGGATGAGCTCCCCCCTGACATCTAGTGATGAAGTGGGGGGGGGGAATTTGGGAGCAGACTGTATTTGCACAGACATATCTACTCTGCCTAGGTGTGCAATAGATGGAGCTGCTTTGCCAAAATTATCAATTTTGTTTGGTTTTGGGTTACAAATCACTTTAATGTTTGAATGCAAGGGTAGTGAAATTTTGCTATACTTATTGTCCAAGAAAAGGGCAGCCAACCATGCGTAACATGCCCTGATTGAGGGGGATCATCCTAAACTGAAACTTGCTTGCTAATTAGGGTTGCCAAATCCAGTAAGGAGAGAGTGGGTGGGAAAAGGTGTTTCTACATGATGATATGGACACTGCCTAAAGAGTCCTAGACACCACTTAACCTGCCCCTCTCCAGCTTTTAAAGACAGAGTTGATTAGACTCAACTGAAAGTCCTTTTTTCTGGTTGGTGATTCCTGGAGCTGATATCACCGCTGAGCAGTTCTAGGGGCTAAGCCTCAGACTTTGTGCGGGAACAGTGCTGCAGCAAAAGACAACACAGCAACTACACTGGCAGTGAGGTTCTCCACTATCTTCTGAAATCCATGAGAGTTGCAATCACTAAGAGCTGGGTAAAGTGGTGGAACCTCAGAATGTGATGTTGCAGTGCATGGAAACAGAATAACAGTGACAGCAGCAGCCAGTGGGGATAGAGAGACCGCGGTGGCCAGCGGTAGCAGACAGGCAGCAGAAAGGAATCAGCAACAGCAGAGAGACAGCAGCAACTGTGAGTCAGTTGCAGAGGTGGCTGCAGCAACAAAGACATTACTCAACACCCCCCAAGGGTGGGAGGTGAACCTTCATGAATGCACCTCTGAACTCTGGGTCTTCATTAAGCAAGGGCTAATAACTGTGAGTGGAATGCAGCGGCAAGAGAAGGGATTGGTGTGTTAAGGAATGTTTGTTTGTCAGCCTTTATTGCCTTGAGGAGCTTCACATCGCCATCAGGTACAGTACCTGCCACTCCTTTCTTCCCTGAATGTATGGGGGCAAGGGCCCCACCTGCAGAAGCACCTCATGGAGCAGGCTATGAGGTCCCATTTGGATCCAGGCTGGAGAGATGCCCCCATCCCCACCATGCAACAGCCTCAAACTGTGTGCAGCTCCCTTCTTAGTATGAGCTCTGAAGTAGAGGCTAAAACACTTAAGTCTAAGAAACCCTCTCACAGGAGATAGGGACGTGACAATTGGCATAAGGACAAGTCCTCATCCAGATCTGCCTCTAAGAAAAAGGATCCCTATCTACCTTGGTCTTAGTTGGTTGAGTCCTTGCCTGCCCATCCTAAGGAATTAGGTTCACATAAACCTTCCATTTTTCCACCGAACTGCAGAGCAGTGAGCGACAAGCACGGCGAGCGATTTCACCAGGACATTGCAACAATGGAGAAACGCTATCAGAGCAAATGGAGCCCATCAATGCTTGCAGACTATTGCTGGACAGTGACAAGAGATGCTCCATTTAATGAATACAAGAGACAAGCCAAGAAGTGCCGAGTAGACTCTGACTAGGACTAAACTATGTACATAATAGTTTTTTGCCTTTTGTTTCATAATAAATGTTATTTATATAACCCTTTTGCTGATTTTTAAAGTGTTACATAAACAGGACAGGTGAAATATTATCATGTAAAGCAACCATAAACACATGAAAAGACCTAGGTTTACAATTTATGATTAAAACTCTACTATCTACACAATATACATAGACATAAAATGTAAAAACTTAAATATCTTAGAAACAGTAGCCAATCAGTTGTTTTAATTGTCATATTTGAATTCAGCACATCAAAATACATAATAAATAGCACATTTTATCTCTGAAGCAGACGACTACTCAAAATTGTAGACCAGTGCTATCTAGGATTATGAAGGGAGGCTACCTGGAGCTCCATACACTCCTTTACATGTGTGATGGGATCCCTGTGGTGCAGCCTGGGACTGTGGGACCACTGTGCCCCCTAACTCTCCAGCCTGTGCTGTCTCTCACAATGCTTTGCTAGTGACAAGCAGCAAACCCCTCCAGGTGCTGTTATCACTCGACACAACTACATGTGGAGCCCCACACCCAGCTAGATAGCATGAATGTTCCCAGAGCCACTCATGAATCAGAGTAAGGCACCAGCCAAATCTCCCCAGTTCCCAGCCTTGTATCTCAGGAATATACTGTCTTGCACTGCTCAAGATGAGCAGCGCTAATTTATTAATTGTTTTATAATGGAAAGTGGATGTACACCAGCCTTTTTAAACTTGAGCAGATTCACCAGATGCTTCAGGCAAACTCACTGGGTAAAGATAAACAGTTAAACAATTGTATTGACTACAAAGGATAGATTTTAAGTAATTATAAGTGCTAAGCAAAAAGTCAGAATTAGTTACCAAACTAAAATATAAGCACGCAGTCTAAACTCTCAACCCTATTAGACTGGGCAACATCTAGATTAAACAGTTTTTCTCACCCCACTGGATATTTCAGTCCTTAATATACAGGTTTGTCTCTTAAACCTGGGCCAGTCTCCTCTGTTGGAGTCTGTGGTCTTCTGAGTGTCTTTGTTGCTTGCAGCATAGGTAGGGACAGGAGAAAGGTCAAGCAGTGGGTCCCTTGTGTTCTCTTTTATACCTTTAGTCCATGTGCTTGGAGAACATAAGTCCAGGCATGTCTGGTGGGCATTGCTGAGTCCCCAGGCAAGGTTGAGCAATTCCCCTGGTGTGACCTTATGCAGGTGAGTCATTGAATTGTAGCTCCCCTGCTGGACAATGGTTGTTGATGGGTTGTTTCACACCCCGCCGGGACACTGGTTACTTTCCTTGCTGTTGCCTCTGGGAAGCTAATATCTGGCTGAATCCCCAACTTACAGTATGTTTTAGTGACAACCATACAATACAATCTCATAACTTCATATGCACTAATGATATACATATTTAGCTAGAACAGTGAGTTTAAGTAGATGATAACCTTTCCCCTGATACTTAACACAGAATGCTTTATATGCAAGATCACAATGATATATAAATGAGGAATATGGGGGTTACAGGGCCCTCCCCCATGGTATAGACTGTCACATCATGACATTACACATTGGTCCAGACCTCTACTGAAGGTACAGCTGTGGGAATGACAGTACTACAGAAATCCATGGTATCTGCATCCTCACACCCACCTCCTGTTTTACCCTGCTTACTAATCTCCCAAACGTGGAATATACATAGGGACCATCACTTGAAGAAGAAATAGAGGTTACTCACCTGTAACTGGATGTTCAAGATGTGTGGTCCATATCTGTATTCCATTACCCCTCCTCCATCCCCTATGGTGTAGATTATGATTAGATTTGCAATAAAAAAAGGAACTGGAGAAATGTTCTGCACTACCCTTTATATTCTCGGTTTAGAGCACAAGGAGAAAAATTAAACGTGAGCATACCAAAGGACACTGCTTACTAAAAATCTCTGTAGCAGGCACATGCGTACCCACTTGTGGACTACAAGTAAGGACCACACGTCTCAAAGGAACTCCAGTTACAGGTAAGTAACCTCTGTTTACCCAGGTCATCCTGTTTACCCTTTTAAAAAATTGGCACATTAGCTTTCTTCCAGTCTTCGGAAACTTCTTCAGTGTTTGAAAACATATTGAAAATCAACATCAATTGTCGAGGGAGCTCCTTATCCAGTTCTTTTAAAATTGTTGGCTGCAAGGCCATTATATAGGGCCATTAATTTTAGTGGAGCTTGCTGATTTACATCAGCTGAAAATCTTGACCTATATGTTCTAGGCTCTTTACAAACATCATCTGTTTGTTTATTTATTTAATTTGTATATCGTAGAACTTAGGAGCCCCAGTTGTGGACCAGGAATCCATTGTGGTAGGCACTGTACAAATACAGAACAAAAAGACTGTCTCTGCCCCAAAAAGCTCACAGTCTAAGTATGAGACAAGAGAGAACAGATGGGTATAGATAGACTGATGTGGGAATACAATGAGACAATATTGGTCAGCATCATAGGCTGTGGTGTCAAAATGCTAGCAACCCAAGACAATAAATAAGCATAGTAAGACAGAGAGTATAATATCATATAAAAGTGGGGGGAAGGGTATAAGTTTTTGATACTTTACATATTAGCCCCTGTAACTTCTATGGAGCCTTCAGCCCTTACTTTACAATCCATTTTAAATCCACATCTATATATTTTAAATCATTGTTACTACCTTTTCCCCTTGATCAGTCTTCTGAAACTTTGCCCCTCAAAATGGTAGACAGGTCACCGAAGAACTTGTTCACCTTCCTTTTTGTGAAGTCTAATGGATTCTTCTGAGTATTCAGAATGGCTTCTTTAGCTCGCTGTATTTGGCAAGTTCATTTTTGTGGAGACCTGCCTGAGCTTATTTATCTCCAGGAATAGGAATCAAGACAATATGAGGTCTTTAAAAAAAATTATTTACCTATAGTTTGGCTGCTCTCAAAATTATTTGACTAGATTCCTGCTTACCTGTCTGTTTTACTCTTAGAGTTTGGCAGTGAAAGATTTTCAGTGACTCTTTTTTGGTGTTCATCTTGTCATATGCCTTTGTTTGAAAATTACATTTAGAATTTGGGGACTCTTTGCAACCTGCTTTTCAAGAATTGAGGTGAAATATTTTGGGGAAACTGAGGCACTGGCACTTGGTGTGTCTTTGTAACACATACCTCAAGGTCCTTGATACCTCTGCCCTTTCCTACTTATCTACTCTTGACTTTTACTGAGTTCCCTCCATCCCCTCTGCTTCACTAAGAACACCATCTTTAATCACCCATTTGTCTGCTTCTCTCCCAATCAGATTTATACTTCCTTACACTCCTTCCCTTAACCCTGGAACAACCTCCCTGAATTGATTCGTAAAGCCTCTAACTTTTACTACATCAAATTCCTCCTCAAGGCCCACTTCTATTGTGATGCCTCAGAGAAATTAGCTAACTCCTAATGGCCAGATAGAGAGGCAGTTGCAGATAATTGTTACTTAATCAAAATCTATTGTACAAATTGTTTAAATATCTGTTTTATCCTTCTCCCTTCCTTTGCATGTTGCTTGTTTTTTTTTGGTTTTTTTTTTTTAGATCGTAAGCTCCTGGGGCAGTGTTTATGGACAAAGTCTAGTATGTTGGATACACTACACGACCATAAATAACAATTTCCCCAGTAATATCTGAGCACCTAGGTCTGAGCCTGAGGCTCAGCTACTGATACCCCAAGTTATCTCTTCTATAACTAAAGGTGTTTACAAGAGCACAGAACCCAAGAGTAGGGATCCAGTCAAATGATATATTCAAAATTGCCAAATTACATGCTAGTAATTTACCCTTCTTTGTTCTTTACAAGAGTGTTTTGTCTTCCTGCATTAAAACTTATTCTTTTAATTGTGTAGTCCTACTGGGCATAATCTGAGATTAATTCTCTGTTGATGGCAGGAAGCCTCATAGTAACATTACTACTTGGAAGTTGGTTGAACTGTCAGGCACAGTATTATGTATAAAGTTTTTAAAATATCTTTTGTCATGCTTAAGGGATTTGGTTGCATTTATAACATTAGAGACTTGCAGTAAGTTTTAAACCATAAATAAGGCACAACACTGTATATTCCAACTGAGTTTTATTGAGAGAGGATTTGTTTAGTGGTTAAAACTGAGAACATGGAGGCATGAGGTCTGTGTTCTGTTCCCAGTTCTATTACTATCTTCCACTTACGTTATCATTTTTCAGACTTTAATGTGGAAAGTTAGACACCTAAATCCATATTTAGACATCAGAAAATGTATTAGCCTAGGGACAAAATCTAATCATCCAGTCTTATAATAATTATGATAAGAAAAAATTATATTTAGCTCACCTTTTAAAAAAATTATACCCCGGATAAGTGTCAGTGGAATTTTTCAGATTGCACTATAGAAATGCAAAGATGTTGTTTTCTTTACAGTACCTTTAAATATAGTTATGATAAAAAGTGACTATTAACATGTTGCCTTCCACAATACACTTGCTTCCTATATATCTTCATGGCATGCAGTATTTGTTTATCTTAGTGACAAAAAACAAGTGTAGACTCTTTGTAGCATTGCAAAGCTAGGTATGGAAAAGTGAGCTGTTTCATGCATAAACACAATAGTCAGCCAAATTCTAATTTTAGAATCTTTATTATGAGTGCTTGAGTAGGAGGCAGAAAATGCTCATTGTGATTTTGGGAACCAAGGTTGAGATTTTAAAGAACTGGGCAGTTAGAAAAATTATCTTTTGATTTGTAAACTCCACAAATTTGATATAGAATCACTGAGAGAGAATTAATATGGAACCTCACAATGTAACTTTTCTGAGTATCACTGCACATAAGACAGTCTTAGCAGTGCGGATGCTGTGAGTTGTCAGTAGTAATAGATGATGCCATAGAAGCCTAGGAAATGGTCTGTATCTGGAACATAAAACATGGCAACAAGATTTAGAGGACGATAGACTTGTGCTGCATGTGATATGAGATTCAGCAACACATAATATCAAGTCTGACCAGGTACAGTTAGCCCTTAGCCATCTTTTTTTATTATTATTACTATTATAAAAAAATTGTGTATATGTTTACTAAAATATCCTAGGTACAAGAGAGATTTGCAGAATTTGTTCATGCAAGTGCGGTGTAGATCATTATAGACCAACTGACAAGACTTCTGTTGCCTGGCAGCCCATGACATGATAGAGCAGCCTGAAGTGAAAGCTATAATAAGTTACATGAGAGACAACTTAAAACATAATGAACAGTTACAAATAATATCTGACTGATTTGAAGAGGGCTGATTAACATGTTTGATTTATCAAGAAAAAACATTTTATTTTTATTATGGGATTACTCTTTTGACTAAAGTTTCCCCACTTTAATGACTAATTAACTTTGATAGTTTGTCAGAAAAGGTGGTGTTCAGGATCATGTTTGGTAATTCAAGCAATTTTCTCTTCAAATAGGGTGGGGTGTGGCGAATCCAGATATTGCTAGCATGGTAGTGAATTTTAGGGTTTTCTTCTTAGAAAGTTGAGAGAAAAAGACAGAGAAAAGTAACTGAAATTCACCAAAATGTGTGCAAATCCCTCTGTTGAATGGACCCTAGCAATCCCCAGATTCCTGGTTTATTAAAATAAATAAATAAATAAAAATAAAAAAATTTCAACCATCACATTACTGTCCTCAGTCCCTCATTTCAGAACTACCTCAACTCTTCCAGATTTCTCTCCTCCAATACAGCTCTCCTTCTTTACTCCATTTTCATGGCTCCCCAATCTGTACTCCATAGCTTCTGGGCTGTCACCATAAATTCTCTTATTCCCACAGAGCCTCACCCCCAACTATTCCTCTTTCTTCTCCCCTTAGGTAGAGATTAAAAGTGTATCTACCTTACGTGGGCATAATCTTCTCAGCTCCCTAGCCATCAACATCTACCTCTCCTGCTGACAATGGCAGAGAAGTAATCTGCTAAAGAACAGCGTTGGCAGCTGCAGCCAAAAGAGACAGGGGATTGGAGTAGCTGAGCACTAAAGAGGCCCTTCTGTTCTTACAATACTTCATCTGTAGCTCTGTGTGTTTGCCAAATCTATTCTGCAGAATTTTCAATAGAATTTACTCCCTGCAGCAGAATTGTGCTCCAGAATCTCTTTAATTTATATATATATATATAACGTGCTTATGATTCTGAAGACAACATTGAAAATGTGATTTTAATTTAACCAATGTAGTGTTCGTGTGAGTTTACCAATAACTTGAAACAATAGCATGAGAGTTTTGAAGTGCCCCATTCATCTCAATGGGTTAATTCTGAAACCTGAATAAGACAATTTTAATGTCATAATTCTTAACTATTATTTCACTGCTGATCATTTTAACGGAAATATGCAGCTAACTTGCTTATCCCACAGTCCCAAACCGTCTCCCACTCCTCCCTATGTGTCACCAAAAGCATCAATGTGTCACCAAAAGCTTCAATTCTGTCCTCTACACAATTGTCTAAAGCTCCATTTTTGCCCATGACAAATTCTGATACAGTTAAGTGTTACAAATACAAAAACGTATGGCATGTTGAAAACTGAAAATACTGGAACAGTATAAAGTAAATTGAATTTCATATAAAAATAAATAAAACAGAGGCTATTGTGCTGACTACTGTTTATTTGTAGAGTTACCTAAAACCTCACGTTTTTAATTTATCTGAAGCTGCTGCATAATTTCCACCACAGTGCTGCAGAATCCAGAGACCTTGTCACAGACTACACAGAATGTTGTTTATAATCTTCTCCAGAACTGGATCAGACTTTGAACATTGCCGGGGACTGCATGTACTTAGGACAGAGTGGGAAAATTCTTCATGTCAGAACTCTTGTCAGCTGTGCAGGATATGCTGTTAATAATATTTGTTTTTATCTTGAAGATGTGGCCTATAACTGAACACTGCATTCAATTCCAAAAATCTACAGTAATTGTTCTCTGGTTGCACCATATTACAAACAACTTAATTGCACAATATTATGTGTTTCAGAAGCTTAACAGTGCCATTTCTAGAGGATGGGTAAACCTTTGATATGGAATTAAAATCTTCACATACTACTCCTCTAGATGGGGTACATTGGTGTAGCATTGTGCAAACATCTCTTTCACAATTATTTTCTTTTTCAGTATAGGGAATATGCCAGCTTCCAAAGGTATTCAGTAGAGTAATCTTTCTTGACCAAATGGCACTAGATAAGGTGTCTTTAGGAGACCATCAGGATGCTTGTAGTTCAGCCACATTTGGCACTGCAGAACTACATAACAGAGGCGACCCGTGCCTGCCAATAGTGGGGGGACAGAGTGAGGGCAGCCAGCTTCAGTGTGTGTGAGCATGCTCACAGGCGAAGCAGCACATCTGGGGGGGGAACGTGACCCTGTTTGCCCCCCCCACACGTGATGCCTCTGCTACATAGTAAGGTGTGCATTGGGAGTAAGAAATCTGGCTGATTGGGTCTTTTATGAGGTCACTTCCATGGCTAACCTCATTGGCAAACAAGCTGAACCAGTTATTTTATGTCTTATTAGGATAAAGATATTTTTGATATAAAATGCTTTCTAGGAGCCCTTTTCATAAGCCCACCTAGAGAACATATTGTGTCTCTGAACCACAGTCTACAGTGGGAGGAGCTGGATGAAGAGAGACTGGGCAATTTGTACTCTGCTTTTAAGCATGGATTCCTAAACTTTTGAAAGCTGATCCCTCCTTCAGGAAAATTAAAACAATTATATATCCCATTACAGTCTCATCATGTGTTCCGAAAGGCCTACATTTTTAATTTATACATCTTCTATGTCCCCCTTCCCCTTTTCTTTTGGCCACACACTTTGGCTGTGGGAAACACTGTGTAAATATTTCTCTCCTTTCTTACATGCATTGTCATAGTTAATAATATTCACATCTGAAGAATCACCCATTACAAAGAATAGAACATTTCACACCTCAGAGTTGTCAAAACTATTGTTTCTTCTAGTGCTGGTCCCTATGTGTATTCCACACATAGATATGCATGCTCTCCATGCGGAGATGGAGCTAGCAGCAAGCAGTGTCTGTTGGTCCACATCTGCGCAGATGTTCTTCTTGTGCTCTAATCCAAAGGCATAAATGGTGGTGGATGTGACGTTGCACTCCATATGATTTTATGAAAATATGCTAATAAGTGTGAATATAATGTATCTGGAATATTCTTCATGCAAAAGGTCTCTTGTAAGGTATCATTATAAAGCTTATAATATACTCAGTGTGTTCATCCTATTTGTATGAATGTATCATCCTTGTATCTGAAACTAGGAATATAAAATATAACTCTGAGGTCCTATTGTAGATATGCAATGTGTGGGCCCATTAATGGTGGTTTAGAATCTTGATGGCTCCCATCAGCTAAGACAATTACTTGATAGCTCTGTTTACTTGATAGCCTTCCTGTGAGTCAGGCCAGAAAGAATGAAGGCTTGGGGTCTCACAGGACATGTGACCATGTCACCTGGTCCTGGAGTCCATCTTAAACCTGGGGCTTTTCCATTTAGAAGGAGGGGTGGGGACCCAGAGAGACAAAAGCTATATAAGGGGGTGGAACAGAACAAAGGGGGCTGCAGTCATGAGAAATCCCCTAGCTACCACCTGAGCTGGAATAAGGACTGTACTGGGGAAAGGATTAGGCCCACACTACGAAAGAGTCTAGTCTGTGAAAGAAGCTTATTAAAACATCTGAGGGTGAAATTTATCTGTAATCAGTTTCTTAATATATTAGGCTTACACTTGGGTGTTTGTTTTATTTTGCTTGGTAACTTACTTTGTTCTGTCTGTTACTACTTGGAACCACTTAAATCCTACTTTTTATATTTAATAAAATCACTTTTGCTTATAAATTAACCCAGAGTAAGTAAGTAATTCCTGGGGGAGCAAACAGCTGTGCATATCTCTCTATCAGCATTATAGAGGGCGAACAATTTGAGTTTACTCTGTATAAAGCTTTATACAGAGTAAAACGGATTTATTTGGGGTTTGGACCCCATTGGGAACTGGGTATCTGGGTGCTGGAGACAGGTGCACTTTTTAAGCTGTTTTCAGTTAAGTCTGCAGCTTTTAGGGGACCTGGTTCAGACCTGGGTCTGTGTTTGCAGCATGCTAGCATGTCTGGCTCAACAAGACAGGGTACTGGAGTCCCAAGCTAGCAGGGAAAACTGGCTAAGAGTTAGTCTCAGCACATCAGGTGGCAGTCCCAAGGGGGTCTCTGTGACCCAATCCGTCACAGTGTGGATTGATGCTTCTCCAGTTCCTTCTTACCACTGCATGGCTTGAGTTGGAATCCTCAGCTATCCTTGTTTAATTCTGAATCTGTAATGTGGATATTGTACATCATTATATATTTCTTATAGTTTTCTAGCTTTAGAAGTTCATGGTTAGTTTAGTTCTTTTTGCTCTGGGAAATTTTTCCCCACAAAGAGAGAGAACTGTATTATCTGCCCCCATTACTTCTCCATCAGTGATGAACATCAGCACTGCCTCTGTTGTCTTGGAAAGCCTCACGTTGCCTCCAAGTGCAGCATTTACTGCTCCTTCTCTCCCTCAACCCAGAAAGAAAGGGAGCTATGCTTAAGGATCATCTCCTAGAGAAAGCCATTACACCACAGTTGGACCCAAGCTAGGGAGATCCCCATGTGTAGCAGCCTCAGTCTGTGAGTAGTCCCCCTCCAACCACAAGGTCTGGGGCTGAGGTGGGGTCTGTTTTAAGCTTAAAAACCCTCTCATGAGAGTAAGGACAAACCCCCTTCCAGATCTGCCTCTGAAAGAAAAGATACCTTTCCAAGGTGGGCGAGTCCTCATGCACAAGACCTAAGGACTTAAGCCTGCTTAAATCTTCCATTCAAGAAGAGAATGTGTAAAAGGGGGAGGGATCTGTTGGTACCGGCTCAATCTCCATCTCACTGACCAAAACACTGGGATCCGACAGCTCTGTTTGGGAGTTCCATGTTGGATTTCCCTTCCCTGGTACTGCCTCAGCCAAGACAGGTCTGCTCTCCGACATCCCAGATCCATTGGTACCAACCTCTGGTACTCCACATACTCTGGATTAAACTGAGACTTTCACCTCCATGGAAGATATTTTTGCATTCCCATACCCACAATCTCTCTCTTATCAGGGCCAGTCCTCATTAGAGACATTCCTGCACCAGAGGTGACCACTTTTGGGAGAAACAGGTTCTCTCTCAATACAAATGGGAGTATTCTACCGCTGGCACTGCCAGTAGAACATGACCCAACTTTCTCATTGGAGGAATATGACATTTGATATGAACCTTCACCCTCCCCCGTAGGGAGACCAGCCTAGACAGATCATCAAGGAGGTTTTGGAACCAGTCTCCTATCAGCCTTGGAGGACACCCCCCCAGCCTGTTCTCCCATCTTTTCACCTTATTTTGGCCTCTGGGAACTGTATCCTAGGCATTCCAGATCTGTGCAGGAATCACACTGACCATCTTCCTCAACTGGACCAGCCATGGTTACAACCAGCAAGGTAACTCAACGCACTCCCAGTTCCACATTTTCCCAAAATTGTGTGTACTGAAATACCCAGCCTTCTCCTGGTCACTTCAGAGAAATAATAAGATTTGTTTGTTCCTCTAAAGACACAAAAGCACACCATTGCTTATTAACATAAATAGAGTAAATACATCTTTCCATTTAAACAAAACCCTCAGTTAGTTTATATTAATAGTAAAACAAGTTTATTAACAAAAGAAGATGAAATCACTTAAAATCCTAAGTATAAGAGATAAAGTTAGGAAATGTTACAAGCAAATAAAAGTGAAAATGCATCTAAAAGTCTAAAACTAAGTCTAGCAAAGTACAGGCTTTGTTCAAGACAGTGTCTCTCACCAATCTTCCTTCTTCTGAGCCAGGCTGACTTTCATTCAGTCAGGACCTTCTACAGAAGTACAAGAGGCTGTTTTCCCTTGCCTTCTTAGGTGAAAGATCTTTGCCTATGTATGTTTCTCATCTATATTCAGTTTGCAGAGACCTCAACCCCCATTGGTTGAAGGACCCATCTTTCTCAGTTTGCAAGAGCTCTCTTCCCTTGTGTCTGTTTAATGATGGATGCCAAAGATGGCTTTTGTGTTTGGTTATATCTTCCAAAAGTCAATGACTTTGTTTCAAGAGGCTGGACGACCTCTTGCTGTTCTTACCTTCCTGTGGGCTTCCGATCCCCCTATATGAAAATGGGGTTTCCATTGTTTTGATTTCACCATGCTTAATTTACATATGAGATAGGTAAATAGCTGCCTTCTCTCCTGTCTGGGAGGGAACTTCTTCCTCCCTGTTTGACCACAGACTTCAAAATGTAATATAATTAAGTATCCATATTTCCTCATATAGGGCTAATACATACATTTCACAATGATATTAATCACCAGTGTGTCGTTAGTTTTCAGAAAAGACCTTACTCTATATACTTTTATAATACAGTACTATTGTCAATCACTTATCACTTGAGGTTCAGCCCTCGTCTTTATAGACCAATAAACCTTTGGAATGGATTTTTCCAAGGGATACGCTTCAAAGTAAAGTTGATTCAAGTGGAGAGGAAGGTGAGATGGAGTCTTGTGGTGAAGGATGTACTATGCACTTTCTTCCCCCACTTGCTAGCTTAATAGCTTTGTTTACCTAATACGTAAAAATGGACCTTCATTGTCTCTGCTTGAACTTCGGGCTGGTCAGAGAATCAAATACACATTCTTTTGTCTAAGGCAGACCTGTTTACCAACTACCCCTGACATGCCTGGTTTAAACACACTTTAGTCATAATTCTAGCATATATCCAGAACTCTTAATAACCACTATGTACAAACATCAGACAAGAATATTAATGATCAATGAGTTATTAGTTTTCATATGGTTCCTCACAAGGTGTATTTTCTACAAAGATTATTACAGTAGTGTTTAGGGTGTGAATACAGGGATTTTTAGTGTTGCACCCACCCAGCACCAGATTCCTTGATGGTACAGTGATCCAGATTACAGCACCCCCAGGTCAATTCAAGGGTGATAAATGACTTGACCTTCTGGGGTGGAACTTTTTCTCATCTCATCAGATCCCGTCCTCAGGCATTTTATCATCAATGTCCTCACAGCCCACCATGTTAGAAGGCAGAGTAAGCTGTATATCTGGGTTTATGCATTCTCAAGCTCAGCCTAATCCCACCCAACAGGTTTCTTTTGACAGGATGCTCAAGAACTGCTTACCACTATCAATGACATTTATATACTGCTATCCAAACATTTGGTGGCCCTCTCACCCTCTTCGTATATAACTGGAGAGCAATAACAGACCAGTGGTTACTAGAGATCACCCACTTTGGCTACACTATTGATTTCCATTCTCCTTCCACTCACAGACCCCCATCCTGGGCCCTCTCTCATGAGGTGATTTTCTATCAGGAAGTGGGTTCTCTCCTCCAGTGGGGAGCCATAGAACAAGTACCTCCTCAGCATCAGGGGAAAGCCATTTACCATACTTTCTAGTTGCCAAGAAAAATGGAGGCTGGAGGCCCTATTCTTATCTTCGATAGTAAAATGTTTGTATTCACATCAGAATTCAGAATGATTACACTAGTGTTGATCCCCTCCTTAAAAGTTTTCCATTCGGACTAGCCACAGCACCCAGGGTCTTCAAAAAGGTCTTATCCGTGGTGTTGACCCAGATGAGATGAAATGGTTACACTGTCTTCCCATACCTGGATGATTGGCTGCTTATGGGCAGATCTAGTCAGGAGTTCGTCAGCCGCCATCTTTTTACTGAGTCTCCTGGCATCCTTGGGAGTCTGTGTAACATCCCACTTTGACTCACATGAGGACTATACAATCTATAGGGTTAACCCTAGATTAAATTTTAGCAAGGGGCCTATTCCCTATGGAGAGATTCCATGCCATGAACTCTTTGATAAGAAAAGTTAGTCTTGATTCTCAAACTTCAGTCATGGTTTGTCTATCTGTACTGAGCAATGTGCCCTCGTATACTTATGTAATGCTGTTTGCCAGACTCCGCCTCCATTGTCGGCAGGCCCAGCTCAGCTCTGTTTACTCTTGAGACAGTTACTACGTGAACACTAGGGTATCAGTTCCCGCCAAGTTGCAGCCTTTTTGGTTTGCTAGACAAAACCAGAACAAGTGTGTGTGGGAGTATTTTTCATTCCCCCCACAACCAATGTGACCGTTATCACAGATGTATCCTTTATAGAATGGGAAGCCCCCTGGGAACTCCTGCTGTGCAAGGCACCTGGACCCCTCAAGAAGCTAGCATGCATCTCAACCTTCTAGACCTCTTCGGAGCAGTCTGCCTAGCCTGTAATGCGTTCCTCCCACTGATTTTATCCAGCTATGTCCAAATAATGTCAGACAACATGACGACTGTCTTCTACTTAAACAGAGTGGAGCAAGATCCCTTCCTCTGTGAGTTGAGGCAGTCAGCTTATAGAACTGGTGCATCAGGAACCACATAGCACTCATGTCAACATATCTTCCAGGGGCACAGAATTCTCTGGCAGGCAATCTCAGCGGACATTTTTCCACAGACCACAAATGGGAGTAATACAGTTTCATTCTGAATGAGAGATTCACCCAGTGGGGAACACCATCCTGGGACCTGCTCACTTCCCAGACAAAGAAGAAATTCAGCCTTTATTGCTCCAGAGCAGCTCCGGCCAGGGGTTCTAAGGGCTATGGTCATTCCTTTTGTTCTTGACTACATCCTTCATCTTAAGATGTCAGGCCTTTCTGTTAGCACTCTGTGGGTCCACCTAGCAGCAATCAGCACCTTTAATCCTCCAGCTGAAGGATATAATTTTTTCCCCCTCACCCTATAGGGTTACCATATTTCAGCAAGCAAAAAAGAGGACGGGAGGAGCCCCGCCCCTGCCCCTCCCACTTCCCGCCCCCCCAGAACCCCCAACCCTCCCCCCGTTCCTTGTCCCCTGACTGCCCCCTCCTGGGACCCCTGCCCCTAACTGCCCCCCAGGACTCCACTCCCTATCTAAGCCTCCCTGCCTCTTGTCCCCTGACTGCCCCAACCCTTATCCACACCCCCACCCCCAGACAGACCCCTGGGACTCCCACGCCCCATCCAACCACTCCCCACCCCCTGACAGCCCCCCCCCAGAACTCCCAACCCATCTAAACCCCTCTGCTCCCTGTCCCCTGACTGCTCCGATCCCTCTCCCCACTCCTGCCCCCTGACAGCCCCCCCCAGAACTCCCAGCTCCCCACCCCCCCGCTCCTTGTCCCCTGACTGCCCCCTCCTGGGACCCCTGCTCCTAACTGCCCTCCAGAACCCCACCCCCTACCTAAGACTCCCTGTTCCTTGTCCCCTAACTGCCCCCTCCTAAGACCCCCCCCAACTGCCCCCCAGGACCCTACCCCCTACCTGTACCCTGACTGCCCAAAACTTTCTCCACTCTCCCCAAAAAGCCCCCCCCCCCTGTTTCTTGACTGCCCCCTCCAGAACCTCCCTGGCCCCCTTACCCTGCTGCTCAGAACAGGGTGTTGGGCTCTGTGCGAGCCGAGCCGGACACGTGGCTGCGCTCCCCAGCACAACAAAACCCGGTCCCTGGCCCTGCACAGTGCTGCTGGACCGGGCTGCAGGGGAGAGCTGCCGGCTCAGAATGCAGGGCAGATCCGGCTCCTCTACAGCTGCTCCAGAGTCCAGCCCAGGACTTTCCTGCAGCCCTCCCAGCCGCTCGGTCTGCTCTGCCGGGGGAGGGGGGGAATCCCGGACATTTTGAGTGTTTTACAAATTCCCCCCGGACGCTATTTTTAGAACAAAAAGGAGGACATGTCCGGGTAAATCCGGACGATTGGTAACCCTATCACCCTATATTAGTCAGATTTCTGAGAGGCCTCATTAGGGCCTTCACATCCCTTATGAAGCCAGCACCACAATGGCACTTCAGTTTTGTACTTTCCACACTTACCAGACCTCCCTTTGAGCTGTTGTCACTTGTTCCATGTCCCACCTCTCCATGAAAGTAGTCACCTTCCTAGTCGCCATCACATCAACGAGAAGGGTTAGCGTATTAGGAGGGCTGATGGCAGACCCACCATATTTCATAAGGAGGTGGTTTCTTTTCATCTCCATCCAAAATTCATTCCTAAGGTGATCTGAGTTCAACATGAATCAACTGATTTTCTTTGCTAACCCTCATGCTTCTGGGGAAGAGAGGAGACTTCACTCTCCTGATGTCAGATGAACTTTGGCTTTTTATCTACAGAGAACAAAACCAATTAAAACTTCTAGGCTTTTCGTTGCTATAGCAGAATGAACATGGGAATAAGCATTATTTGCTCAGACACTAAGTAGATTTCTGGATGTATCCTTTTTCTATATCAGTTGGATTATCTCACTTCCCCTGAAGGGGTAAGAGCCCATTCCTCTAGAGCATAGGCAACTTCAGCATTATTATTTGGAGATGTACTTATTCTGGACATTTGTAAGGTGGCTAGTTGGATTTTCATCCACACTTTCAGAAAGCATTACACCTTAGTCCAGACCTCTTCTGCAGATGCAGCATTTGGAACTGCAGTGTTAGTCTTCTATACCAGCTGTATCCTCGCACCCTCCTACTCTCTGAATACTACTGTACTTACTAATCACCCATGTGTGGAACACACACAGGAACCAGCATTCAAAGAAATGGAGGTTACTCACCTGTAACTGGAGGTTCTTTGAGATGTGTGATCGTATAAAGGTGCGGGACTCACCCCTGCGGCGCCTCCTGCTGGTCGGCTCAGGAATTAGCTCATCTGGCTGTTGGAGCGCCCTCTGCAGGCTGGTATCCCGCTACCACTTGGCCCCTTGTGTCCCTCCCAGACCTGGTGCCCCATTATCTGGGGTGCTGCCCCCTGGCCATACACCCCCTCAGTCTCAGGGAACCCCCACCCACTATCCCCACCTCGCCTCAGTATAAGGCTACTGCCAGTCATTGTCAAGCCCCCGCTCCCTGGGGCAGACTGCAGTGTAAAAACCACTCATCATAGGCAAGAGGGTTCGGACCTGCTGCCTCTGGCTACCCGTGGGCTGCCCCCTGCAACCTAGTACCTAATAGGCCTTACCAGGCCTGCAGCCTGGGGCTTTCCTAGGCTGGAGCTCCCCGGCTCCCTTGGCCTTTCCCCAGCCCTGCTCCACTCCAGATACCTGGTTAAGCTCCCTGCAGCCAGGCCCTTCTCTCTCTCAACGCAGAGAGAGGCTGTCTGCTTGAACTCCCGGCTCAAGCCTTTATAGGGCCAGCTGGGCCCTGAGTGGGGCGTGGCCCCAGCTGAGCCTGCTTCCTCCCAATCAGCCCAGGTGTCTTGCCCTTCCACAGCCCTCCTCCAGGGCTGTTTTAAACCCCTCAGGCAGGAGCAGGTAACCACCCCGCTACAGATCCCTATCTGTATTCCACTATCCACCCTTCTTTCTCTCTGCTGTGGATATTGTCTGATTTGCAGTAAGAGGAGGAACTGGAGATTTCGGTCAACACCACCTTTATGTCCTCAGATCAGAGCACAAGGAGAGCAACTGTCTAGGCGTAGACCAACAGACACTGCTTGCTTACAAAGCACCAATCTCAGATGTATGAAGCCCATGCATACCCATGTGTGAAGTACAAACAGGGTCATGATCTCCTGTTATGGGTGAATAACCTTCATTTCAGGCTCTCTCAAAACTCAGGCAGACATTCCTGCATTGGTTACACGTGGGTCACATTGTCAAGGTTTTCTGAACAATTGTAATAGCTAGAGACTTGCAAGAAATCTGAAACTGGAGAGCAATTGAGAAGTCCGTCCAGGCATTCTTTCTAGTCATTCACACACCTCTGTGGAGGAGGGTGCATCCCACACTTTGGGAAACACTATTTTACAGGAAGCAATGTGTTCCTGTGCTGTGTGCCCACTCCGATACTCAAGTTTGGGGAACAGGATCATAGCCCTGCCCAAGCCCATAAATCCTGCCTCCTTGGGTGAGTCTAGTGCTGCCAGTAATGTTGCACTCATGCAACTCTTGTTCTCACATGAGTGGAAGTAATGGGATTATGCTGGCCCTTGTGCAGTGATTCAAGGCTGGTGGGAGACTCCTTGAGCCCTCTCACCTCTCTCTGCCAATTTGTACAGGGCTGTCTGTCTTGTGGCCCAATTATTTATAAATGTGATGTTATTTTAAAAGCATTAACACCATTACTTTGCCTTTTCTGTTTTTCCTTTGGCTTTTTGTATTCAAAGCATGTATCTTGTACAGGAAAAAAAGGGAGAAATAGTTTTTAGATCACTTTGTACTGGCTGGATGGCCAGAGTAGCTCAATATGTATATTTAGTACACCTTTTTTTTTTATACTGGCAGAATCATTGCTGTCATTCTTTCTCCTGTGTACTGTCACCAGGGAGAGAATGCAATGACTTGAACAGATGCTGTGTGCTATATGAAAAACGAAATTTTCTCCAGGGCATTCATCTGCCCTGGAATTCATTTCATTTCTTACCCATTCTGAGAATGAGATGTAAAATTTTCTCCCTTCTTAATGTTTGTTTTGCTTTGCTAGGTATCTCTATAGTTCAAACTGTATAAAATTCATTCTTCATTACTTAATGTAATAAACTGCAGTTCTCTTCTCTATTTTGTATGTGACATTTCTCACTGGTTTGTGTTTTTGGAAGTTCATAATTCTCTCTATATAGTGCTTTTATAACCGAAAGGAAAGTCATACCTGTATATTTTCAAGTCCTTGTGTTACTCCAGTCAACAAAACCAACATTTTATTCTTCCAGATATAATAGGTATTTCTTCTTCAAATAGTGTCCCTGTGGGTACTCCACTGTAGGTGTGCTTGTGTCCTTGTGCTGCTGATCAGAAAACTTAGGTAGCAGTGTTCGTTAGGCCCACATATGCGCTGCCCCCCCTCCTCGTGCTGTGCCATGAGGCTAGTCAGCGCAAGTGGGCTAACCACCTCAATTCCTTCTCAACCACTCCTGACAAGAGACATAGCAATTCACAGTCCATTAAAACTATCGCTTTAATTTACATATTTATAGTCAGGAGTGGCGCCAGGGTTTTTGCCGCCCTAGGCGGCAGTGCTCCTCCTCAGTAATCAGCAGCGGGGGTCCTTCCGCTCCATGTCTTCGGGGCACTTTGGCGGCGGGTCCCGGAGCGAGTGAAGGACCCGCTGCCGAATTTCCGATGAAGACCCGGAGCGGAAGGACTCCCCGCCGCCAAATTCCTGCCGAGAGCAGCAAATGCCACCCCCCAAATCCTGCCGCCCTAGGCGACCGCCTAGGGTCGCCTAGTGGAAGCGCCGGCCCTGTTTATAGTTAATCTCCTAGTTATAGTTCTAGTTGTATTTTTTTCTGTTTTCTAATTTTACCCTTGAAAATAAAAATTAAAAAGAAAAAGACTTTAATTTCTTTTCCTGCTCTTTTTTCTGTGCCGGGGACCCTTCCATCCAGTGGGGTATGCCCAGTTCACTGGGCTTTAAGGAATACCTCACTTGCAAAGAGACAATCCTGATTGCAGACAAGCACTCTGTGCATTCGCTGCCTTGGAGAAGGCCACATCCAGCAAAAGTGTGGTCTCTGCCAATAACTCTTGCCATAA
Source organism: Malaclemys terrapin pileata (assembly GCF_027887155.1). Lineage (NCBI taxonomy): Eukaryota > Metazoa > Chordata > Testudines > Emydidae > Malaclemys > Malaclemys terrapin. Next base: position 46,721,353 of record NC_071511.1, read on the forward strand.
TCTCATACGGACTGAGAGCTTGACAGAAGATCATCTTCATAGCGGCTGCTGTCAGGCCTGAGTCACCTGGCAGACATGAGTCTTCCCCTCAGCCCTTTACATCTAAGGGTGGTGGATCGAAGAAACAAGCTGCAGACTCCTCTCATAAATAATCTAAAAAATGAATGGGAAGTCCCCCCATTGAGCCCTGACATAATTGTAAGTAGCGCCTACCTGCAAGCAGGAAGAAAAAAAATACTCTGTGCCTGCCAAGGAATTTGAATTCCTTTTTTACCATCGGCCACCCAACTCCATCCTGGTGGATGCCATCAAGTCCTGAGGCTGAAAACACCAGTCAAGAGCTACTCCCAGTGACAGGGATTGGAAGTGCCTGGACCTTTTCAGAAGGAAAGTTACTCTTCGGCCACTCTTTCATTCCATATTGCCAGCTACCAGGCACTCACAGCAAAGTATGACTACATAAACTATTCAAAACTGAATGACTTTATTGAATGAGTGCTGGAGTCACATCATGACCAATTTAAGCCCATTGTCCAGTGTGCCAGTTAATGGCAAAGACATCGGTGCAGTGTGCCCTTAATGCAGCCGACACAGTGGCTAGCTCCATTTCCATGGCCGTGGTGGTGCGACAGGCATTTTGGCTCCACCTGTCAGGCTTCCCGAAGGAGGTATAGTCTATGGTGGAAGACCTCCCACTTGAGGGCACAAAGCTCTTTGACGAGAAGACCAATGCCTCCCTTCACACCTTGTAGGATTCTAGGGCAATTTTCTGATCGCTGGGCATGTATACGTGAGGACAAATAAAATGGTTCAGTCCCCAATCCCAGCACAGACCGCACACATATCAGTACACAGCTCAAAGCTACTATGAGCCACAGAGGAAGAAAGGGAAATTCCCCAAATGTAAACCATCTGACCCACAGTCTTCTTCATCCCAGCCCTCTACGTCCAAACACTAGTTTTGATGGGCAGGTCAAGGCAACGTTAGACTGCTCTTCCCGACTAATTCTGCAGATCATGGCTTCACACCCATGGCTATCAATTGTCAGCATTCGGCAGTGCTTGGGAATGCATAACAACAGACCGATGGGTCTTAGAGATCATTTGAACTGGATACTCCATCCACATTACCCTCCCTACCCCCTCCACAAAATCCTTCCATGTCCCTCTTCAGGGACCCTTCTCACAAGAGTTTACTGTGACAAGAGGTAGATCGTCTCCAGTTACAAGCCATAGAACCGGTACCTCAAAATCTAAGAGGCAAAGGTTCTAATCCCCAAGAATAAGGGAGGTTGGAGACCTCTACTAGACATCAGAGCTCTCAGCAAGTTTGTCAAGGCTCAAAAGTTCAAGATAGTCACCTTAGCAATGATTATTCCAGCATTAGATCTGGCCCTACAGATCAATACCCAGAAACCTACCCTCACTCCAGTGCAATGCCTGGAATTCATAGGTGCCAGCCTCGATTTGTTACAGGCCAGTGCTCTCTTACGTCAACACCGGTTCTTCTGCCTGGCCACGCTCATAGAGACTGTTCAGAGCAGCCTGTGAATATAAGCCAGACTTGGCCTCCAGCTCTTGTGGGGCATATGGCAGTGGGCATGGCAGTGATACTATAAGACAGACTTCATGTGCAACGCTTTCAAATGTGGTTCAGTTCTGTTTGTAGACCAAACAGGGACAGACTGGACAAGCCCCTTTCACCACCCACCTGGATCAAAACATCCGTAAACTGGTGGAAGGACATTTGCAAAGGGATCCCCTTCTCACAAGCCCCACCATCATTACTTCTCACCACTGACGCACCACTTAGAGTGTGGTGTGGATCTAAACAACCTCACAATACAAGGCAAGTGTTCACCCATGGAGATATCCCTGCACATCAATCTCCTCAAGTTAAGAGTGGTCAGGAATGCCTGTGCCCTTTTTCTCCTGCTGATCAAAGGATCACACACAAGGATCCTGACAGGCAACACAGCCTGTATGTACTATATCAATCGATAGGGGTGAGCCAGGTCTCCCTCTGCTGCACAGAAGCAATGAGATTCTGGAACTGGTGTAACTCCCACGATAACATGCTCTCTGCTGCTTACCTCCCAGGCACACAAAATTCGATAACAGGCAGGCTCAGTTGCAGATTCCCACATGACCATGAGTAGAAAATAGACCCAACAATACCTCACGACCAATTCAAATGTTGGAGGACATGGTTCACAGATCTGTTTGCCACTCATCTGAGCAAGAAATGTTAATGCTAGTGCTCCAGGGCAGGGATAAGATAGTATCCCCTGGGTGATGCTCTCCTCCTCCCCTGGGACAGGGACCTTCTCTATGCCTTTCCCCATTTCCCCTACTGTCAAATGCTCTGTTTTATTTTCAGCAGGACAGGGCTCATGTCATTCTGATTGCTCCTACTTGGCTGAGACAGACTTGGTACCTTTACCTGTCACAGCTTGTGATGTGTCCGCCAATCCCTCTCCCAGCCATTCCGCACCTCCTCTTGCAGAACAGAGGACATATCCTACATCCCAACTTGGGGTTCTTTGCCTCAAGGCATGGGTCCTGCTTTTTTCTAATACCTAGAAAGTTCATATTTAAGAGACGTACAAGAGGTTCTATTACACAGTAGAAACTCCTCAACAAGACATACTTACCTGCAAAAATGATCTAGGCTCCAGATTTGGTGCATGTCTCAACAAATTTCTCCAACATCTGTGATTCTTCCACATATCCTAAACTATGCATTGACCCTAAAGAGGTTGGGACTCTCTTTGAGTTCTCTCAGGGTCCATCTAGTAGCTTTCTACCAACTTGTAGAGGGGTACTCAGTGCTGTCACACCCAATGACTAAAACAGGGGTCGGCAACCTTACAGAAGTGGTGTGCCGTGTCTTAATTTATTCACTCTAATTTAAGGTTTCGCATGCCAGTAATACATTTTAACGTTTTTAGAAGGTCTCTCTCTATAAGTTTATATTATATAACTAAACTATTGTTGTATGTAAAGTAAATAAGGGTTTTTAAAATGTTTAAGAAGCTTCATTTAAAATTAAATTAAAATGCAGATCTTATCAGTTTAGTGCAGTGGTTTTTAACCTGGGGTGCGAGATGCCCTTTTTGGGAGTGCGAGACATTCGTGATTTTTTTTGAAGGTAAATCATCGAAAACACAAATTAAGCACAGGCACATAAGTACAATTACTTTGTTTAATCAAACCTATGTATTTATTAACATTATACATTTTTTAACGATTACTGTAATATACAAACAAAGTTTTTAAGTTTTCAAGTTTTTAAGCTAATTGTATTGTAATTTTTGATAAGGGGTGCGAGAACATATTTTGAGAACTCCAGACTGTCAGCGGGCTGAGTGGGGCCGAATGTAGTGTATTAAATTGCTCCCCATAGGAATGTGCTACTTACGGCGTACTACTGCCAGTGCTGATGCTCTGAGTGGCATGGTAAGGGGACAAGGAACAGGGGTGGTTGGATAGGCGTGGGAGTCCCCGGGGGCCTGTCAGAGGTCGGGGGTGTGGATAAGGGTCGGGGCAGTCAGGGGACAGGGATCGGGGGGCTTGGATGGGGGGTGGGGTCCCGGGGGGGCGGATGGGGTGGGGGGTCCCCGGGAGGCGGTGGTCAGGAGACAAGGAGCAGTGGGGGTGGGATGGGTGGGAGGTTCTGAGGGGGGCAGTCAGGGGGCGGTCAGGGGACAAGGAGCAGGGGGGGTTGGATGGGTGCGGGGTTCTGAGGGGGGCAGTCAGGGGGCAGGGGGTCCTGGGAGGGCATGGTCAAGGGACAAGGAGCACCGGGGGTTGGATGGGTGAAGGGTTCTGAGGGGGGCAGTCAGGGGGCGGGGTATCCCGGGAGGTGGCGGTCAGGGACAAGGAGCAGCAGGGGTTTGATGGGTAGGGGTTTCTGAGGGGGGCAGTCAGAGGGCGGGGGGGTCCCAGGAAGGGGTGGTCAGGGGACAAGGAGCAGCAGGGGTTGGACGGGTGAGGAGTTCTGAGGGGGGCAGTCTGGGGGCTGGAAGTGGGAGGAGGCGGGCTGTTTGGGAAAGCACAGCCTTCCCTACCCGGGTGTAGTGTATTAAATTTCTCCCCGTAGGAATGTGCTACTTACAGTGTACTACTTGTGGCTGCCAGTCCTGGTGCTCCACAAGTAGCACATTCCTACAGGGAGAAATTTAATACACTACACCGGCGGACAGAATCCCAGACTGGCGGTGGGCTGAGCAGCTCAGCCTGCCGCCGGTCTGGGGTTCTGTCCGCAGGCTCCTGCCAGCCGAGGTCCCAGCCACCGGCTCTGCTCAGCCTGCAGCCGGCCTGGGGTTCTGTTCACCCAGGCCAGCAGCAGGCTGAGCGGGAGTGGCAGCCGCAACCCCAGCCAGCGTGCCAGTAAAAATCGGCTCGCGTGCCGCAGGTTGCTGACCCCTGGACTAAAAGGTTCCTCAGGGGTATAGTAAACCTCTTCCCACAACCTCAACTTCCTACCCACATGTGGAACCTAAACTTAGTGTTGAAGGACTGACTAGGCCTCCCTTCAAACCCTTGGCCACCTGTTCGCTGACATACCTGTCAAGGAAAACAGCCTTCCTGATAGCAGTTACCTCGGCCAGGAAAATAGGAGAGATAGCAACCCTAATGGTGCATTCCCCCATATGAAGAACAGGAGTACTTGTGGCACCTCAGAGACTAACAAATTTATTAGAGCATAAGCTTTCGTGGCCTACAGCCCACTTCTAATTTTTCCAGAAAAGGTTACACTCAGGCAGCCTTCAAAATTCATCCCAAAGGCAACCTCTCCATTTCACATGAATCAACTGATTCACCTTCCTATCTTCTACCCTAAGCCTCACCAGGACAACAAGGAGGCTATATTGTATAACTTAGATGTTAGGAGAGCCCTGGTCTTCTTCCTGGCCGGGACTAAGGCCTTCAGGAAATCCCCTAGACTCTTCCTCTCTGTTGTGCAGTGATCCAAGGGCTCAGCAATATCAGCCCAAAGATTCTCCAAGTGGGTCTCAAATTTCATCAGACAGTGCTACCAAGTTCGCAACATGACCCCTCCAGACTCTGTTCCTACACACTCCACAAGGTCAGTCTCCTCCACAGAGCACTATGCAATCACTGGGGACTTCGCATCCAATGCCATCTTCTGCTCCACAGTACTGTCATCTGTAACTGACCTGACTCCAAAGTCCTGGCCCTCCAAAATGGGTACTGCTTGGGAGATACCTACAATGGAGCACCCACAGAGAAACTTCTCGAAGAAGAGGTTAACTCACTTGTGCAGTAACAATGGTTCTTTGAGATGTGTGTTCCTATAGGTGCTCCACAACCCATCCTCCTCCCCTCTACTTTGGAGTTTTTGTCAACAGCACTGCAGTAGAGAAGGAACTGAGGGTGCAGCATGAGGAGAGGCACTGCATGTTTGGGCCTAATGGACACTGCTAGCAAAGTTCTTCGATCAGCAGCGCAGGGATGCGAGCACACCTACTGTGGAGCACCCGCTGGGGGACATGTAGAAAAACCATTGTTACTGCACAAGGTAAGTAACTACTTTTTTTTCCTTTGACAATTTGCCATCCAATAAAATCACACCAAGCCCCCTTTCCCTGTCTTTTGTTCCATAAATAAAGATTTTTTTTTTTTTTTTTTTTTGCTATCCAAGGTCTTGGGGGCAGATTTAAGCCTTTCAGACCTGGGCTACAGTTACTTCTGACAGACAGTGTAAGATATATATACCCCATCTCAGCAATCTCTTGATCAGAGTATTTTCTTTTCTTCAAATGACCTAGCCTAGTTAAAGTACTCATTGTTCCTCATCAAAACAGATTTGTAATTAATTTGAGAAAGGTTAATTCCTGGTCAAGATGTGTTGTATATAGGATCTTGCTTCCTAATCCACAGGAGTCTAGACTTCTCAGAGAGCAAGGAAATCAGGACTGTCTTCTTCAGGTGTATCAGAATCCAAGTTTGTCATCTTATATTGTCTTGTGGAGGTACAGTTCATTGCTCTCCATTCCAGAAACCATGCAAACATTCCTTGTGTATTAATGGATTTGTTATTAGGAAAACAAATCTCTTCTATAATCCTTATGCTGGTGAATGTTCCTCTATCATCCATAGTCATAATGGATGCAAACCTCTTCACCTAAGGAGCTCGCATAGGAGAGATTGGACTCAAGCTGAGACCCCATATCAGTGTTCTGGATCTGCGTTGTAGCTATGAGTGCTTGGAACTTCAGTAAATCAGACCCCAGGGTCTCAAGTTGGGCACCCAGAAATTGAGGAACAAACAATTAATGACCTTCTGTGAAAGGTTTGGTTTAACTGATTTGACCTAACTTGTCATAGATTAGAATCCAGTTGTCTAGGGCAGGATTCACCTGAATTTTCTATGAGACCCTCCTTTTGTTTCCTGCAGTCCCCTGCTTCATTGATTACACATCTTCCATCTTCTGCAACAAATGAGGCAAGGTCCTACAGACAAGAGTCTTATTCAGTTCATAGCCCTGATTAATTTCCCGAGCATCCTCCATCCTGCGCACTGAATGAGGTCCTGTGAAAAAATTTTATACGATCATGTAGTTAATGACTGTATAATAATACATACTCAAAAGGGTGCTGAAATAAGGTTGCACAGACAACCTTAATTCTGGCATTGCTTAACATTTGAGTGCTTGACTTTTCAACCTTAATGTTCTTTTAACATAACTTTTTTGTGTAATTTAATATTTATGTTAAAGTACTTTCCAAAGACCAGGGGTTGATATAACCTCCCAATTCAGTGAGTTCACTGTACTAAACTGCTGAGGGGGCACTGACACCCCCGCACAGCAGCACCCTGTGTTCTGGTACCACAACCCTAATTCCAGCCTGGTGTGGAAGGGAAGCTGTGGAAGGCAGGGTGGGTATGGTGGAGAGTGAGCCCACCCTGTACTCACCCCACAGTCAAGGCTCCTATCCCACCCAAACCTGAGTGGTGCCCCAGCTGCCTAAACCTGAGTGGTGCTGAAACCCTGTGTACCAGGTCACAGTGCCTAGGGTGGGGAGCCAGGCCCAGCCCTGCAGGACAGGAGCTGCTGCTGCAGAGAGAGTGGGGGGCAGGCTCACTCTCTATCACCTCATCCTCCCCCCAGGGCCTCTCTTCTTCATGTTGCTGGGAGAGGTGTAGGTTTGCCTATTTTTGCACTCTTGGTTTCATGATATCTGTAGGTGCAATTGAACCCGTGAACCACACTAAACTTGCCCCAGCTACAGGACCAACAAAGACTGACACCCCCTTGTGCTAAGTGCTGCACAAATACATTTTGTGAGAATGTTTCTTATACTACTTGAGCCCCAACTTTCTGAAATAGTCTGTCCATCAGTGTTGACTGAAATCACCCATGAGGTCTATCTGATCATTTTAGATGGTATTAAAGAAAAACCTCAGGATATAACTATAATATAGATTTTCCTTTTCAGTCCAATAATGTCACTCAAGTAAACAACCATTTAATTATACCTAAATAATATTAACACGGCTTCAGCAAAACTTCGGTAATCTTTTAATATTCTTTCTTCACTTTCAGTAAAGATGTAATAGCTGAAAGCTGTATTGATTTCACATTTGAAGACTTTGTTATTTTTACAAAATGTATGACAGAACATTTACTAGTATGCAATGAAATACTATAATAATTAAAACTAAACTTCAGTTGTCAAAATAAATGAACACAATATAATTTGTGATGAACTATTGTTTTTTTTTTCCACTTGCAAAATGCATTAATTTATAAAGGGTGTCGCTGTAATTAGCATATATTATCAAGGTGACATACCAAAGGATCAAACTCTAGGCCCACTGACAGATGGAACAAAATAGGAAATTAAAGGGTTGAGGCTTTCGCTTCTCTTTTATACACTTGGGCCCAAATCTCTCTTATGACCTGGGCCCAGATTACTTTTTTTGGCCTGCACCATTGGAGATATAATAAAAGAAAAGGAAATGACATGTGGAAATACCCCCAGCACATGGGGCTTCCTGGCTGATGTAAAGCTGTCAGAACAACTGTGTGCTGGCTCTCAGCAAATGGCTGGCAGAGATAGGGGTGGGGTGTATCCCGAGGGCTACTGCCTTCCAGCTGTCTGTGCTCAGATGGCTGGGAGCCCTTAGGAAACCATGGCCTGGTCAAGCATTAATTAGAGCAGTCTAACTTAATCTTGGGTGTGGAGATGTCCTTGGGAAAGCCCAGAATACAGGAAGCACAGAGGTGGTTTAAAGGCCCTTGGGAGCTGCGACCTAATGTGCAAAGACTACCCCCGCTCCTGTTTTCCCTGCCAGCTCAGGACTCCAGCACCCTGTCTTGCTGAGCCAGACACTCCCGTCTGCTCCAACACAGACCCAGGGTCTGAATTACTTGTCCCAAAGCTGCAAGTTTACCTGAAAACAGCTCACAGAAGTGTGCTTGTCTTTAGCACTCAGATGCCCAACTCCCAATGGGGTCTAAACCCAGATAAATCAGTTTTACCCTGCATAAAGCTTATGCAGGGCAAACTCATAAATTGTTCGCCCTCTATAACACTGATAGAGAGAGATGCACAGTTGTTTGCTCCCCCAGGTATTAATACATACTCTGAGTAAATTACTAAATAAAAAGTGATTTTATTAAATACAGACAGTAGGATTTAAGTGGTTCCAAGTGGTAACAGACAGAACAAAGTAAGTCACCAAGTGAAATAAAATAAAATGCGCAAATCTATATCTAATCAAACTAAATACAGATAAGTTCCTCACCAGTTCCAGAATGCTCCCTTTTACAGGCTAATCTCCTTTTAGCCTGGGTCCAGCAATCACTCACACCCCCTGTAGTTACTGTCGTTTGTTCCAGTTCCCTTCGAGTATCCTGGGGGGCTGGAGAGGCGCCTTCCTTAGCCAGCTCAAGACAAAATGGAGGGGTCTCCCACGGGTTTAAATAGACTCTCTCTTGTGGGTGGAGACCCCCCTCCTCCCTCCTATGCAAAGTTCAGCTTCAAGATGGAGTTCTGGAGTCACGTGGGCAAGTCACATGTCCCTGCATGACTCAGTCTTTACAGGCCGAAGCCATTGTCCACATGGTATCTTGCATGTCTCCAGGAAGATTTCTTATGTGGATTGGAGCATTCCAAGATGCATTGTTCTCCAAGTGTTTCCTGATCATGTACTTAACCTGGCGAATTCCTTCCTAAAGAAGCTGACCAAATGCCTCCCAAAGCTTACTTAGAAACCAAGCAAGCATACAGCCCATATTCTTAACCTCAAGTAGAAAATGATATATATGTACAAATAGGATGAATAGATATAGTAGACCATAACCTTTACGGAGATATATTACATGGCACAGGCAGCACAAAACATATTCCAGTTATGTCATACATACATTTATAAGCACCCCCTCCCCATAAAGCCTTATGAGGTACACTGTCACAATTAGATTAGAGCGGAATGATCTTTCCAGTGTCTCTTCACTGATGCAGATAACAGACAGCTTCTCCCCAGAATAAATTGCCTGTATAATCTCAAGTCTAGGTTAGTGCCATGTGCTTTACCATACACTATTCTTGAAAAGCACACAGAAGATTCAGCTAGCGTGTAACATAATATCTTTTGAATGAGTCATATTGTTTATCAGTGCCAGTTCATAGCTCTGCATTAACTATTTCTGCTTCCGAGAGTACAGCTTGAGGTGAGGTTTTCAATCAATAAAGACTTAAATTATATGTTTTCTGAAGGATCACCTCTCTCCACCTGTTCTGTCAGGATAGTTATGCTCTTCTGGGTTGCTCTTGCTGATAGGGATCATGAACTTTCCAGAACTGGCTTTCTCAATCTGTTGACAATCTTCAGGGTTCAATATAAGATACAAAGGCTCAGACTTTCCTTTATTAGTATAAATACTATTATTCTTTTCTTCTATTTCTTTTATCACATTCATAAGTTTTTAACAAGAAACACAGCAAACTGAAGGTGTGCTCACAATCTAAAAGAAGGACTTTATAGAAAATTGAGAAATAAAACACACATTTTTTTGAAGGACATTCCAGGTGTGCAGAGGAGGATGGAAGAAAGCACAGAGATTTTTCTGAGAAGATAAAATGGATATTGATGTTGGCATCAAGGATGGATTATTTTGTGAGAGTGTGTGGGACGACAAGACTGCCGACTTAAGCCATGGCTGCATGCAGTAGCGCCTTAAAAACAAGGACAAGAAGTTTGAACTTACTTCACGGTGCAAAAGGAAGGTGGTAAAATTTCTGAAAGAAAGGGATGGAGGTGTGTGAGGTATTTTAGGAGGTGAGTGAGACAGATGATTTGGCAGTGGTATAGTGGACAATTTGGAGGGAAAGGCAATTTTAATATAGGAAAGACCTGTTACAAGTAGTATGTAGTAATCAAGTAAGGGAAATGACTGAGATATAGAGCAGCAATTTAGTTGATTGGATGGAGAAGTTGTGAAGGAAAAAGGGCCAGGACTTGGTCATTTGTTTGAACGTAGGACTAATTTTAACAACTTGGTTGGATAAGAATAGTTGTTTTTTTTTAACCGCATCTTTGTTTTAGAGAGTTTACTTTGCAAATGTATATGTATTTTAACTGGTGAGAGGTACCCAGGAACCATTAGGTGCCATTTATGAATCTTTAAATAGTTAACCCTAACTAGAGCATTACTTTGATAAGATAAAAACTAACCAAAAATTTTATGTAAAAACATTCCATCTTATTGCTCCATTTTTATGGCTTAAATTGTCAATACCATTTGATAAAATTGTGTTTTGTCAGTGTCTCTGTTATAGTAACATATTAATTGAGCACTGTTATAGAGGGACAAAACATCACATTCCTCCTTACCCTTTTACTCTTCTAATGAAACTTAATTGATCACTCCCATTGTTTCCTTTTTCCCATCCGTTTTTGTGCTGCCTTCCATGCTTCGCTGTATATTTAGGATATCTTCTCTATTCTAGTGTGTCTTCATTCAAAGTCCTCCTGAATATTCTGGGTGAGATCCTGAATCCTATTTTGACCCCTTTACACTATGCTGGAATGGCATAAAGTAACCCTAAAAGGTCCTGGTCTGTTTTAGGGAGGGTATGGGGGAGGGTAGCTCAGTGGTTTGAGCATTGGCCTGCTAAACCCAGGGTTGTGAGTTCAATCCTTGAGGGGGCCACTTAGGGATCTGGGGCCAAATCAGTACTTGGTCCTGCTAGTGAAGGCAGGGGGCTGGACTCAATGACCTTTCAAGGTCCATTCCAGTTCTATGAGATAGATATATCTCCATATATTTAAATAAGGGAAAAGGTAAGAAAGCTGCCTCTTGTGAGCACTGATGTAGGAGAGTACTGGAGTGAGGCTGGAATTAGGAGGGACATGTCAGGGACAGGCATGCACCATGCAGCACTGTGGACATTCCAGGCAGCTCTGCATCCCACATGGCAGACAGGGGAAGCTGCTGTAATTTAGGCAGGCCCCCCAAAATTTTCTTAAATTATGCTGGTGTCCTCACCAGCTTCCAGAACAGCCAAGAATCAGGAAGCCAAAGGTGGCTAATAGACCCCTTATACCTCCACCCTCCTGAATGGAAAGTTCTGTGCTGCATCACTTAGAGGCACAGCACAGAATCTCACCTTAGTGTCAATGTAGTATCTTATGTGAAGTGCATAAATGCTGATTCATATCCGTAAAATCTGACACTTCATAACAAACAATACTCATTTTCAAGTTAGCATCATCCTCTAAATCTTCCAAAATATTCTTCTGAGGCTTGTGTGTTTAGATTGTAAGCTCCTTGGGCAAGGGACTGAGTTTTCTTTTGAGTATTGGTCAGTACCAAGTAAAACTTGAGTGCTTTAAAATAATTAATATTATTGTAGTTTAGTGAGAAAATTTATTAATTGCAGTATATTTATAGATATTTCTCTGCTGGCTTCCTTCCAGGCCTCATAGTACCTCTAAGACATGTATTGTTTCAAATGATTAATGATGGATAGGTCATCTTAAGTAATAGTTTTGTGGGATATGTTGATTACATTTGATGGTGTTAGTCTGCATGATTTTTGCTAGTTTTGAGTTACCTTTGTCAATTGATGCATAAGATATGGTTCCATAGGTAAGGTTGAGTTGAGTGTTGCACTTAAAGTTGGATTTCAACCTCTTTATTATTCATGAAAAAATACAGTGTATCTTCCCTTGGCCAAAATGACACCACTTAAAATTTCAGTACTGCATAAAATTTGGGAGAAAATGCAAGTAAATGTATTAGGTAATTTGAGCTATAATTAGTTTTATTAGGGATTGCACATAGCTTGTGTGGGCTGAGTTTATTGCCCACGCCAGGGGCTCCTTGCATCCCTCCATTCCTCTCCACAAGCCCCCTGTTTGCCATCCTCCCATCCCCTTCTGTTTCAGGGACTCCCTGTAATTCTCCCAACCTCCCCACTGCCAGGGGTTCCGTTTGCCTCCCATTTCCCACCTCCTCCCATACCAGAGTCCCCATTCTCCCTCCAGGCACCACAATTCCTCCTCCCCCCCCCATGCCGCCTATGCCTCCTTTTTCCCCACCCATACTAGGATCCCCCAGTTTCCCTGCCCATTGGGGTGGGGGGTCTGTTAACTCTCCCCCATTCCAGGGTCCCCCATTCCATTGGCTCTGTGTTCCCCCATTCCCATTTCCCCCATACTAGGTCTCCCAATCTCTCCCCCAGCAGGGGTTCTGAGTGCCCCACATTATCTCCTCACCCTATACCAGTATCCTCCATTCTCCCCACTATGTCAGGGTTCTGTGTCCCCAGGTCCCCCTCTCCCTCATTCTCCATCCCATGCCAGGAGCTGTTTGTTTCCCACCATGTTTTGTCTGGGTGATAAGTCATTCAGGATGTCATCATGTGAAACTCTTGGGAGAATGAGCAGAGATCAGATAAGGTATTGTTATGTTGAAAGTCATTAATGAGAGCCATTAGTTTATTCCTTATAGACAATTGCTGAGTGCTTGAAGCTGTGGCTGTGTTAATCAGATGGCAGGGACTCCATGTGTCCCCTATTTTCTGGTTTACCCAAAAGTCAATAGAATTCTGGCCACTGATGCCTAGAACAGTCTTTGAATTTTTTGCATTTATCAGATAGGGCATTCAAAAGTTACTGCATTACAGACTGACAGAAAAATGCTATCAAATGGGTAGTAAGGTCTTCACAAGCTCGGCCAAAAAATGTAGCATCTCGTGTCAAATCTTTTCTTAATGGCATTATTTTAACAGTGGAATAACACAGACTCTTCAGACTTCCCATATAGTTAAATGATAGAAATCTTTTGTTTTAGACTACTTCTAAATATTTTTTAAATGATTAATAGTATTTTTTCCTGTATTCTTCCCCTGGTTTGAGGATTGCACTAGGGCTGAGACATGATATGTGTCTAGAATGATGCCTACAGTTAAGCAGCAGTGCACATGTTCAGAGGCAGAAACTTAGAAGCCTATGGAACTTTTACAGCCAAAAATTTACATGTTGGTTGAGTTTAGTCAGGCAGCAGCTGAATGGTGGTTTTGTGGTTCTCAGTGATGCTTACATTGAGACTGAGACGCTTAAGTCCCTTTATTGATATAGCCCCATTGATATTTGTTGCAGGCACTGTGAAGAATTACGCTGGTCTACAATTTTTGAGAAGTTGTCTGCTTCAGAGATAAAATGTGCTATTTATTATGTATTTTGATGTGCTGAATTCAAATATGACAATTAAAACAACTGATTGGCTACTGTTTCTAAGATATTTAAGTTTTTACATTTTATGTCTATGTATTTAAAAATCAGCAAAAGGGTTATATAAATAAAATTTATTATGAAACAAAAGGCAAAAAACTATTCTGTACATAGTTTAGTCCTATTCAGTGTCTACTCGGCGCTTCTTGGCTTGTCTCTTGTATTCATTAAATGGAGCATCTCTTGTCACTGTCCAGCAATAGTCTGCAAGCATTGATGGGCTTCATTTGCCCTGATAGCGTTTCTCCATTGTTGCAATGTCCTGGTGAAATCACTCGCCGTGCTCGTCGCTCACTGCTCCGCAGTTCGGTGGAAAAAAATCTAGATGAGAGTGCAAAAAATGTATCTTTAGTGACATGTTGCAACCAAGGCTTTTGTATGCCTTGAGGAGGTTTTCCACCAACAACCTGTAGTTGTCTGCCTTGTTGTTTCCGAGAAAATTTATTGCCACTAACTGGAAGGCTTTCCATGCCGTCTTTTCCTTGCCATGCAGTGCATGGTTAAATGCATCATCTCGAAGAAGTTCACGAATCTGAGGACCAACAAAGACACCTTCCTTTATCTTAGCTTCACTTAATCTTGGAAATTTTCCACGGAGGTACTTGAAAGCTGCTTGTGTTTTGTCAATGGCCTTGACAAAGTTCTTCATCAGACCCAGCTTGATGTGTAAGGGTGGCAACAAAATCTTCCTTGATTCAACAAGTGGTGGATGCTGAACACTTTTCCTCCCAGGCTCCAATGACTGTCGGAGTGGCCAATCTTTCTTGATGTAGTGGGAATCTCTTGCACGACTATCCCATGATTCATATCATGTATGACGCAATACCAGCTTCAGATTGCATCATTCATTGTTTTGCCTAAAAAGCAAGTACTGTCCAAACCCAGTCATAGATTTATTCATAGATCCAGTCAAAGATGTATTTTAGTCATTTCTGGTTTAAATTGCGATCCCTTCTCTTTATAACTCACTTATCCTCTGCCATTCCCAAGTCAAGGGTCGTATATACTGACCCAATAGCATATCTTGAAAACTAGAGCCAATCAACAATTTTAAGCATCATTTTCATTCTCAGTGACCCAGAATTAGTAAAGTTTGACTACATTTATTTCAGAAGCATTTTGGCTGTAGAGCAGTGTTATTTTGTTGTGATTTACTATTGCCTATGTTGGTATTGACCTAAATATTTTTCATTCTTTTGATTGTGATAGACAAGTTTCGGGGACCTTTGCCTGTGTTTTTAGTTTATACTAGGTACTACAATTAAATCCTGGACCTTAGTTAAGAGTTACAGATAGGACTTTCAAAAATGTTTGGTTTGAGCTGAGCTCTGCTCCCAGTGAAATCAATGGAAGTAGCATTCTGGAGCTATTGAAGTCAATGGCAAAACTCCCATTGACTTCAGTAGGGCCAGGATATCACCCTGGGAGTTTTACCATTGACTGTAAATGGAGCAGAGTTAGACCAATGCTGAATACTTCTAAAAATCCTACCCTATGTGCATCCCCCCCTTAGGTGCCTAAATATGGGCTTAAGAGCCTAACTCTAGACTCCTATCCTTGAACTTTTTGGTCTATGTGCATAAAAGAGTTTACAGTAATTTTTTTATGTACTAAAGGTCTAAATAACTTCTCATTGTTAAAAATGAAGAAAATTTATTTTAGCATGAAGATTTTATGCCATTAAGAGAAAAAATACTAAAAATACAGTTTTTACCCGCTGATGCATATACTTACTTGTAAGTAGTCCCATTGAAGTCAATGGGATTATACATGTAAGTAAAGTTATGTACCCGCTTAAGTGTTTGCCTCCTACTAGTGGCATTAAAAACAAACAATATTTATAATTTAGTGTATAATACATTTTAATCTAAAGATGCTATAGAGCAGTTTTTCAAATTAGTTTTACAAAGACTGAACCTGATTTAAATCAATTATTGGGGGGAGGGGGGAATCAAGTGATTTAAATTGGGTTGTTTTAAATTGCTCCATCCTGAAGGTTAGGTACACTTTCAAGGGTAGGATGGAATTACATACATATCAATTCATGGGTTTTTTCCTTCTCTTTCTGTGATTTAGGCCTCAGGCAAGAAAACAGTACCTAATTCTGCCTTGTGGTCCATGTACCTTTCTAGTACTGCTAAAATATTCAAGGCCACAGCAATTAGCATACAATTCAATTTCAAGGTTTATAGTTGATTGCCTTTTTGTGGCCATAATACTTAAAACGGAAGCTGTTGTAAAGTATTTTTTACTTTTTGAAGCAAAACAAGCTGCAGAAAAAAGGGAATTGAATTATTTGAATTAAAGGAACCTGGAGTTTGTATTTATTTATTTTCTGGAAGCATCATGACATTGATACATATATGAGGAAAAGAATGATTCTTTTGTGAGTTGTTGTTTTTCTTGGATAATGGATGAAAATCTCACTTGATTTTTTTAATCTCTCTCCCCTTTCCCCCCCCTCCTTACCACCAAAATGTACTTTTACAGAAGCATAAGATAGATCTTTTCTACAAACTGCGCCATGTGATGAATGAGCTCATTGACCTGCGTAGACAGCTACTGTCAGGTCACTTGACACAGGATCAGGTGCGAGAAGTCAAGAGACACCTTACAGTGCGACTGGACTGGGGTAATGAGTAAGTACAAGTACCGTCTGAGTGCCATCTGTTTTAATTAATATGGAATGTTTTTTGTGTAATGGAATTTGCAAACTGTTGAACTATCTTCTAGTTGTTGGCAACTGAAACCAAATATCACTTTTTACATTCTGAGTTTATGACGTACCTTCTCCCCCATAGATATACATAATTAAAAATTCTAAAAATGTATGATCTGCTTCTACCATTCATTCCTTTCTGAAGGAGTCTGTATTTTTCAATGTGTTTTAAGCCTTATTGTTTAAGATGTACAGTGAATATTAAATCTGAGGTATTCTATACATTGTAATTTATCTGCATTATTATTAATATTACCATTTTGCCATTTGAAAAATTGTTACTGTCAGTGGAACAGCTGTACAGCTTTGTTGTTGGACAACACTGTAGAATAGCCAGAACTGACACTGTCTGATCAAATGATTAACACTGTGGAATTGAGGCTTATAGTATTCAGATTTAATTTTGTTTTAGGTCTTGTAATCCGTATAATTCTCTGCTGATGCTTTCTCAGATTTTGTGCCCTGATTATCAGTCCTGTTGTAAAGAGGTGACCATGTGAATCTTCTTTTTATGGAGCCAAAGGGATTTATAGTAATTTAGAGTTGAATCTGGAATTATAGTTAATTACTTAAAAAAAAAAAACTAGCCCTATCCCAGAATCGACTCTTGAAAAACAACAAGTAAAAAGCTTGGCTTGCCTAGTTCTAAGGCAAAGTGCTGTGAACAGATGTGTTATGCGCGGCATGCACATGACCTTTTCAGAGGAAATGTCACTCTCCTTAGGCTTACAACAACCTTTCTTCAACCAGGATGTGGATACGTTGTAATTAAAGTACAGAGTAAAATTCTGTGTAAGTTACCAAAAACAGAAAAAAGTTAATTTTTCCTCCCTAACTTACTCTAGTCATGGCCACATTCCTTCAGCACCTGTGTCAGGACTCCTATGGAGAAGAGTACTGGAATGAACTGACAAAAATTCAACTGGCCCCTCTTGTTAAATTAATATATTACTCTCTTCTTAGTTGAAAAAGAGGCTCTGAAAGATGTAGACTAACAGAATTACTTAAAAAGCAACAGAGGGTCCCGTGGCACCTTTAAGACTAACAGAAGTATTGGGAGCATAAGCTTTCGTGGGTAAGAACCTCACTTCTTGCATCTGAAGAAGTGAAGTTCTTACCCACGAAAGCTTATGCTCCCAATACTTCTGTTAGTCTTAAAGGTGCCACAGGACCCTCTGTTGCTTTTTACAGATTCAGACTAACACGGCTACCCCTCTGATACAGAATTACTTAAGTGATTGTTTTGCATTTTAACTCCCACTAATGTAAATGGAACCCAATAAACCATTGTAATGCTTTGGGATTCAACCCAGATTAGTAAAGGGCTCATTCACCACCTGCCCTGCAACTCTAGATGCCTGAAATGCTCTTGCTGTAGCTCACAGCCCTGACAACAACAGGCAGCAGACAAGCATTCAGGTCACACCCTGGTTTCCACTGCTCAGTTACTTTTGCAAAGTGACCCCAACACCCTCCCAGTTCCGAATATCTCCCAAATCATCTGCTAATATGGCAATCTGTTGAGGTTCCCAGAATTGTGAACTACTGTGTTACCTCTCTCAGCCTCAGTAAGTGAGAGTTTTGCTACTGCTAAGCTGTGTGACAACTCCCTGACACACCAGCTCGTCTGTCTTGCCAGTAAACTCTTCAGGACACACCTTGTCTTGCATGTAACAAATAGTGAACCCCCACCTCCCAAGTTCCCCAGAGATGTTTCCATGCCGTGTCCAGCCTTCTCCTGGAACACTCTCAGAAGTTAATAAGTTTGCTACTCCTTTACTCATAGACTCATAGACTTTAAGGTCAGAAGGGACCATTATGATCATCTGGTCTGACCCCCTGCATGCTGCAGGCCACAAAACCGTCCCTACCCTTCCCTTGACTCTGCTGATGAAGTCCCCAAATCCTGTGTTTTAGTGACTTCAATTGGCAGAGAACCCTCCTGCTAGCGATCCCTGCCCCATGCTGCGGAGGAAGGCGAAAAACCTCCAGGGCCTCAGCCAATCTACCCTGGAGGAAAATTCCTTCCCGACCCCAAATATGGTGATCAGTAAGACCCCGAGCATGTAGGCAAGAGTCTCTAGCCTGACCCTTGTTAGCCATTATACTATTTACCTACCATTGCTCGGTATTCCTCAGCTAATATGTTTTACTATTAAACCATTCCCTCCATAAACTTGTCTAACTTAATCTTAAAACCAGACAGGTCCCTCGCCCCCACCGTTTCCCTCGGAAGGCCGTTCCAATATTTCACCCCTCTGACGGTCAGAAACTTCGTCTAATTTCAAGCCTAAACTTCCCCACGGCCAGTTTATATCCATTCGTTCTCGTGTCCACATTAGTACTAAGCTGGAATAAATAGATTATGCACTGCAATTCATTAATTTAATTAGAGTTTGACTACACTCTTATTTCAATCATAGCACTGAATTGGTTTTTAGTAAAAGTAAAACAAGTTTATTTAACAAAAGGACATAGGATTAAGTGATACCAAGTAAAAGGAATAAAGATTGAAAACGGTTAAAAGCAAACAAAAGTAAAAATACTTTTCTAAGGCTAAAACTTATTTTCAGCACGTTACAGTCTTTGCCTAAGCAGGTTTCTCACCTAAAGTCAGTTCTCAAAGACTTCAACTCATTTGTTTGAAGATTCCAACATTCCATGATTTCAAGAGCTCTGGCCCCGTTAATTTCCCAAGTGATGGACAATTATGAGGGTTCTCTCCGCATTCTTTTTATAGTCTAGTAAACCTTTGAAATTTATTATTTGACGAGTAAGTCCAGACAAAGCTTCTCTCTCCTTCTGGGATGTAGATGCCATGCTGTCTTCCTAAAGTTCATTGTCCCTACTTCAAGAGGCAGGAAGGCTTTCTGCTGTTCTTCCCTGCCTATTGACTTCCCATCATATGGAAATGGGGCTTCCACTGTTTTGATTCCATAATGCTTAATTTACATTGAAGACAGGTAGTTAGCTGTCTTCCCACCTGTCGGGGAGAAAACCTATATTTGGTCACAGACTTTAAAGCATATCATCAGTGAGTATCCATAATTCCTCATATAATGTGAATGCATACCTTTCACAATTAAATGAATCACCAGTGTGATAAAAGACCTTGATACACTTTTATAATACAGTAATATTGTATACAAACTGTTGATTCAATTGTATCTTTGAGGGTCAGCCCCCCTGTCTTTATAGTTAAGAGGCTGTCTCCCCCACTTGCTGGTTTGATGGCTTTGTTTACCTTGCATGTAAATGCAATTTCATTGTCTCTGCCTGATGATCAGGTTAGTCAGACAAGCAAGTACACATTTCTTTGTCTAGGGCATACTGTGCTTATGCATTGCTTGCCAAATA
The DNA here is from genome assembly GCF_027887155.1 of Malaclemys terrapin pileata. NCBI lineage: Eukaryota > Metazoa > Chordata > Testudines > Emydidae > Malaclemys > Malaclemys terrapin. The sequence continues at coordinate 46,741,203 of NC_071511.1, forward strand.
CATTTTAAGAACATAATTCTAGAATATATCCATAACCAGGGTGAAAGTAATATAAAATTCTTACCGGTACGGGGGCCCGGAGTTGGTCCCTGGAAGGTGCGGAGTTTCGGGCAGAAGGGGCAGGGCTGGTGGGGGGTCAGCCTTCCCCAGCCAGCCCGCCCATTTGCACTGCCTGGCCAGTGCCACCCGGGGCTCTGGCAGCATTTTAAAAGGGCCTGGGGTTCTGGCCACTGCTGCGGTAGCAGCGGCGGCGGCCTGGAGCCCCAAGCCCTGTTAAATCGCCAGCCTCAGGGCAGCTGTCCCCTTTGGGCCCCCCCATCGGTGGCGCGGTGGGGGGCGCAAAAGGGACAATGAAGTTAAAGCGCTGCCCCTTTTGCCCCCCTCCCCGCGTCAGTGGCCATTCCAGTAGGGACCCTACCAACAGGGCCACCGAGGGGGTGTGGGGGAGGGCAAAAGGGGCAGCGACGTTAAAGCGCAGCCGTGGCAAAGGATCCTCCTTAAAGCGTTGCTGCGGCAGTGCTTTAACGTCGGCTGCGTACGGGCCGGTACCGGCTTCTTACTGGTACGCTGTACCGGCCCACTTTCACCCCTGTCCATGACTCTTTGTACATATCTTGTATATACCTTACACAAGAATATTAATGATCAATGAGTTATTAGTTTTCAGTGATATATTGCATACCATCTTCTGGGTATGTCATGACAACAGTGTGTTAAGTGCCGTGGGTATGTCAGGCCTGACAAGAGTTGTTGACACAGAATAGTGAACCTCTAAAGGGCCTCTGTGTCACAACCATACAGGAGCTTTATCCCTAGATAATTTTGCTGAGAGAGGCAGCAGACAGAGTGAGCAAGAGGAAGTGAGAGAGGGAGTACTGAAAAGAAAGGAATTTGGACTAAATGGTAGTTCAGCACTGAAGGGAATAGTTTGCTCAATTAGTTGTTAGTGGACCAAAGAGAAGAAGTTCTGTTAAATAAATAATACAATAAATAAGTGTAAAACTTAAAGATAAAACCCATTACCCATCCACCTTATAGAAATGATCAATAGAGGTAAATAATGGTTAAATATAACATCCGCTAGGTATACCAATAATACAGTGGTGTTCTGTTTATGGTGGTAGAGAAAGTCAGAACTTATGCTATACTAGAGAAAGGGATGGGTTGAAATCACAGAGACAGAAATAGAACAGGATATTAGATAAATCTAGGCATATGTTTGTGTGTGTGTGTGTGTGTGTGTGTGTGTAAAAATCTGTATACCAGTGTGAGAAACATAATAACAAAAATAAATGAGCTATATTGGGATAAAAGACATGTCTGAGATATGGTTGGATGAAAAACTCATGGGCTATTGTAATACCAGGCCATAGACTATATATGAAGAATGGATTAGGTTATAGAGATAAGAGCATAGCACTGTATCTAAAAGATGCCATAACATTTAATCAGATACAGTTTCTGAGTAGGGAAGATCGTACAGTAGAATCTATATAAATTCAAATCCCATGTCACAATAATACAAATATATTAATAGAGTTATACAGTGAGTCTCCAGATAAGGGAATGTATGTTGAGCACATAATATTGAGGGAGATCAAAGAGCCAACTAAAGATAATAAAACAGTGATAATGAGTGCCTTCAACTGTCCACATACATATAGTTCACATTGGGGGACAGTTTAGAGAAGCAATTTCAAAATTTGCTTCTGGGAACAGCTAATTCTATGGCAAATAAGAGGAGAAGCTACCCTCAACTTGGTCCCAGGAAACTCTCAGAAGTTGGTTCAAAAATGACTATAGTAACAGCAACAGTAATCACAATACAATAGAGGGTCCTGTGGCACCTTTAAGGGTATGTCTACACTACGGGATTAATCCGAATTTATATAATTCGGATTTGAAAAACAGGTTGTATAAAGTCGAAATGAATGCGGCCACACTAAGCACATTAATTCGGTGGTGTGCGTCCAAGTACCGGGGCTAGCGTCGATTTCTGCACTGTTGCACTGTGGGTAGCTATCCCATAGCTATCCCATAGTTCCCGCAGTCTCCCGCGCCCATTGGGATTGTGGGTTAAGATCCCAGTGCCTGATGGGACAAAAAACATCGTCGCAGGTGGTTCTGGGTACAGCCTCACCTCCTCCCTCCCTCCTCCCTCCCTGCATGAAAGCAACGGACGGCAGACAACCATTTTCGCGCCTTTTTTCCTGGGTGGGTGAACACTGCAGACTCCATACCACGGCAAGCATGGAGCCCGCTGAGCTCAAGACAGCAGTCATGAACATTGTAAACACCTCGCGCGTTCTCGTGGAGTTTATGCTCAGCCAGGACCAGAAAAACGAGGCGAGGAGGCAGCGGCGGCGGCAACGCAGCGACAAGCATGATGAGGACATGGACATGGACATGGACACGGATACAGAATTCTGTGAAACCACGGGCCCCGGTGCTTTGGAGATCATGTTGTTAATGGGGCAGATTCTATCCATGGAACGCCGATTCTGGGCAAGGGAAACAAGCACAGACTGGTGGGACCGCATAGTGTTGCAGGTCTGGGACGATTCCCAGTGGCTGCGGAACTTTCGCATGCGTAAGGGCACTTTCATGGAACTTTGTGACTTGCTGTCCCCTGCCCTGAAACGCCAGAATACCAAGATGAGAGCAGCCCTCACAGTTGAGAAGCGCGTGGCGATAGCCCTGTGGAAGCTTGCAACGCCAGACAGCTACCGGTCAGTCGGGAATCAATTTGGAGTGGGCAAATCTACGGTGGGGGCTGCTGTTATGCAAGTAGCCAAAGCAATCACTCAGGTGCTGCTACGAAAGTTAGTGACTCTGGGAAATGTGCAGGCTATAGTGGATGGTTTTGCTGCAATGGGATTCCCTAACTGTGGTGGGGCGATAGACGGAACCCATATCCCTATCTTGGCACTGGAGCACCAAGCGACCGAGTACATAAACCGCAAGGGGTACTTTTCAATGGTGCTGCAAGCACTTGTGGATCACAAGGGACGTTTCACTAACATCAACGCGGGCTGGGCGGGAAGGGTTCATGACGCTCGCGTTTTCAGGAACACTACTCTGTTTAAAGGGCTGCAGCAAGGGACTTACTTTCCGGACCAGAAAATAACCGTTGGGGATGTTGAAATGCCAATAGTTATTCTTGGGGACCCCGCCTACCCCTTAATGCCATGGCTCATGAAGCCGTACACAGGCAGCCTGGACAGGAGTCAGGAGCTGTTTAACTACAGGCTAAGCAAGTGCAGAATGGTGGTAGAATGTGCATTTGGCCGTTTAAAAGGTCGCTGGCGATCATTATTGACTCGCTCTGACCTCAGCCAAAGAAATCTCCCCATTGTTATTTCTGCTTGCTGTGTGCTCCACAATCTCTGTGAAAGTAAGGGGGAGACCTTTATGGCGGGGTGGGAGGCTGAGGCAAATCGCCTGGCTGCTGATTACGCGCAGCCAGACACCAGGGTGATTAGAAGAGCACACCAGGAAGCGCTGTGCATCAGAGAAGCTTTAAAAACCAGTTTCATGACTGGCCAGGCTACAGTGTGAAATATCTGTTTGTTTCTCCTTCATGAAAACCCGCCCCCTTTATTGACTCATTTTCTGTAAGGAACCCACCCTCCCCCTTCCCCCAGCTTTCTTTCAAACCAAATAAAGTCACTATCATTTAAAAATAATTTATTCTTTATTAATAGATTAGAAAAAGAGCGAGGGAACCCGGGTGGTATTTGGGAGGAGGATTGCTGGGAAGGAAAAAGCCACAAAGAAAAGGTTAAAAAAATGACAGCCTTTTGTTTGGGCTGTCTACTGGGGTGGAATGCGAAGGTGTACGGAGCCTCCCCCCCCCGTGTTCTTACACGTCTGGGTGAGGAGGATACGGAACATGGGGAGGGGGGAGGGTGGAACAGGGGCTGAAGCGGCAGTCTGTTTTCCAGCAGCCGTTCCTGAAGCTCCACCAGACGCCGGAGCATGTCTGTTTCCTCACGCAGCAGCCCCAGCGTTGCATCCTGCCTCCTCTGGTCTTCCTGCTGCCACCTCTCATCTCGAGCGTCCCTCCTGTCCTCACGTTGGTCCCTCCTGTCCTCACGTTGGTCCCTCCTGTCCTCACGTTGGTCCCTCCTGTCCTCACGTTCACTGGCTTCTTTCCTATACTTTGAAACTTTTTCCTTCCACTCATTCAGATGAGCTCTGTCACTGCGGCTGGATTCCATAATTTCAGAAAACATCTCGTCTCGCGTTCTCTTCTTACGACGCCTTATCTGTGATAACCTTCGGGATGGAGGAGGGAGGCTTGAGGAATTTGCAGCTGCTGTAGGGAGGGGAAAAAAGAGAGAATTGTTTAAAAAGCTACATTTTGCAGAACAATGCTTATACTCTTTCACGGTGACCAACACTATTCACATTACATAGCACATGTGATTTCTGTGCAAGGTCGCATTTTGCCTCTTAATGCTGAGTGCCTGTGGCTTTGCTGCTAGAGATCACAGGTCTGGGCAACAGAATTCGGCTTGCATGCGGCCATGGTAAGCCATTGTCTTACAGCTTCTGCGCCCTCCTTTCCCACATACCAAGCATAGCCTGTAGAGTGCTGCGGTTTTTCTGTTAACATTCAGCAGCAGCAGCAGAAAACAAACTAACCACCCCCCCTCTCGCCATGAATTCTCTGGGATGATCGCTGTACCCCTCCCCCCCACCGCGTGGCTGGTATCAGGGAAGATCCCTGCAGGCACCAAACTAACCACCCCCCCCCGCTGCCGCCCCCCTCCCGCCATGAATTCTCTGGGATGATCACGGTTCCCCCCCCCCCACCGCGTGGCTGGTAACAGGGAAGATCCCTGCTAGCCAAACGCGAAAAACTCAGGGCCAATTTCCCATCTGCGCTTGGCTAACTGCAGGGAAGGATTTATTTTCCGCCACAGGCAAACAGCCCAGTAGGAACGGCCACCTCTGTCCCCTTAATTAAGTTCCCGTATTTCAACCAGGTTACCAGGAGTGATATCACTCTCCTGAGGATTACACAACAAGATAAAGAACGGATGTTGCTTGAATGCCAGCAAACACCGGGACCATACGCTGCCAGGCTTTGTCAGGCAATGATACCAGATTACTTGCTGCAAGCATGGCGTGGTCAAGTGTCCTACCATGGAGGAGGGAATAAGGATGCACTGCCCAGAAACCTTCTGGCAAGGCTTTCGGAGTACCTCCAGGAGAGCTTCATGGAGATGTCCCTGGAGGATTTCCGCTCCATCCCCAGACACGTTAACAGACTTTTCCAGTAGCTGAACTGACCGCGAATGCATCCCAAGTCCTCAGGGCAAAGTAATCATTAAAAAACGTTTGCTTTTACAACAAGTTTTATATTTTAAAAGGTAAACTCACCTGAGGTCCCTTCCATGGGGTCAGAGTCTTGGGTACTGGCTTGGGAGGCTTGGGAGGGTACTTCAGTCAGGGTGAGAAAAAGATCCTGGCTGTTGGGGAGAACGGAGTGCTGTGTGCTCTCTGCAAGCTCATCCTCATCCTCCTCATCCTCCTCTCCCCCATCGGCAGAATCCTCAGGCGTCGCTGATGAGACTATCCCCGACCCAGAATCCACGATCACAGGTGGGGTAGTGGTGGCAGCCCCCCCTAGAATTGCATGCAGCTCGGCGTAGAAGCGGCATGTCCGCGGCTCTGACCCGGAGCGACCGTTTGCCTACTTTGTTTTTTGATACGCTTGTCTGAGCTCCTTGACTTTCACGCGGCACTGCTCAGAGTCCCTATTGTGGCCTCTCTCCATCATGCCCTTGGAGATTTTTTCAAAAGTTTTTGCATTTTGTCTTTTAGAACGAAGTTCTGCAAGCACTGAATCCTCTCCCCATACAGCGATCAGATCCAGTACCTCCCTCACGGTCCATGCTGGTGCTCTTTTTCGATTATCAGCCTGCATGGTTACCTGTGCTGATGAGCTATCTGTGGTCACCTGTGCTCTCCACGCTGGGCAAACAGGAAATGAAATTCAAATGTTCGCGGGGCTTTCCCTGTCTACCTGGCCAGTGCATCCGAGTTTAGATTGCTGTCCAGAGCGGTCACAATGATGCACTGTGGGATAGCTCCCGGAGGCCAATACCATCGAATTTCGGCCACACTATCCCTAATTCGAAATGGTAAAATCGATTTTGGCGCTACTCCGCTCGTCGGGGTGGAGTACAGAAATCGATTTAAAGGGCCCTTTACATCAAAATAAATAGCGTCGTTGTGTGGACGGTTACAGGGTAAATTCGAATTAAAGCTGATAAATCCGAATTAAAGTCGTAGTGTAGACCAGGTCTAAGACTAACAGAAGTATTGGGAGCATAAGCTTTCGTGGGTAAGAACCTCACTTCTTCACTTGCATCTGAAGAAGTGAGGTTCTTACCCATGAAAGCTTATGCTCCCAATACTTCTGTTAGTCTTAAAGGTGCCACAGGACCCTCTGTTGCTTTTTACAGATTCAGACTAAAACAGCTACCCCTCTCATACTTGACACAATACAATGTTTATAGTGCCAGGTGACAGGGAAGAGCTGCAAGGGTCTCAGAAATCAGTGAACATAGCCTTGGTCTCCAAGATACCATGAGAACTGATGTTTGGGAGCAACATCTACAACTTTTTCTGCAATCTCTACCCTTAGAATAGTAGAATTTAGATGGAATTTCAAAAAAGGGGATTTACCAAGTTTTCTTCTCTTGGAGCATCTCCTTTTCAGTTGTATCATGGAGGGCATGATTATACCCAGAATTATTATTATTATTATTATTATTGTTGTTGTTTTATTAATTATCCCAAGTCAAACATTTCTTATTCCTTTTGAAATTGATGTGGTACTTTGTTGTTGTTTTTTAAATTTAAATAGTAACATTCACAGTGAAATAGCGACAATCTTACAGTACTTTGGAGATCAGCATATTCACTTTTTGAATCAGCAAAAAGAATTTAGCAACAACATGCTTTTTTCAGAAACTGTCTGTTAACTGACTTGACTGTTTTGATACTCGGAGATCTGTATTCATTACAGCTATATCTGGGTGAATTTTTTTCTGTGTCAAGAAGTTGCTTTTTAAACAAAATCTGTCTCAAAATATTGCAAACTGTAAAAGTGATTTAAATATTACATCTCTCTTCCCTGTCTTGTAATGGGAGTTACTTTCAGTTCTCACTAAAATCTTTAAGTTCTTTAACCCCTTTTGGAGCAATATTGTCTGGTATCTAGAACAAAGGAGTGAGTGCCATGATTCTTGTCTTTTATTCTCAAGTGTGTCACTTTCTTAGTTATGTAACTTAACCACACTGTACCTCAGTTTCCCCATGTGTAGGAATGCTGTAATAATGCCATCTCACGAGGGTTTAGGAAGCTTAATTCATTAATGTTTGTACGGCACTCTGAGATCATCAAATGAAAGGCACTGTTGTTAATATGTGAATTACATAATTATTAACAAAGAATATAAAACTAAATATCAGTGCACACAGTTTAAGCCGCTTTTTAGTTCCCCAAGGCAATGCTGAAGGATGGCACTCCAGGGGCAAATATTTTACAATCAATTGTGTAATTTAATATTTCTGCGACGTACTATGTATAGGTAATCAGTTTATGGCCCATAAATATCACAAGTAGAGTAGACAATTAATCGCAGTTAACTCAAGCTATTAACCCAAAACAAATTAACTTGATTAAAAAGATTAATTGCAGTTTTAATCACACTGTTAATCAATAATACAGTACCAATTATTTAAATATTTTGGATGTCTTCTACATTTTCAAATATATTGATTTCAATTACAACACAGAATACAAAGTGTACAGTGCTCACTTTATATTATTTTTGTTTACAAGTATTTGCATTGTAAAAAAGAAATAGTATTTTTCAATTCACCTTTTTACAAGTACTGTAGTGCAATCTCTTCATCATGAAACTGCAATTTACAAATGTACAGACGCTCCCCGACTTATGCAAGCGTTCTGTTCCAGAATGCCTTGCGTAACTCGAATTTTGCGTAAGTCGGAAACCTATCTCCAACCATAACGCTAAAAAAAACCCAACCCTCCTATTTCTAGCTTACGAAACTATTTCCGTAAGCTCAGATTTGTGTACGTCAGGTTTACATAACTTGGAGAGCATCTGTTGATTACTTTTGTTACGTTGCACTCAAAAATAAAACAATATAAAAGTTTAGAGTATACATGTCCACTCAGTCCTACTTCTTGTTTAGACAAGTGCTAAGACAAACAAGTTTGTTTACATTTACGGAAGATAATGCTGCCTCCTTATTTATAATGTCACCTAAAAGTGAGAACAGGCATTCACATGGCACTGTTGTAGCTGGCCTTGCAAGGTGTTTATGTGCCAGATTTGTTAAACATTCATATGTCCTTTCATGCTTCGGCCCCCATTCCAGAGGATATGCTTCCATGCTGATGACGCTCATTTAAAAAAAAATGTATTAATTAAATTTGTGACTGAACTTCTTGGGGGAGAATTGTATGTCTCCTGATCTGTGGTTTTTTACCCATATTCTGCCATATATTTTGTGTTATGGCAGTCTTGGATGACAACACAGCATTTTTTGTTTAATTTAAGATCACTTTCATTACAGATTTGGCAAAAAAAAGGTATCAATACGAGATTTCTAAAAATAGCTACAGCACTGCACTCAAGGTTTAAGAATCTGAAGTGCCTTCTAAAATCTGAGAGGGACGTGGTGTGGAACATGCTTTCAGAAATCTTAAAAGATCAACACTCCAATTCGGAAACAACAAAACCCGAACTACCAAAAAAGAAAATCAACCTTCTGTTGAAGGCATCTGACTCAGATGATGAAAATGAACATCTGCAGTTTCTCCATCAACGCTCTGCTAGGTGCAGAAATGTTTGTTTCAAGTTCATATAATTTACACAAAGTCGGCCCATGTTGTTTGATGCTCTTTAAACTTATTTTAACAGTCATTATACAATGCAAAGTCATTTCAAGAACTGTTACTCTCCAGGAGGTTGGAACAGATGTGTATAAATCTTCCTTTTCCGTTCTCTTTGTTTTAACAACAGTAGGGGGGACCTTAGTATGCATGGCTGAGTCGAGTCTGTGCATTATTAACCAGTTACATATCTGATTATTCCACTTTGTTCTAGTGTCTTTATAAAACACACTATTTGCTTTTAATTCCTTTTATTTACTGCCTCTTTCGGCATAGTTGTATTTCACTAACTTTATACCATAAGCATGCTTGATTGCAAAAATTAGTCTTACTTCTTCACTTTGTCACTTAAAGTAAAAGCAATCAATATGAATGCAACACATTTCTTACCTAAGAGGATTACCCGTGATGTAAGCTCTGCCCGTAAAGTTTACAATATATTGCTCAAAGCTGTATCACTTATAGTTCACTTTGATTTTATATACATTTTAATTATATCCGATTCCATCACATTTCCCATTTAACTACTGTATCTGGCACATCATATAATATTGATATTAATTTGAATGATTTTTAATTCATTTACTTATTCACAGACAAGAAAAAAGGGATGTCTGTTTAGCTGCACAAGCAGTACACCCTTGTGAAAGGCTGCAGCAACTCTAAGTTCTTCTTTGAGTGATTGCTCATGTGTATTCTACAGTAGGTGTGCGTGCTTGCCATGTGCTCCGGTGCCAGAAGTTTTTCCCTTAGCAGTATCCATAGCGGGGGAGCACCGCGGTGACCCCTGGAGTGGCGCCTGTATATCGCGCTATAAGGGGAGCCACGTGCTCCCCCCACTCTCAGTTCCTTCTTGCCGCCAGTGAAGGTAGTCGGAACTTGTGCTCCAGTTCTGCTGCAGCCTTTCTACTCAACCTTAGTGGTACTGTTCGTGGAATTGTTACTTCAGTTGTTAGAGTGGGCTTGGGGCATGCCCCATGCCCCAGGCTTCAAGTTGTGTAACTCCTTTCGCCGTTCTATGCCTGGGAGTGAGCCTCACGCTGAGTGTCTCTGCTGCTTGGGTGAGACTCACATCAGCGAACGTTGTAAGATCTGCAGGTCATTCAAGCCGCGGACCAAGAAGGAGAGAGACATTAGACTCCGTGCTCTCCTGATGGAATCGGCGTTGGCCCCAACTCCAGCATGCTGGGCAGACTCGGCACCCACCGGTGCGTCGTCAGTGCGTAGCTAGGCCCCCTCTACTAGCCGGCACCGCTACCCCTCTAAGAAGCAAGGAAAGGGCCCTACCTCGCAGCGGCGCCGAGACAAGGAAAGAGGGGAGGCTGGTCCCGCGTCGGGCGGCCCTCAGTCCCCCCGGGCTCAAGGTCTCCGACTCACGTGGAGCGGAGCAGCCCGGCGCCGTCCGCGCACACATCTCTGCCAGTATGGATGCCCTCGACGCCGGAGGCGACGCAGGCGGAGAAGGACATTATGAGTCTGCCGGTTCCAGGCATGCAACCGGCGACGGCTCCCCGGTCTCGGGGCAAGCCCTCATTGGGTGCCCATCAGACCTCTCTTGTGGGTCGCAGTTCCCCCTCCGAGGACTGCTCCCTGCACCGTTCGATGCTGACCAGGCCATCACAGTCACCGCCGGCACAGGAGTCTCGGGGACCCTCTACGCCGCCTGCCAGCGACAGGCTTCGAGAGAGGCGCCAGGAATGTTTTCCTTTGCGACTCGACGACTGCAGCCGGTCTCATTGGGATAGACGTCGTCGTTCTCATTCCAGTTCCCGCTCCCCTAGACGTTGTGCTCGGGATTCCCCTCACGATGACTCGGCATTGGGGAACCAGAGCTCCTGCCGCCGTCGTGGGTACCGAAGTAGCTCTTCGGGCGGGTACCGTTCCTTGACATCGAGGTCCAGGTCCTGAGAGAGGCATCATTGCAGGCACCGCCGCTCACACCGTTCCCGTGAGACTTGTGCGCTCAACGGTGATCTCAGCCTCAGCATGCAGCCGCCCATCCCTGGCCCACACGGCTCAGCTGGGACAACTACCACCGCCGGGGTCAGTGGCAAGGGGCCCCGTGGCAAGGACAGTGCTGCCAGTGGGCACCGATGGCCGCCCAGACGGGAGCCTACTCAGTTGCCAGAGCGTCACAGGCTCCATCAGCCTCGTCCGTCCGCCTAAGAGACAGATCGGCGGGCCACGAGTCGGTGGACCTGTGCCCGGACTCTGATCTGGGGCTCGACCCCCCGGTGCTGACTGAGGCCCACAGCTCCGTGCAGACCCTTTCCCCGGCACCGGATGACACCATAACGGCGCCTCTGCCATCAATCCCTCAGGAGTATTTTAAGGTGCACCAGGACCTGCTAAAGCGGGTGGCATCCAGCCTCCAACTGCAGGCCGAGGAAATGGAGGGCCCTTCCGATTCCTTCTTTAATGTGTTGTCCCCTTTGGCACTGGGCTGCGTGGCTCTGCCTCTGCACCAGGGTGTAGCCAACATTTCCAACACCCTGTGGCAAACTCCCGTCTCCTTGGTCCTGATCTCCAAGAAGGCTGAAAAGGAAGTACTTTGTGCCGGCCAAGGACCATGAGTGCCTCTATTCCCACCCAGCACCTAACTCGCTTGTGGTAAAGTCAGTAAACCACAGAGAATGACTGGGCCAGCCCGCACCTACCCACAAAAATAAGGACGCCAGACGACTGGACTCCTTTGGTAGAAAGATTTATTCCTCGGCAAGCTTCCAGTTCAGGGTAGCCAACCACCAGGCCTTGCTGAGCAGATATGACTTTAACCTGTGGGAGTCTCTGCCTAAGTTTGAGCATCTCCTCCCAGACCGGGACAGGAAGGACTTTAAGGTTCTGGTGGAAGAAGGGGCGGCGGCGGCTAAAGCGGTCCTGCAAGCAACGTCGGACGCAGCCAGCTCGATGGTTTTGGCGATTTCCATGCGCAGGCCTTCGTGGCTCCTCCTGTCCGGACTCTCGACGGATGCAAGACGTCCCGTTTGATGGGAAAGCGCTCTTCGCAGACCAGACAGATGTCAGGCTGCATGGGATGAAGGATTCCCGTACCTCTCTGCAGACCTTGGGCCTCTACGTCCTTCCGGCTAAGGACAAGGCCAAATCGCAACCGTCGGCTCAACCTACGAGGAGCAGATACGAGCCCCCATATAGGGCCTTGGCTACACTTACCAGGTAGTTCGACGGATGGAAATCGAAGTTCTGGGTTCGACTTATCGCGTCTAGTCTGGACGCGATAAGTCGAACCCGGAAGTGCTCGCCGTCGACTGCGGTACTCCAGCTCGGCGAGAGGAGTACCGCGGAGTCGACGGGGGAGCCTGCCTGCCGCGTGTGGACCAAGGTAAGTTCGAACTAAGGTACTTCGACTTCAGCTACGTTATTCACGTAGCTGAAGTTGCGTACCTTAGTTCGAATTGGGGGGGGTAGTGTAGACCAAGCCTAAGAAACTGAGGGACCAAAAATGCCAGTCTCAGTGGCAGTCCCGCTCATCCCTGCAGCCTGGGCCCACTAAGGGAAAGAGGCAGGGAAAGAGGCGGTTTTGACTATTTGCAGGGGGGCACGGAGCCAGTTGCCAGGGAGACCCCCCAATTAATAACGTTTGTGTTCCGCAACCATTTGTCTGCCTTCCGCATGGCGTGGCCCCGTATAACATTAGACCAGTGGGTCCTCAGTATCATTTCCAAGGGCTACATGTTGCAGTTCACCTCACCCCCACCAAACCATCCGCCCTCCCCGGTAGACCCGGGGGACCCAGAGCATGCCCACCTCCTAGCTCAGGATGTGGACCGTCTACTGCACCTAGGGGTGGTAGAATTCCAGAGCAAAGGGTTCTACTCCTGGTACTTCCTGATCCTGAAGGCCAAAGGGGGCCTCAGGCCCATCCTGGACCTCCGGGGCCTAAACCGTTTTTTTGGCCCGCTCCAAGTTCCGCATGGTGTCCCTGACCTCTATTGTCCCCTCCCTGGACCCGGGGGACAGGTATGCGTCCCTGGACCTCCAGGACACGTAGTTTCACATTCATATTTTCGAGTGGCACAGGTGCTTCCTCCGCTTCCTAGTGGGGTTAGACCACTACCAGTTTGCGGTCCTCCCATTTGGCCTATCCACGGCACCCACGGTTTTCATGAAGTGTATGGCTGTGGTAGCAGCCTACCTCAGGCGGGAGGGGGTCCAGATCTTCCCATACCTGGGCGATTGGCTTCTCAAGGGCGACTCGCGTTCTGAGGTAAAGACCCACGTGGAGATGCTCCTCTCAACATGCGCCAGTCTCGGCCTAGTGGTGAACGAGACCAAATCAACCTTCGTTCTGGTTCAGTGCATAGAGTTCATTGGGGCGCTGCTGGACTCCTTGAGGGCCACAGCCTCTCTCCCCCAGACAGGTTCGAGGCACTGAGAGATCTTATCGCCTCAGTCACAGCCTTCCCGGTGACAACGGTGAGAGTGTGCCTTCGAATTCTGGGCCACATGGCGGCATGTATGTACATGGTCTGCCATACCAGGCTCTGAATGAGGCCCCTCCAGCTCTGGCTAGCCTCCCAGTTCTCTCAGGCCCAGGACAAGCTAGACAAGGTTCTCACAGTTTCGTCCCCAGTACTGGCTTCCCTTCAATGGTGGTCTTACCCAAGCAATTTGCTGCAAGGGGTTCCCTTTCAGGATGCCAGCCCGTCTGTAGACCTGGTGACTGACGTGTCGGACCTAGGTTGGGGAGCCCACACAGGGAACATGCAAACCCAAGGGACATGGTCGATCCCGGACCTGCCCCTTCACATAAATGTCAAAGAACTCAGGGCAGTGCGGTTGGCGTGCGTGGCCTTCCACACGCACCTTCGCGGCAAGGTGGTCAGAGTCCTCACGGACAACACCGCTGCCATGTACTACATCAACAGGCAAGGCGGGACTCGCTCCCTAGCCCTCTGCCAAGAAGCCCTGAGCCTATGGGAGTTCTGTATAGCCTACGATATTTCCCTCAGGGCCGTACACCTCCCGGGCGTCTGCAATACGCAGGCAGATTGCCTCAGCAGGGTTTTCTTCCCCCAGTACGAGTGGTCGCTCTTCTGAGCGTGGGGAGTTCCCCAGGTCGACCTCTTTGCAACCCACCAGAACCGGCATTGCCCACGGTTCTGCTCCAGAGGAGGGGTGAGGAGGGGCGCAATCTCTGATGCGTTCCTCATATGGCGTTCGGGACAGCTCCTTTACGCTTTCCCGCCATTCCCCTTCATCGACAAAGTCTTGCAGAAGGTAAAAAGCAGACAAGGCGAGAGTCATCCTCATAGCCCCGGCGTGGGCCCGCCAACACTGGTACGGGACTCTCCTTCGCCTTTTGGCGGCCCCCCCGAGGATGATGCCGCTTCACCTGGACCTCCTCTCCCAGGATGGGGGCCGCCTCCTCCATCCCAAATTAGCCGCGCTCCACCTGACAGCATGGTTGCTCCGTGGCTGAATGAGGAGGAGGGAAGGTGTTCGGAGCAGGTAAGGCGGGTTGTCCTGGAAAGCAGGAAGCCGTCCACGCGCAGGACGTACCTGGCAAAGTGATCCAGGTTCTCCAAGTGGGCAAGTGAGTGGGGAGTGTCCCCCTCCTCCGCACCTCTCCAGCTTATCCTGGACTACCTCCTGTCCCTTAGGGCCCAAGGACTGGCACCCGCCTCGGTCAGGGTACACCTGGTGACCATTTCGGCCTTCCACCCGCCGGTGCAAGGGCACTCAGTCTTCTCCCACTCTATGACCTCCTGTTTCCTGAAGAGCCTTGACTGTTCGTTCCCATACACTAGACCCCCCCCATGCTGCAATGGGACCTAAACCTGGTTTGTCCCGACTCATGGGGCCCCCCCTTTGAGCCCCTGGTCACGTGTTCCTGGTCTCACCTCTCATGGAAGGTGGCCTTCCTTGTAGCGATCACGGCGGCCCGACATGTCTAGGAACTTAGGGCCTTGCCCTCAGAACCCCCCTATATGGTCTTCCACAGGGATAAAGTCCAGCTTTGCCCACACCTGGCATTCCTCCCGAAGGTGGTCTCTGCCCCTTCCATATGGAACAAAGCATTTTTCTTCCCATGCTGTGTCCTAAGCCCCATTCCTCTAACGAGGAGCGCCACCTCCACACCCTCGATGTGCGTAGGGCACTGGCCTTTTACCTGGATCGGACCAAACTGTTCTGGAAATCCTCGCAACTCTGTATTGCCTCGGCCGAGCGGGTGAAGGGTCAACCTATCTCCACCCAGCGTCTTTCCTGCTGGATCACCTCCACTCAACGAGGGCTCAGGCCTCATCAGCTGCCTACATAGCCCATGTCCCTATCCAAGACATTTGTAGGGCGGCCACTTGGGCCTCAGTTCATATATTCACTTCGCATTACGCAATCATCTCCCAGTCTAGGGATGACACCTGGTTCGGTAGGGGTGGTACTCAGTCCCGGACTATCGTGAACTCCTACCCACCTCCAACAGATATTGCTTGGAATCACCTACTGTGGAATACACATGAGCAATCACTCGAAGAAAAAGGACAGTTACCTGTTCCGTAACTGGCGTTCTTCGAGATGTGTTGCTCATGTCTATTCCACACCCCGCCCTCCTTCCCCTCTGTCGGAGTTGTCCGGCAAGAAGGAACTGAGGGTGGGTGGAGCCCGTGGCTCCCCTTATAGCACGATATACAGGCGCCACTCCAGGGGTTGCCGCGGTGCTCCCCCACTACGGGTACTGCTAAGGGAAAAACTTCCGGCACTGGTGCACGTGGCGAGCACGCACACCTACTGTGGAATACACATGAGCAACACACCTTGAAGAATACCAGTTACGGAACAGGTAACTGTCCTTTTCCTTACACTTGAAGAAAGCTAGACCTTGTGGGGTTTTATTCTTTTAGGTCTCCATCGTTTCTTTTTTCTCAAATGCCTTAATCTGTGGGCAGTTCTTAAATAGTAGTAACTCATAATTTTGTGTCCTTAGTTACTACATATGCTTAGGGTCCAAATCTTTCCTGTCTGGTTAAGGCCATCAGGGAAGAATTGGATACTGTCAAAACCTACCCGGGGAAAATAAGGTTGCTGGCTTCTGTAAGGAAGGTGTTGTACAACTATCACTCAAAAAAAATGTTTGATATTCACAATCTGACTAACCATTGTCCAGTATCTAATCTTTCCTTTCTAGTTAAAATTGTTAATGTTATAATCGGACCCCTCTTAACATATCTGGTTGCCTCAGATCTCCTTGACACTTGTCAGTCTGGTTACAAATCTGAGTATGGCATGGAAACTGCATTGACGGCATTGGTACATTATCACCTTCTGGCCATACATATATATCAGATGTCCATACTGATATTGTGAGATCTATCCACTACCTTTGATATTGTTAATCACAAGGTGTTGTTGACGCATATGGGGGGGGGGTGTAGAAAGGTTGACCTTCAGTGACTTTGGTCTTCTCTCTCTGAGAGATCCCAGGTGATAATTTTGGACAGTTGCTCTTCTGCTGCAAGGGTACTCTCATTTGGAGTTCCTCAGGGTCCTCTTGCCCCCTCTCTTGTTCAGTAGATGAGAGGATTAGTGAGGAAGCATAAGCTCTGGTGTTTTCAGTATGCTTATGACTCCTCATTTTGTTTTTTTATTTCATTCAGTCCATCCACTGCTATTAAAGACCTTATTTAGTAGAAATGGGTCAGGGTTAGCTGGATAGATAAGATGGTGGACCTAGATAAGACTGAGATTATACAGGTAGGTTGGGGGAAGCAACTAGAGGACATGGTGAAGATTTATTTTTGGCACTCTAATTGAGGGGTATATTTGCCACTTGGTGCTAATATTCACATTCTGGGGGGGGGATTGTTGGACCCCCACCTGCTTAGACAATAACTATTGTTTGGTTTTGTTTTACAGTATCACCTAAACTGAGAGAATAGGTCTATTGTGCTAGGCACTGTATAAACACATAGTAAAAGACAGTGTGAGCCTGGAAAATCTTACAATCTAAAAAAGGCAAGATTAAGGGTTTGAAACTATTCTAATTTATCTGGAACTTAACCAATACTGTAATCTCTTGTGTCACCTTAACCAAAGTTCATATCATATTTGATATTCAATATAATATTAAATAAAATATTTAACCTACAAGCTAGTGTGGGTGAATAGGCCTGGCTGGCCTCCCTTGCACCGATCAGAACATCGGCGAAGACGCGTCATATAGGCCCGCCCTGCAGGCCACAAGCCGGAACTAGGCTAAGTGACACAGCCTCCTGCCAAACTCGGTCAAGGGTCATGACGAGAGGGGAGGGGGGAGGCAAGGAGGGAAAAAATAAAAAGTCCCAGCAGCGGCACTAATGAAATATGTTCATGGCTGATGAAATATAATAACCGCTTGTGTGAAGCAATAGGTAACTTTAGCTCAATGCAAACTGACTAAATGCAACTTCTCCTGTGAGCACCCTGTAATTCCAGCTAAATGCAAAACTAGCCAATTAGATACCTTCTTTGGGCGTCCTGTAATGAACCCCTATGCCCTATAATGGTAAAACCCCGGAAAAACAACATGCACCCTGCCGAGAAAAACACTCCAACTGGTGCCAAGCACTGCCCATATCAGAAACCACCAAGAAGCCCTCCACTCAATATGCACCCAATTCTCGTAAAATAATTAGGAAGGTGTCGGGAAGAAGGGACAGACCCCAACTCTTATTTCACGAAAATGACGTATGCTTTGTACTATGCTTGCGTTTTGAAGGAATAAAAGCAGCCTGCATGCTGTGCTAGGGGTGGTAGTTTTCGGACTGCTACCCCAACACGTTGGTATGTATTGCAATAAACTGGCCTCAGGCTTGAGTCTGTGAACTAAAATCAATGCGTGGGTGACTTTTTCCACGACACTAGTTTAAAGTTTGTCTTTTTGTCTAAGAAACTTTTCACTACTTCTTTGGGTGATGGTCCCTATGTATATTGCACACATGGGATATGCATGCGCACCATGGACCCAAATCCAGAATTTTTTAGTAATCGGTGTCCGTTGGTCCACACATGCCATAGCTTTCCTCATGCTCCGAACTGAAGGTATAAGGGATGGTGCAGACAAACGCTTGTCCAGTCCCTTCTTACTGCTGCATGGTCTGAGTCGGAATCTTTTGTGTCCTCAGCTCCTTTTGCTACTGCATCATTTCTGTGAATATATCATGCATCCGAAGAAGTGAGGTTTTTACTCACGAAAGCTTATGCCCAAATAAATCTGTTAGTCTTTAAGGTGCCACCAGACTCCTTGTTGTTTTTGTGAATATATTGTAAGTGTTTGTTTTCTGTATTTTCTCCTTTTTAGACTCGAGTGTAGTGTGGTTAAATAGTTTCCTCTTCTTCTCCTTCTTGTTGATTCTGATATGAATGCATCTTGTACTGCAGCTCAAATGCTTGCTGGTAAACAATTCTGTTGTGCTCCATGTGGCTTGACTTTAACATTCGTGCCCTGAATGCTCTGAAACTTTATTCATTTGTTCAACGTATGAGCAGGGAGAGGTACTTATGTAGGTCCAGCATTTGTGTGGTAAATGTTGGCTGGCACTCAAAAGGTGTTTAAGTTTGAAGACACTGACTCCTTAAAGAGTTTGATGATGATGTAACTGAGTATATGCTACCATTACTGGAGGAATTTCAGACATGGGGGCATTCAAGTTCTGGGATCATTTTCTCCAGGTTATGCAGATCTAAATGTCCGTGCAGAGAGATGGTGATTGGAAAGTTCACCTGCAAACAATGTGCCATGCTTCCATAATTCTTAACTACAGATAAGCCCAGCTATCCCTGGTGGATATCAATCTACATTTGTGATATGTGAAATCTCCCTGAAAAAAATACACGGTGCCTTTGAATCAAGGGAATTTGCTGTGCATCAGATTACTAGTTCTTGTATTGGAATGTGCCATCAAAGTCTCAAAGGGCAGTACTGGGATTGTAGGACTGACAAGAAAGAAGCTAGCCTTTGTCAGGTGGACCCTCAAAAGACTGGTCCTGAGGGAATATGCAAAAGATATGAGAGAAAGATGTGACCTAACAAGAAATAGTGAAAACAAAGTCTACAAAAAAAAAATCCTTGCCTCTGCACTGAAATGGATGAAGAGTGTGTTACAGCATTTACTAACCTTGTCATCAAAAATATGACACACACAGTTGACTCTGAATCACATCCAGAGATGCTTATCAATGTAGCAGTTGGACTTCAGGGAACATCAGATGTACAAAAAATAGCAGATGTTGGCAAAGAAGAAATGGAAAGATTTGTGAGAGGTCCTTTTGATTCTGATGGGGCATGAAGCTTCTTCGACCTAGTCAAGAAATCTGGCTTCAAAACATTTGCTGACCTGGCCAAGAAGACCAAATTTAAATCTGACAAAGGAGGGACAATTACAGCAGCAATTGTTTTCCCTAGAACCCTGTTTGTAGCAAGATGCAGAGATGATGTTTCAATGTACACACATTAACAAGGTGTGACTCTGTGTCATCCCTATTTGGTATTGGGGGGGAAAAAAATCCGAGTTTGATATTGTCAAAGTAAAGGAAGCTTACTGCCTCAGAGATCTTGCCAAATTGGGAGAGAATGATGGATAAGCTGCAATTTCTTCGGCAAGGAAGTTGGAGCAGTGCTGCATGACCAGAGCGAAAAAGAAAAGTAGAACCACAAATACCAGACTTGCTTGTACCTTAATCTGGCCATCAAAAAGGTCAAATCACAGGCCAAACTCCCACCATGTGAGGACAGTTTTGAAGAGCATATCAATAAAACACCTTGACAAACAGAGATTTGGATGTCTTTGCACATAGGTAAATCAGATATTGGATCACCATTACAATATGGATGGGAAAATGTGGATGATGTACTACTTCCTGTAATCTTCAAGGGCTGAATGGCATCTGAGCTTATTTGTGTCTGTACGGGTAGGAGGGCACTGCACAGTCAACTGTATCTGTAGTCTGAACAATCTTCCCTGCAGAGAACTGTGTATATGACAAGATAATGAAGACTGTGGTAACCCACGTGCTCTTGACAGAGATCATAATGATGAATATAATGATGTTAACTAGAAATGTCACCAGTGGTATTACATTTCAATGATACCAGTACAAATTTTTATTATTAGATTTTGTTTTACCCTTTAGATTGTGGTAGTGATGGTTTGAAGTCATAAAGAAATCCAATTTTATGTCTTGAAATAATATGTAGAGTCATTAACAAACAGAAATGAATGCAAATATTTCATTTGCAGTGATCATTTTAGCATGTTAGTGTCATTGTTCATCTCCATTTCTGTGGTAAAGGCACCACTTGACAGCTCCATATCATGTCTCTCTTTAAGTAGACATAAGCTTTCAAATGATGTGCATGTGTTTAGAGAAAGTACATTAAGTCAATCAGTAAGTGGTGTCTGCCACTCACCTACTTTGTCTGGAAAATTCCAGTATCTTCATGCAAAACATCTTGTCCCATACTAGTTTATGTAAGACATTTTGGACCATACAGTGAACAGCTGCTGGCTTAGCTTCAGACAGCAACATATTTCTGCAGATTATTTTCTGTGGGCCTCCTCTGGTCCTTTGGCCAACTTTGCACAACTCCATGCTCTTTCCATCAGCACTTTTAGCTATCTGCAGTAATGTCCATTTTTAATTTAGAGCAGAATGTAAGGTCTGTTCACAATTCATGATGGTTCTGCCCTTGTTTAGTAGTTTTCACTATTCAGCAGTATAAAAGCATTTAACTCATTTGCTTTGTCAGTCAACAGTAGGTCAATCAAAACAGCTGTACACATGGCCATATCAGTGCTTGATTATTCCATATACCACAATGATAAGGGTGGTAAGATTACTTCATATGTGAAACGCTCTCTGTGTAATTGCCAGTCATACACTTGATCAGGTCTTAGGGCCTTATAACATTTTGGTTACTTCACTTAAAAGATTTACACCTCACTTTGTATTCTCAACATACCACTTGAATGGATCGGCTTCTTTAATACAAAACAAATATTTTGTTAGCTATTACTTTTAGTTCTATATGTTGATCGGATTTTCTATTTCAGATAGACAGCATGCTCTGAACTATTTGCAATATTTTATGATGAGGTTGCCTAAGGGGTGAAAAATTCTCAAACTTGAAGGGGTCTATGACATAATGCCTGTAGCATAGCTTTAATTTTCTGATATAGTTTCTTAAATCTGAATTGACACCTGTTAGATTTCTTTATCTAGTAAAAACATTATATCTTGTCATACTGTATCAAATAGTATAGCTTGTTCTATGGCATCTCTATTACCGAATTATAGGCACAGATGAGGAAGTAACTTCACAGCTTAATAAGAATTTGGGGTTAGGTCTAGCTAATTAGCTGTTATAGTATAGCAACCTACATCTCCTCTGCAGTATCTGCTCTTCTATATCTTTTAAAGGCTTAGATGTAAGTTTTGACAAAATTGCAGCCTATGTGTGGATGTCTATAATATTGTTGTTAATAAAGTCCATATTTTCTGTATCATTGCTATAGAAGGAACATTTGAAGAGGCTTCAAAATAAATCAACCCCCCAAATCATGTAAAAATTTAGAAAGACCTTATGCTGGAGTTATATAGAAGAATTTGCAGAAACCTGTAGATCACTACTGATCATCACAGAAAACTCACAATGGGCTGGATATTCATACCCTTATATTAAGTTGCACCTCACTCTAGCCTCACTAAAATTAGTGGAACTACTCATGGTATACAGGTTATCCCAATCTAGCCCTATAATTCAGGAGAGAGGTCAGAAGAATAGAAATGTGAATTTGGCATTCAAAATGAGTGTGGCTGAGGAGATGGATAATCAGTCTGGCTCGGTAAATTGCAGGCAAATTGCCTGGATATCTACACAGTACAAATGAGACATGATTGGTGAGGCAATATCTTTCATTGGTCTGACTTCTGTCAGTGAGAGAGACAAGCTTTTGAACTTACACTGAACTTTTCATCAGGTCTAGAAATGTACTCAGAGCGTCACAGCTAAATACAAGGTGGAATAAGACATAGAACTGGGCTGGCCCTGCTTTTCCTGCTCTGTTGGAGACAACCAGCCTCACCAGGCTCTGTTTGTGACAGGTTGGATCACAGAACCCCCCCACCTTGGGAACTGCCAACCGATGTGCCAAGATTATTTCTGCCCCTGCTTTCCCTGCCAGCTTGGGACTCCAGCACCCTGTCTTGTTGAGCCAGACACGCCAGTCTCCTCCAACTCCGACCTAGGGTCTGAACCATGTCCCCTAACAGCTATAGGTTTAAACTGAAAGCAGCTTACTGAAGTGTTCCTGTCTTTAATATTCAGATGCCCAACTCCCAATGGGGTCCAAACCCCCTCCTTCCTCCCACCAACTCCTGGTGAATACAGAGCCAACCCCCTTGGATCTAAAACAAGGAAAAATCGATCAGGTTCTTAAAAAGAAGGCTTTTAATTAAAGAAAAAGGTAAAAATCATCTCTGTAAAATCAGTATGGAAATTAACCTTACAGGGTAATCAAACTTAAAGAACTCAGAGGACTCCCCTCTAGTCTTAGGTTCAAAGTACAGCAAACAAAGATAAACACTCTAGTAAAAGGTACATTTACAAGTTGAGAAAACAAAGGAAAACTAACATGCCTTGCCTGGCTATTTACTTACAAGTTTGAAATAGGAGAGACTTGTTTAGAAAGATGTGGAGAACCTGGATTGATGTCTGGTCCCTCTCAGTCCCGAGAGCAAACGCACTCCCAAACAAAGAACACAAACAAAAGCCTTCCCCCCCACCCCCCAAGATTTGAAAGTATCTTGTCCCCTTATTGGTCCTTTAGGTCAGATGCCAGCCAGGTTACCTGAGCTTCTTAACCCTTTACAGGGAAAAGGATTTTGGAGTCTCTGGCCAGGAGGGATTTTATAGTACTGTACACAGGACAGCTGTTACCCTTCCCTTTATAGTTATGACAGCCAGGCACTTTGGTAGTGGAGGTGACCAACCAGAAGGAAAGACAGGGACTGCTGGGACCGACCCCTAAATCCAAGGAGGCTAAGTTGGACCTCTTTGGTAGGAAGATATACTCTACCAGAGTGGCTCCAGCTTTGTGTTGCCAACCAGCAGGCAGTCCTCAGCCACTATAGTTTTAACTCCAGAATACATTGTCGAAATTTAAAGAACTTCTTCTGGCGGAGTCCTGCTCGGAGTTTGCTGCTATCCTGGAAGAAGGCAAAGTTGTAGTGAGGACCTCCTTAGAGGCCTCCTGAGACACGGTGGACTCGGCAGCCCATACCATGGTGACAGGCATAGCCATGAGAAGAAGCTTATAGCTTCAGGTGTCATGTCTCCCGCATGAGGTCCCGCAGACCATTCAGGACTAGCCCTTTGACTGTGTAGGGCTTTTTTTGGAGAAAACAGACAATAAGCTCCACAGCGTAAAGGACTTAAGGGCAACTCTGAAATCTCTTGGGCTTCATATGCCAGCCTCCGCAAAGGAAGCATTTTAAACAACACCCTGTTCCTCGCTTCTACCCAGCTCTGCCTAGGCAGGACTATAGCAGGAAGCGGGGCAGGAGTAACAAACGGAGACCCTCGCAATTCTCCTCTAACCAGGGCCAGGGACTCAGCGAAGCAGCCTCAGGCATCAAAGCCAAACTTTTGCAGGTGTGCCCGAGGGCGATGCACCAGTTCCCATCCTCGATCCTCCCCCTCCCTTCATGAATCATCTATCCCATTTCTACCATACCTGGATGCAACTCTCCTCAGACCAATGGGTCTTGAGCACAGTAGAAATGGAATATTCTCTTCATTTCTGTTCCCTCTCACCTTCCCATCCTCTTTACCCATCCCTCTTCAGGCACCCTTCTCATGAGGAACTTCTCATGCAGGAGGTGCAAACGCTCCTACAGGGCGATAGAGGAAGTCCCTCTAGAATTGAGGGGCTGGGGTTTCTATTCCTGGTATTTCCTAATCCCAAAGGCCAAGGGTGGGCTCAGACCTATTTTAGATCTGTGAAACTTCAACAAGTTAATAAAGATAAAGTTCCACATGGTCTCCCTGGCCTCTATTATCCCCCTGGATCTGGGGGGAGGCGCGCTGGTACATCGCCCTCGACTTGAAGGACGCGCATTTTCACGTGTCCATAGTCCTGTCCCACAGACAGTTCCTCCAATTTGTGGTCAACAACACTCACTGTCAGTTTACAGTTCTTCCCTTTGGCCTTTCGGCAGCCTCTCAGGTGTTCACGAAGTGCATGTCGGTCATGACAGCCTTCCTGCGAAAACAACAGGTACAAGTATTCCCATACCTCGATGACTGGCTAATCAAAGGCTGCTCCAGGGCCCAAGTGGAGGCCCATGTGAGCCTAGTTCGGGCAACATTTCATAGACTTGGCCTGATACTGAATGTGTGGCAAAGTCGACCCTAAACCCAACTCAGAGAATAGAGTTTATCAGCACTCTCCTGGATTCTGGTCATTCTTCTCCCATTTATCTCCAGACTTCTTCTCTTTGTCCAGATCTATTCTGCCCCCAATAATCTTCTATTCATTGAACTTTTTGAAACTTTGCACTTTTAAAGAGAGGTAAGGGATTGACTCTGTGTACACAAATTTGCAAAGGGACAATAGGGTTGAGGTCTGTTATTTCTCACCTCTATATATTTATTTATTTTAAAACATTTTTTGCTGTTAACAAGCATGTTATCTCTGGAGACAAAAATCCACAGTTTGAGAACTGCAAAACTAAGCATCTCTGATGGTATCTTCTAGACTGAGCACTGAGTCCCATTGGGTATATAGAAATATTAATCTAAATCAGTGGTTCCCAAACTTGTTCCACCACTTGTGCAGGGAAAGCCCCTGGCGGGCCGGGCCGGTTTGTGTACCTGCCGCGTCCGCAGGTTCGACCGATCGCGGCTCCCAGTGGCCGCGGTTCGCTGTTCCGGGCCAATGGGAGCTGCTGGAAGCAGAGCAGTGAACCGTGGCCCCTGGGAGCCGCGATCGGCCGAACCTGCGGACGCAGCAGGTACACAAGCAGCAGAACAAGTTTGGGAACCACTGACCTAAATAATCTGTACAGAAGCCCCTAGAACCTCATAAGATTGGATCCCTAATCTATGAACTATTGGAACTCATTTACAAAACTTTTCTTAAACATTACATGAATATATTGTCTCATACTATAGAATTAGAATTTATAATCCCTATTTCATGATGAGATATCTTTGAGCTATAATGTATTTTAATTAAAACGATCTTTAGATAGGTTTTTTCCCTCAAACAGCATTTTATCAAAAAAATCCAATTTAAATACAAATCCAATTTTTTTGATTTTTTTTTTTTTAAAACATAATTGATTTTTATCCATCCTGGTTCCTATCCAGGGCATCTATAGGACAGAGACGTAGTCATTGATCCATACCTTTAGTTCACATTACACCATTACACAGCAGGCCAGAGATGATGCAGCTTTCGGCAGAGCGGTGCTACAATCAGCAATTCCATAAACTCCGACCCCACCTGCTAGGTAAGGCTTGAGATTCACCTATTTGGAATTGACACAAGCAAGCACTCAAAGAAGAAAAAACAGTTACCTACCTCTTGTAAGTGTTGTTCTTCGAGATGTGTTGCTCATGTCCAATACTCACCCGCCTCCCCTCTGTCGGAGTATCCGGCAAGAAGGAACTGGAGAGGCAGCGCACCGGCAGGGACCTATATGCACTGGCATGGAGGCGCAACTCCAGGGGGCTCCACAGCTGGCCTGACAGGTACCGCTAAGGAAAAATCTTCCTACGATTGCACGTGGCATGCACACACCTACTTGGAATGGACATGAGCAACACATCTCGAAGTACAAGAGTCACGAGAGGGAGGTAACCGTTTTTTTGGCCTGCATGACGTAGTTAGATTCTCCAGAATCTCAACTTTCATCTTTTTTTTTTTTTTTTTACAAAAAAGCAAGTTCCTAGGGCTCGTGGTTTCAAGGAACACCTCCCAAATATGAATCAAGTGTAAACTTACACAATGATGTCTACCTGAGTCTGCAGATAGATACAATTTCCTTGGGGTGTGAACTGTCTCACTTCCTTTGAAATGTCAGCACTAAAGCCCAATGATGACACATCAATGTCAACATTAACTATTTCACTGCTGGTCATTCTAGCAAATGGAACAGGAAAAGGTGTGGAAGAAGACCCCTCAAGGAGTTGGGAATTAGGAATTGCTGCATGGAAGGAATACAAAATGAAGAACAAAGGAGACTTTCAAATGTAAGGGAAAAGGGAGAGAAAAACATAGAAAGAAGGTTAAGGAAATAAGATAGAGGGCAGAAGTAGTGGTGACCTAAAGGGGAGCAGATTTTCTCACTGAGTGATGCTGAATGTGATAGTAAGGGACTGAATAAATTAAAGTTAGGCTACTACATAAAGACTCTAATAAATTTGTTAGTCTCTAAGGTGCCACAAGTACTCCTGTTCTTCTTTTTGCGGATACAGACTAACACGGCTGCTACTCTGAAACCTACATAAAAACTGGATCTCTCTGAAAACTTCTCACTGACATCAATGGGAAATCTGCTGTGGATTGAGAAGATTGCAACAATATTGGAAATATCTCATATTTTGTATATAGCAGCAAAGGCTTTTGCACAGCAGGAACCAAACATTAAAAACAATCAAATCTATAATTCATCTGATTTTTTAAATAGTATTTCAAGTGAAAGGTAGGCTTAACATTGAAAGGTTCTTTACTCCTGCATTTAAAAGTCAAAACTAAGTTTTAAAATATTTACTAAATACAGTGTTTAACCAAAGTTAGATTTTTCCCATATGAAGATCCATTTCATCGTAAGGAATCCTTTGCAGCTGAGGAGCAGCAAAAGAAGGGAAGGAAAAGAGCTCCTGAGCGCCATGGGAATGCTGTGCTTCTGCTCCAGTGCACAGAAATAATTGCAGTCTCTTTTTTAATATTTAGATGCACAGTTAAATTATTTCTGTAAAGTCAAAGTTTATCAAATGTTTTTGTAATCAATTAACATGGCATCATAATTCCCAATTTGTTGCAGAAATCTGTGTCTTTCTATCAGTTAAAGGGGAGTGGGACAGGTCAGGCAGAAGCTTCTCTCCGGCCTTTTCCTGCACTCTGGGAAAGATCAAAGGTTTAACTAAGGGAGCAGTCTGGCCATAAATATAAAAAGGACCATGCAGAGAGAGGTGGTAACTAGTCGGCCTCAGAAAAGGAGATAGAAATGACATTCATTTAGAAAACCAGATGCTCCTCACCCCTTCTGATTATGAATTAGGCATCTGTTTAGGTGATGGACTCAGTGCAGCCACACTTCTGAGTACAATCACTCCCCCCATTATAATGCTGAGAGATACTTACTTTCTTATACTTTAAATATAGGAGTGTTATTCCTTATACTTAGAAACAGAGTAGGGAAGGAGGAGCCATCAGTAATATGGGACTTGAAATGGGACCATAGGAATTAACAAGTAAAGATTGCTCCACAGGCTTGCGTTACTTGACAGTAAAAGGTTATTTTTCCTTATAAAATGCATTACAATTATTTTTTTAAATCACTCCAATCATAGCAGTAAATAGCTGGAAACAACTAGAAAGAGCACAAATGGCCAACAGTTGCAATTCAGCGAGAATTGCTAAGGAAAGGTATAGTCTTTTACACTGTGGTCTGAGTGAAATTAAACCCTGCTTTGAAATTCATGGCCTTTCCCTGCTCTTCACTTATACGAAAATTATTTTACCCACTGGCCATTGCAATACTAGCACTTACTGAATATTGAAATGAGTAATAATGTATAGTTAATGAAGAGTAATGTGACCTAAGCAGATAATTGGGAACCAAGAACTCCCAAGTTTTAATCCTGCCACAAACATTAACTTTCTCTGTGGGTTTAATTGCCCAGAGGTTTAACTGCAGAGAGGACTTGCCCTCTCTGTCTGAATTTATTTATTTGTACAAGGGAGGATAATAATACTACAATCTTGCCTCATAACAGCATTGTGTGAATTAGTTTTATGTTTATAAAATGCCATTCATGGTTAAAAGTACTAAGTAGTAAGATAGAAAGGATTCTGAAGAGGCAAACTAAGCAATTTCTCTGTATTCTGGGACATGTTGCAAGACATCCTCACTCCAGAGAAGCCTGTGTGAGGAACACTTCATCAAAGAGGTCCTGGTGTCTTTATTTTTTGGTTCTCACTTGGTACTTGCTCCCTGGCTCCTGTTTTCCACCCCTCGGACTGTGCATTCCATATCATACTTTTCATTTCCTCCTAAAACCTTCCATTTTCATTCCTTCTTTTTTTGTCTTAACTCTCATGTCAACCAATGGGATAATGTATATTTATATGCTTTTAAGATGTTTTGTGCAGGTCTTGAAATAATATACATTCTAGTTTTTAAAAGTACTTTTTGTATCTTCGTGACAGTTACTGTCTTCGCTCTCCCTGAGCCCCCAGTTGTCCTGGTAAACACATACGTAGTGAATTTGCTTTGTGTAGAAATTGACCATCATTTGATGCCATACATCTTGTGATGCTTACTTAAAATATGTAATTACTTATTCATTTTAAACAATACATAAATCCGATCCCTCAATCAGCTCTGGCTTCCACTGAGACAGTTTCTCCACTACATAGATTTCCCGACAGCCCCTGTTTTCTCCCTTCTGCTGCAGCTGTTTTCCTTCTCTGCCTGAAGCTGATTTCTCTGTAGCTCCTTCTGAATCTATCTTCCCCTATCCTACTTGATACAGTTTCTCTATACTCCCTTTGACACCAACTCTCCCACCCCCAATCTTCATTTATTGATGGTTCCCATTACCTTCCTATTTCTTCTTCTGCTTTCTCTTTCTTGCTTCAAACTCTTCAGTGACCGTTATTCCATTTTTGCTGTTTCCCTACCTCACATCCCTTGACCATCTTCTGTGTTGGAACACAGACAGCATTCTACCTTCTTCATTCCCCTAACTCCTCGTTGTTTCTGGGAGCCATATATTTTCAATTATAGTTGACTAATATTTGTATTGCTTGAATATTGAGCTGCCAATCTAGTTGCCAAACTAGTTGCTATCAGCTCTCTTAGCTATGTCCTACCACTCTCGTCTGGCTGAATGTTTGACTAGCGCAAACATCAAACAAAAATATTCTAAAATATTTGGGTCACCAAACATTGCTGATATTTACATGATTTGGCAAATTAATAATTCAATTCACGCTTCCCTAATAAACTGTCCTATTACATAATACCCATTCTAAGATGGCTTCCAGCTAAGCAACCTATTACTTTTAAAGTTTTATTAATTTTTATAAGTCACTGCATAACTCTTAGTTATTCAAATTACCTCTTTATCTTTTATGTCTCTGAGAAATCTTTGTACTTTGTTTTATCTGAACTAACAAATACCACTTTTTATAGGCCAATTTAAGATGTGTATCTAAGTAGCTTCACGGTGAGAATGTACTGGGTACTAAAGGTCGCTTTAATCTAACATAATAAAAATAAATAACTGGAGGTTAAAGCCAGATAAATTGAAATTAGAAATAAGGTACAAGTTTTTAACAGTGAGGAAAAACCAACCATGGGAAGTGGTAGATTCCCCATCTCTTATTGTCTTTACACCAGTGTGGGGTGCCTTTTTGGCTTTAGTCAAACACACGTTATTAGGCTCAATACAGGGGTAACTGGATGAAATTCTATGATTTGTGTTTTACAGGAGGTCAGACTAAATAATCTAATGGTCCCTTCTGGCCTTGGAATCTATGAATCCACAAAGATTGTGGGGATTGTTATTGAGGTCATATCTTGAAATATAACGCAAACTTAACAGACTTGTGTTTTAATAAAATCTTTTGTGGATGGGTTTTTACATTCCCACTCAACCTCCTACTGCAGAATCATAGAAAATTAGAGTTGGAAAAGACCTCGGGAAGTCATCTAGTCCAACCCCCTCTTCAAAGCAGGACCAACCCCAACTAAATCAGAAGATGAAGCCCAGCTGCATAATCCCATTCAGTCTTAGCAATTGTTTAGCACTGCTTTACGTCAGTTTGTTTTTGAGCTAATCTTTGCAAGGAAAAGGGCCAGTGATTTGAATATTGTTTTCAGAGAACACTAAGATTCTCTTTACAGGGTCCAAAATCTGGCTCCATGGAAAAAGAGACTTGAACAAACTCCTGCCAATTCAATACTGACTTTGTCCAACACTGATGTCATTCAGAGAAGCTGTCTGTCATCTCAGGAATTTTTCCTAAGTGACTTACTTGCAGAACTGCTTCAAAGAGTAATCAGACTATGAGGCAAAAGTAGAAAGAGAAAGTCCTATGCAGAGGGAACTGCCCAATAAATGGAGCTCCATGTCATCTAATTCTTTTTTTTCCAAAAAATTTCCTTCTGTTGATTAATCTGCCTCAGGGCCATCACTGCTAGCAACAGTGGAAGCTTTAGTGTAAATGGGCTCTTGATGGTCTCTGGCATTTTAAGCATTGTGTCATGTGACAGAGCAGGTTTTATCAACCCAGTTAAACATTTTACATAATATGGATTGAACTTCAGCCTGCATTACCGATAAGAACATGTTAGGTTCTTAAGAGCTAGTAGAAAAAGATTTAATTCAGTTACTGTGGCACTGCACACAGGTACCAGTTTAATGGGAGTAGGTACTGTGCAGGATTTCCATAGTATTAGAGGATGAGAATCCTGTAATTGGAAATCCATGGTGTTAGAAGAATTTACTAAATTTAGAGTGCCAAATAAGTTTGAAAGGTAATAGTTTCAGAGTGCTATTATGGCTGTTGTGTCAAATGTTATTAACTAGAGGATAGCATCTTTGTCACATACTGAATAACATCCTGCCACTGTTTGAGTTGGCAGTTCCAAAGAGAGTTGAAATCATGAGAATGGAACAGTTTTAAACGGTGATCAGCTTTGGCACCCTTTCCTGTAATGCTGTAATGGTAGTCTGTAACTACACATAAAGGGTAGTTCTGTGTATTCTGTTCTTTTGATAATACTGTTAGAAAGCATCTGTTTATTTTTTGTCACCTGAGATCCACATGTTTGGGAGGGATTACTTCTTATAAATTTTAACATGTGTATGCATTATCGTTTTAGGGGAAGCCTTTTAGACTCAGGAAAACTTTCTAATCTATGATATTTATATGGTGCTAATTGTTGAAACGGATCTTTAATAGCCCACAGCTGGGCAGATTGTTACCTGTACGAATGAAAATTCACATTCAGTTTGCACAATGCACAGCGGTTTATTTGAGAAAGAATCACACAAGCAGTAAAAGGTTATATAATACATCTTCCTAAGGCTAGGTCTACACTACCCACCTGAATCGGCAGGTAGAAATCGACCTCTCGGGGATGGGACGCGACCTCTCGGGGATGGGACGCGACAATCGATCCCCGAATCGACGCTCTTACTCCACCAGCGGAGGTGGGAGTAAGCGCCGTCGACAGAAAGCCGCAGAAGTCGATTTTGCCGCCGTCCTCACAGCGGGGTAAGTCGGCTGCGATACGTCGAATTCAGCTACGCTATTCACGTAGCTGAATTTGCGTATCTTAAATCGACTCCCCCCTGTAGTGTAGATGTACCCTAATACGCCTCAATTCCCCAAACGTAAACCCTCAGTAATTATGTTGGCCTTACACAGTATCCTGATTGGCAAACAAAGCAGATATAGCTACCGGTTCTAGATGGAGACTTCTTCTCTTCTCTTCTCTTCTCTTCTCTTCTCTTCTCTTCTCTTCTCTTCTCTTCTCTTCCCCTTTCAGGTACTTGGTCTGTCAAATGTCCCCTGAAGCAGGGTATTGGTTACCCCAAGGCCCTCTGGTTCAAAAGTCTACAAAAGTCACTCATAGCAGGGTGTTGGCTACCCTGAGACTCTCTACTTCACAGCGTCACAGACCTCTTCAGATGTTAATTGGGGAACTAACTAACTCGGCTTAGCATTTATACCTCTTGTTCTCAAAGGAGTAACATGTCGCAGAAATATGCCTTGTTGGGTGTTCCATTACTGTTGTTTTTTTTTAATTAATATTTTAGAAGAGACTGCAAAATGGACAGAGTCCAAAGATCAGTTGACGTTTACCCTCTCATTAATCATTCACTTGAGCTCTTGGTGTGGTGCTATCCTAAAGGGTCATTTTGACTCAGGTAAGCCTGTACCAAGCTCCTGTGTCTTCTACATATTTACTTTTCTGAGCTGGCCATCGGCTGATATATTTCAAAGTTCCATGTTGAAACACACATACAGATAGAGTCTCTGATTAACCAATTCCAGCACTTTCAGTAAATTTCCATACCAACTATCTGATGCTAAGAAAACCTTGCTCTCAGAATCCTCTAGCAAATTTAGATGTACACAGCCATACCAAACTCATGTTCACCACATTGATTCATATCAAACACAACAGTTCACAATAATAATTTGGTACCGTCCCAACACTAATCACCATAGTTTCTACATGCTGACATCAATGCATATTATAATTAAAATATAAACGCTATATCTTTTATTATATCTGGCACTCTAGTGACAGCACATTTTAAGATTGCCTAAACCGTTCTATTATAAACTCCCATTTTCAGTTGCTAATGAAGGTCAGCATTTTTCATCTTTTGGCCTGTACAAAGGTGAAATATATTTGGTAAGTTTCAGCAAAAATAGGTTAGCCATTTTTGAGAATGAAGACAGTGGTGAAAGATGTACATTTCCTAAAAAGCATAAATAAATTGTGCCACCGTTTTTAACATGATTAGCTCCAAAGTGTGCTTAGGGTAGAAATTGACATTTGATAGGGAATACCTCGGAAGGAAGATTGCCTTCAATGTCTTGGTGTAAATCTAATTGTATTTGGCAAAGATATGAGGGTTTGAAAATTGTAGTTTGCTTACCTGCAGTAGTTTTATAAAAATTATAGCACTTTTTAACAACTGTCTTCCAATGGTATAAATGAAAGAGGGCTGTACAGTGCTTCTGTGAGTAGATCATTTAGAACCATTAAAAAAAAATCTATTGAGTCCTGCCTGATTCATTGGGAGTGAGTTTTGTGCCTCATAGCCAAATGCCCCAGCAGACCATTCTGGTTGCTGCTGATTGCTAAAGCATAGCAATGCTGCTTCCTTAGCTGTGCGCAGAAATGCCTTACACTCTAGGGGACTCAGCTGGCCAAATAAGACAGATTTTCAACCGATTTATACCACTGGACCCTATTTTGCAAAATAAATAAATTACTCAGTGTTAAGGTTGGGTTTTAGTTGCACAAAAGTCATGATGTTCAGAGTGAATTTCTCAAAGCATCCTATGCTGTTTCCTTGAACGTATGCCTTTTATTAAAAGATTACAAAATACTGAAACAATGTGATATACTAGTTGGCAAATCAGACCTTAAAATGGAAAGAAAGTAAGTTTTTTCTCTAGTCCTCCTCCAGTTGGACTGCATAAGTAAATTGAATTGAATACTATTTTAAAAATATATATACATTCATGAACGTTTTTTGTTGCTCTGTTGTTCAATCATGTAACAAAAGAGCCTGCTGAAATTGTATGGGTGGGAACCTTAACTCTAAATTTCCCAACTTTTGTGAAATGAACTCACCCATCCCATTGCATCAACATAGTGGCCCAGATCCTCAGCTGATGTACATTGGGGTAGCTCCATTGAAGTTAGTGGAGCCAGCTAATTTACACCATATGAGGAGCTTGACCCTATGTTTTTGTTTGTTTTTGTTATTTATTTTTATATTTAAAAGGATTATCTGTGTTGAAAACCAGCAGTATTTGAAGGATAGCATGCACCTTAGGGGTTCAAGTGTCATTGTTCCTGTGTGTGCATATAGAGTAGATAGATGTACTAACAGTTGTTCCATCTGCCTTTCGCTTTCATAGACATTTGGGCCTGGATCTAGTTCCTCGGAAGGACTTTGAGGTGGTGGATTCAGATCAGATCAGCATCTCAGATCTTTATAAAATGGTAAGAAACCTCAGGTGAAAGTCCTTTGTTTGTGTATAAGCATGGGGAAGAGATTTTCCTTTCCTTATTTATGTTGCTTGTTGTGGGGGGGACTAAATCTTTTTTTATTGTTTCCAACATTACTAATATTGGTCAGGGAGAAGGGGAGCGATTGGTGCTAGTCCTTAGCTGATGCTATGAAAGATGGGTATTTCTGTGTTTGTTACATATCACTCTATAAAGCTTCCAGTATCACTGAGTCTTATTATTTTCAATCTGAACTTTTTAAAAAATGAAAAATCAGGTCAATGGTGATGTCAGGGTTCTTTCCTGAGAGTGGTCTATAATAAGTGTTTTTCTCTGTGTGATCACTAGACTAGGCATATACGTACCACAACATGCTTGATTTATCAAATTCTGCTTTTCAATAGGAAAAGAGGCCTTTTTTTGAGGTTTTATTACACTAGCTGTGTTAAATTTATTCTTTCCCTTTATTTTCTTGATTCATTGACTACATTGTAGTTTAAATTTGGCATTTCTTTTATCTCTTTAACTCATTGATTATTCTGGTAGTTACTGTCTTTATTTGTCTTTATTACTCTGACTTCTTGTTAGTTAAAACAACCTATATTTTCTTGTTCAAAGGACATAATTTTCTACAAATTTGGCAAAATGGAGAGAAAGAGGGGCAGGGAAAGAGAAGAATGTTGAATAGCTCTAGTAAAATATAAATAGGGTAAACAAATCAGTTCTGGAGAATCAATAATAACTTGGCACTGGTTTCGAAACCTAACTAGTGGCTTAGAATGTGATTTCAGCCCAGCTGCAGTTTAATCTGTTTGCTTGACACATTCATCTGGGTGCAGTGGAAAAAGCACTAGGGTATGTCTATACTGGAGCTGGAAGTGTAATTTCCAGTTTAGGTAGACATAGCTGTGTTAGCTCTCATTGAGCTAGCGTGCTAACAATTGCACAGTAGCCACAGCTGCACTGGTAGTGGGATGGGCTAGCCATCCCGAGTACATACTTAGGTTTTCAGATGGGCTTGTACTCTGGGCAGCTAGCACAAATATGGAAATTACACCTCCAGCTACAGAGGAGACATACCATATCAGTAGAGGAGCTACTGAATTTAAGGCTTTTAGGACTTCATGAAGAGAGAGACAAAACAATCAGATGTAGCTATAGCAATAACATTACAATCCAACAGTCTCTGCCATTCTCATGTCAGTGCTCCAGAACTAGCAGCAATTCCTATCCACTCATTCATTTTCTCATTTTTATTCATTTATGCTTCAGATATTATATAGAGAAATCTGCCATTAATATGCTATGGCAATAAGACCTGCTAGTGTTCTATAAGGTGAGGAAGTACTACAAGATCTGTCATAAGAAGAATAGGAGTACTTGTGGCACCTTAGAGACTAACAGATTTATTAGAGCATAAGCTTTCGTGGACTACAGCCCACTTCTTCGGATGCATATAGAATGGAACATATAATGAGGAGATATATATACACACATACAGAGAGCATAAACAGGTGGGAGTTGTCTTACCAACTCTGAGAGGCCAATTAATTAAGAGAAAAAAAAAAAAAAACTTTTGAAGTGATAATCAAGCTAGCCGAGTACAGACAGTGTGATAAGAAGTGTGAGAGTACTTACAAGGGGAGATAGTCAACGTTTGTAATGGCTCAGCCATTCCCAGTCCTTATTCAAACCGGAGTTGATTGTGTCTAGTTTGCATATCAATTCTAGCTCTGTAGTCTCTCTCTGGAGTCTGTTTTTGAAGTTTTTCTGTTGTAATATAGCCACCCGCAGGTCTGTCACTGAATGACCAGACAGGTTAAAGTGTTCTCCCACTGGTTTTTGAGTATTTTGATTCCTGATGTCAGATTTGTGTCCATTAATTCTTTTGCGTAGAGACTGTCCGGTTTGGCCAATGTACATGGCAGAGGGGCATTGCTGGCACATGATGGCATAGATCACATTGGTAGATGTGCAGGTGAACGAGCCCCTGATGGTATGGCTGATGTGATTAGGTCCTATGATGATGTCACTTGAATAGATATGTGGACAGAGTTGGCATCGGGGTTTGTTACAAGGATAGGTTCCTGGGTTAGTGGTTTTGTTCAGTGATGTGTGGTTGCTGGTGAGTATTTGCTTTAGGTTGGGGGGTTGTCTGTAAGCGAGGACAGGTCTGTCTCCCAAGATCTGTGAGAGTAAAGGATCATCTTTCAGGATAGGTTGTAGATCTCTGATGATGCGCTGGAGAGGTTTTAGTTGGGGGCTGAAGGTGACAGCTAGTGGTGTTCTGTTATTTTCTTTGTTGGGCCTGTCTTGTAGGAGGTGACTTCTGGGTACTCGTCTGGCTCTGTCAATCTGTTTTTTCACTTCAGCAGGTGGGTATTGTAGTTTTAAGAATGCTTGATAGAGAACTTGTAGGTGCTTGTCTCTATCCGAGGGATTGGAGCTATTTCACATTTGGGGACAATATATACCTTCAAGTCAGCGGCACTGCTATGGGTACCCGCATGGCCCCACAATATGCCAACATTTTTATGGCTGACTTAGAACAACGCTTCCTTAGCTCTCGTCCCCTAACGCCCCTACTCTACTTGCGCTACATTGATGACATCTTCATCATCTGGACCCATGGAAAAGAAGCCCTTGAGGAATTTCACCATGATTTCAATAATTTCCATCCCACCATCAACCTCAGCCTAGATCAATCCACACAAGCGGTCCATTTCCTGGACACTACTGTGCTAATAAGCGATGGTCACATCAATACCACCCTATACCGGAAACCTACTGACCGCTACACTTACCTACATGCCTCCAGCTTCCATCCAGGACACACCACACGATCCATTGTCTACAGCCAAGCTCTAAGATATAACCGCATTTGCTCCAATCCCTCGGATAGAGACAAGCACCTACAAGATCTCTATCAAGCATTCTTAAAACTACAATACCCACCTGCTGAAGTGAAAAAACAGATTGACAGAGCCAGACGAGTACCCAGAAGTCACCTCCTACAAGACAGGCCCAACAAAGAAAATAACAGAACACCACTAGCTGTCACCTTCAGCCCCCAACTAAAACCTCTCCAGCGCATCATCAGAGATCTACAACCTATCCTGAAAGATGATCCTTTACTCTCACAGATCTTGGGAGACAGACCTGTCCTCGCTTACAGACAACCCCCCAACCTAAAGCAAATACTCACCAGCAACCACACATCACTGAACAAAACCACTAACCCAGGAACCTATCCTTGTAACAAACCCCGATGCCAACTCTGTCCACATATCTATTCAAGTGACATCATCATAGGACCTAATCACATCAGCCATACCATCAGGGGCTCGTTCACCTGCACATCTACCAATGTGATCTATGCCATCATGTGCCAGCAATGCCCCTCTGCCATGTACATTGGCCAAACCGGACAGTCTCTACGCAAAAGAATTAATGGACACAAATCTGACATCAGGAATCAAAATACTCAAAAACCAGTGGGAGAACACTTTAACCTGTCTGGTCATTCAGTGACAGACCTGCGGGTGGCTATATTACAACAGAAAAACTTCAAAAACAGACTCCAGAGAGAGACTACAGAGCTAGAATTGATATGCAAACTAGACACAATCAACTCCGGTTTGAATAAGGACTGGGAATGGCTGAGCCATTACAAACGTTGACTATCTCCCCTTGTAAGTACTCTCACACTTCTTATCACACTGTCTGTACTCGGCTAGCTTGATTATCACTTCAAAAGTTTTTTTTTTTTTTCTCTTAATTAATTGGCCTCTCAGAGTTGGTAAGACAACTCCCACCTGTTTATGCTCTCTGTATGTGTGTATATATATCTCCTCATTATATGTTCCATTCTATATGCATCCGAAGAAGTGGGCTGTAGTCCACGAAAGCTTATGCTCTAATAAATCTGTTAGTCTCTAAGGTGCCACAAGTACTCCTGTTCTTCTTTTTGCGGATACAGACTAACACGGCTGTTACTCTGAAAAAAGATCTGTCATAACACCCAGTTTGTTAGTATCTTGCTCACAAATTGTTGTTTTTCTCACTTTAAAGCCCCATGCACCAGGCAGAAGTTTCAGAATGCCATACTGACCGATAACAACATGGTCTGACTGGAAAACAGGTTGACCTCTATAGCCTTCTACAGATAAATAAAATCCTACTTTGGGAATGTAAAATCACATGTCATTGTTAGTCTTGTAGAATATGTCATGGGTTTCTCTCAGACTGTCCTTAATCAGTTGAGAGCATGCAAAAGATTACAACTCCCTGAAATTATCTTAAGCGGGCATTAATTTTGTTTAATAGGTGCTGTGGATTGGACAGAACCACTTTTTTACCATTTAATTGAATACCAAATAATCAGCAACAGTATTCATCAAACACTAGATACAAATACTAATCGTTAACATTCTTTGGATGTTGTAAAATCACACTGGTAGCAAGATATAGAGTTGATTAGCATTAGGCCTCCTCCAGTAAATATACCTTTTGGAGCATGGAGTGCATCAAGAATTTGTGCATGTGTCCAGTACATTCAGGAGAGCTACTATTTGATGAAATTGCATATTCTTTGTTTTCACAAAAGACCACAGAGATGTTATAATGAATTTGGTGACAGATCAGCTGCCAGTTTTTTAATAAGGGACTCACATTAAAAGTATACCTGTTTGCCTAAGTAAGATGATGCGTATCACAGGTACTTGAACTCACAGAGTGGCTGGATATGAGGGACTATGGAATACATTAATTTAAACAAAACCATTTCATCATGAACATAATTAAGGATGGAGGCAATATCACTAAACTAAACTAAACTAAACAAAAATACTGTGCATTTAACTGGAAATGTTTATACTCTTTTCCTGATAGTATAGTATAGGGGTGAGCAAACTTTTTGGCCTGAGGGCCACATCGGGGAATAGAAATTGTATGGCGGGCCATGAATGCTCATGAAATTGGGGTTGGGGTGCGGGAGGGGGTGAGGGCTCTGGTTGGGGGTGCAGACTCTGGGGTGGGGCTGGGGATGAGGAGTTTGGGGTGTAGGAGGGTGATCTGGGCTGGGACCAAGGGCTTTGGAGGGCAGGAGGGGGATCAGGGCTGGGGCAAGGGTGCGGGAAGGGGGTGCAGGTTCCAGCTGGAGGTGCAGGCTCTGGGATGGGGCTCGGGATGAGAGTTTTGGGGTGCAGGAGGGTCCTCCAGGCTGGGATCGAGGGGGTTGGAGAGTGGGAGGGGGATCAGGGCTGGGGCAGGGGGTTGGGGCATGGGGAAAGGCTCAGGGGTGCAGGTTCTGGGCGGCGCTTACCTCAAACAACTCCCAGAAGCACTGGCATGTCCCTTCTCTGGCTCCTATGCAGAGGCACAGCCAGGTGGCTCTGCCTGCTGCCCCATCTGCAGGCATCCCATTGGCATCCCATCCGCAGGCATCTCACTGGAATGGCCGGAGGGGGGCCATTGGAGCATGTAGGAGCCGGAGTGGGGCTATGCTGCGGCTTCTGGGAGCTGCATGGAGCAGCTCCCGACCCAGCACCCTGGCCGGAGCACCAGCATGGGGCTGAGCCATGTGGTGCGGCCCCAACCCAGCACCCCAGCTGGAGTACTGGAGCGGGGCAAGCCCCAGATCCTGCTCCCCAGTGAGAGCTTGCAGGTCGGCTTAAAACAGCTTGCGGGCCAGATCCAGCCCGTGGGCCATAGTTTGCCCACCCTGGTATAGTATGATATAAAATAGATTGATAATATAGTAGAATGTTGAACTTAGGTATTTGTTTTATAAAAATTCCTTCATTTCAAGGAGTTCAGACTTTCAGCATTTTTAGGCATTGATACACTGATACATACAATGAAGTAAAACTACAATTTCACAGGCCTAAATAACTGTTTGGTGACTATGGAAGTACTGAGTTGTAGACTCAATAACACAATTTAAAATAAGGGGACCCTAGTTCTCCCCTGTCTCTAGGATCACAACATTTTAATACCCATCTTCCCAAATAAAGTGACTGATAAGAGAATTAAGCTTCTCAAATGTTAATATCCTAAATAGTGGGGTCCAACCTTAGTCCAAGGATGACAAGTTGAACAGTAGGGCTGGAAGGGAGAACCCCTAAATAATATCCCTTTGCTAAGCTGTAATATCAGGAACTGTTTGTGTAATTTGTGGGTGAAGATATTACTATTATTTATTATTTGTATTACTGTAGCATCTAGAAGCCCTAGTCATGGACCAGGACATCATTGTACTAGGTGCTATACAAACACAAAGCAAAAGATATTTTCTGTCAGGGGACCCCCTCACCTCAGTAAAATATTTGAAAATACCTAAAATGCAATCTAGTGCGTTCCAAAGAAAATAGTAATTGTTTGTCATAACTATTTTTATGGGTGCCAGGGATAAGCCATCTCAGGCAAATATTTTTATTTCCCAATTTAAAGTTTTCAATGGCTTTTAGATTTACTTAGATTTAGATTTTAGAACTATAAAAATATATAATTAGACCAACCAATAGAGGATCAGTTCCCAGAAAGAAGGAATGAATTGGCAGCAGGAAAAGAAGAAAGCAAGAAGCAAAGAAGAAGAGGGGATAGTCCATTGAGCATTCTATGAATTAACACATTGTCTATTAGAAGTGTCGTACAGAGATTTCATCATGTAACAGTAGATAGTTGTTCATACATGGAAAGAAATAGAGACCATATGTTTTCAAAAACTTAAAATCTGTAAAGATTTGTGTATGTCACCATTTTCAAAGTGTAGTCATAGTTTGTAAGTCCATTTCTCTATGCATGGGAAATATTGAAGCTTTCCATTCTGCAGCACTGGTTTTTACTATTAACTTCTCAATTTGCCCTGTATTAAAAGGTATTAGTACAGGCTTCATATCAAACCTTGCATGACCCAGAAAACACCTAATACACATTTTAACTTTATGACTTGCTTGATTTCCTTGCACTTGATTCAAAGTATCTTTCTTAATTTGAATATTTGTGACATAATGAACGTTTAAATTGATTAATGTAACTAAGGTTCTATTGTTCTGGCAGAGACATTGATTTAGTTACAATGTGAAAGTTCCAGTGGGAGTTTTCTAGGTTAAAAATCCAACACTTGAGTGATCTGGTACAGTGGCATTTGAGTGGCCTTGCTCCAGCACACTAGTGTCTCAGGTTATAGATGTTCAGTTCACATTTGGGAGGCTATCTCCACAACCTAAAAGGCAAAAAACTTAATTTTTGTTTAAATAAAAAGATAGATTCTGCAGAAACTGATGAGAATCCCTTATCAGGGAAAGTTTCATACTTGTCAACAACAAAGCTTTAATTGGCTTGTCAAGCCCTGCAATAAGATTTCTTAGTCTGTGGAATAGTCTTCCGAGAGTATTCATGCAGGGGTGCTGGAACAATTTGTATAGTGGGGGTGCTGAGAACCACTGGACCAAACTGTAAACCCTTTATATGATGGAAATCACTTCAATCCAGAGAGTGCGGAAGCACCCCTAGTTCCAGCACCTATGTATTCATGGGATCCTTATTGTTTTCCACATTTACAGAATTGGAAAATAGTACAACAGGGAACGGTATTGTTCTGGCAAAAAAACAGATCAGAGTACTTAATCGGTCTTTTCCATCTATAAATAGTGTGAAATGAAGGCATGTTATATAAACCCTGATCATTACATTAATTTCATTAGCAAAATGTGTGGATTTAAATGTTTTTGTATGATGTGGCTTTTATTTAGTTTTAAGTGTCCTATCTGGGTATGCATGTCTTTGCAGCTTATGTACAGTAACTCCTCACTTAATGTCCTAGTTAAGTTCTTGAAAAATGCAACTTTAAACGAAAAGATGTTAAGCAAATCCAATTTCCCCATAAGAATTAATGTAAATAGGGGGAGTTAGGTTCCAGGCAATTTTTTTTTTTGCCAAAAGACACAATATACATATACAGTATAAGTTTTACATAATTTTAAACAAACAATTTAATACTCTACTCACCAATGATGATTGCGAAGCTTGGTTGAGGCAGAGGTGTAGCAGGGTCGGGGTAAGGGCTTGCCCTGTTCCGTGCCCCCCCTCTTCTCCCAGTGCTCCTGCCAGGGAGTGGGGTCGGGGCGTGGGAGCTTGCCCGCTCCCCAGCTGGAATGCCGGGAAGGTCGAGTGGGGGAAGCCAAACAACATTATAAGGGAACATTGGAGAACTTTAAAGGAGTATGTTCTCTAATACATCAGCGACCTAATAATGAAAGGTTAACCAGGACGACGTTAAGTGAGGAGTTACTGTATGGCATTTCATTGTTCTTCTTCCAGTGATGGTCCCTATGTGTATTCCACTCAAGGTGCGCATGCACTCCATGTGTCTGAGACCAGAAGACATTTTCTAGTCGTGTCAGTTGGTCTGCACCTGCAGTTTTCTGAACTGAGGGCGTAAGTGACAGTGTGGAGTCCCTTTCAGTTCCTTTCTACCACCCATGGTTTGATGTGGAATCTCTTCAGTGTCTAGAGTGTTAGCTAGCGTTCTGATTCAAAACTTGTAGATAACTGTAAATAGTTTTTAAAATCTATTTTTAGATAATTTTATAGTTAGTGTAGTTTAGTAGTCTTAAGGGTTTCTCTCACCTTAACATTCACCTTTATGCAATGCCTGGTATGTCCAGGATCCCAGGATTTAAGAGCTGCATGGCTGGGCTTTCCCAGTCAGCAGCAACCATGACATGTGCTTCTATGATACGGGGAAGCCCATATTCCTCTGGTCCTTTCTGAGCGGAACCCATCAAACTCATGAATACAGGCTATGAGGCCTAGTCCAATTCTGGCCTGTCAGACCCCCCATGCATCAGGCAGAAGCACCAAGAAGTGTCCCTCCGAGCATAGGTTTCAGAGTAGCAGCTGTGTTAATCTGTATCCGCAAAAAAAACAGGAGTACTTGTGGCACCTTAGAGACTAACAAATTTATTTGAGCATAAGCTTTCGTGGGCTACAGCCCACTTCATCGGATGCATGTAGTGGAAAATACAGTAGAAAGATAGATAGATATATAGATAGATATAGATATACACACACAAAGAGAGAACATGAAACAATAGTTGTTACCATACACCGTATAGTGTGTATGGTAACACCCATTGTTTCATGTTCTCTGTGTATATATATATATCTTCCTACTGTATTTTCCACTACATGCATCCGATGAAGTGGGCTGTAGCCCACGAAAGCTTATGCTCAAATAAATTTGTTAGTCTCTAAGATGCCACAAGTACTCCTCAGAGCATAGTGAGCTCTGACTCCAGGGATCACTGGAGCAGAGCCAAACAAAGGCATGAGGAGGGTAAGAGCAAGCACTCTCAAAAGACA
This sequence comes from Malaclemys terrapin pileata, assembly GCF_027887155.1. NCBI lineage: Eukaryota > Metazoa > Chordata > Testudines > Emydidae > Malaclemys > Malaclemys terrapin. The sequence goes on from NC_071511.1 coordinate 46,784,503, forward strand.
TGTGAGAGAACCCCTCCAAGTCCTCATCCAAAAAGAGGACCTCCTCTCCAAAACTGTCTAAATTGGGTGAGACTCCATGCCCTGGTATGGGAGTGTCAGGAATTTACAATGAGCACTGTGCTGGTTTCCCGGTAACAAAAGGCAAGAGCATCTCAAAACTGGCCTTAGCTAAAGAATCAGGGCCATCCTTGGTATCAGTGAGAGAAAGAAGGCAGTGGACACTGTTGGTACCAATGTGAAGGCAAGGCCTCCTACACCATTGGAACCAATGTGGAGAGAGAAGGAGTCGTCAGTACTAAATAGAACAGCAGTAAAGGCAGCACCATTGGTGCTGCTGAGGGAAAGAAGCCTGGTCCACTCTTGTTTCAGGGGTTATATATGCTGCCATGGAGGACATTGCTGTCTACATGGATCCAGAATCACCAGTACTGTCAGGAAGTACGTCAGTTGGCCACTCACCAGTACCATCGATCATCTGAAGCATAAGACCTCCCATAGCAATGGCACCACTCATCAACATAAAAGCCCCCTTTTCCTCTCACAGGTCCAGTATCAGTGGGAGATCTTCACTATCCTGTCAAGACCAGGGGTCAGCCCCAGTAGAGGTGCTGGGATCTCATGAGCACCTAGCTCATTTTTCCAAGGCTTGGCACTTCCCTACATCAGACAGATTGGTTCTGGAGATAATTTCCTCTGGTTATACAGTATAATTCCTCTCCCTTCCCACAACCCCGAGAAAACACTTCCCCATCCCTCTCCAGAGACCCTTCTCATGAGAGGTTGCTCAGACAAGCAATTAGATTCCCTATTCCATTTGGGAGCTTTAAAACCAGTAACTTCTCAGCACAGACAAAAAGGATTTTATTCAAGATATTTCCTCATCTCCAAGAAGAAAGGAGACTGGAGGCCTATACCAAATCTCAAACAGCTGAATATCTTTATCTACCATCTGCAGTTCAGAATGATCACCCTAGCTTCTGGAATCCTTTCACTGGACAAGAAAAATTAGTTCACAACTCTCAATTTAAAGAACACTTATTTCCACATAGACATCTACCCTGTATGCAGGAGATTCCTCTGATTCACCATGGGCCTAGATCATTATCAACAGAGAGTGCTCCTCTTAGGCCTTTCAGTGGTAGTGAGACTATATATGAAGGTACTATTGATACTGTCATGGCTTGTCAGTGTTCCCCTTCTTCAATGACTGATCACGGGGGAATTCATATAAAGAAGAATGGGCAACAACTCTGTCCGTCCTGAATCTCTAACTCTTCTGAAGGCTCCAAGTAAATGTAGAAAAGCCCATTTTAGTTCCCACACAGACTACAGACTTTATTGGGATGACCCTAGACTCAATGAATGCCAAAGCATACCTACTTGAGGATATATTCCAAGTTTTCAGGGATCTCACTCAGCTACAGCTGAGCCCCCAGATGACAGTTTGATCATGTCTGCTACTCCTAGGTCACATGGCCAAGTGTACCTATGTGACACCTTTTGTGAGAGTTTGCCATCTATGTCTAGAAGCTTGGTTACGGAGCATTTAAGCAAGCACAGTCTGCACAAACTGATGCCGCTCTCCCACAGAGCTCTGGCTTCTCTCTCGTGGTGCGAGAACAGGAAGATAGTATGCATAGGTGTTCCCTTCATCCCTCCACTACCCACAGAAAGACTGATTACAGATGCCACCCTACTAGGGTGGGAGCCATTCTGGATGAACACGTAGTGCAGGATATCTGGACTCACCAAAAATCCCAATTGCACATAAACCTTCGGGAGCTGCATGCAGTACACAAAGCCTGCAAACAATTCCTACCATTTATCCAGACTTTGCATGTTCAAGACATATCAGACAACATGACAACAGTTTATTATATGAACTAACAAGGGGGAGCAAAGATCAACCTCTCTTTTCATAGAAATAGTCACTCTCTGGAACTGGTTCATTCACCACCAGATCACCCTGTTAGCCATGCACCTTTCAGCAGATACTTCTCCAGACATCACTAATGGGAACTACAGAACTTGGTGATACAAAGAGCAGTTTACATCCGTGAAGATTCCCATTTGGGGATCTCTTTGCATCTCAAGAGAACAAGAAATATCCAACCTACTGCTCCAGAGTAGCTCCAGGCCATGACTCCAGATGGGACACATTTCTAGTTCAGTAGTTAGGACAACTGATGTATCCTTTTTCACCCATCCCACCTTTACTCAAGCTCTGAGGAAGATCAAAAATGATAGAGCGCTGGTGATCCAGATTGCAACTAGGGGTGGCCCAGGCAGTTCTGGTTCCTGAGTCCTTGTGCTTGTGCATCCATATTCAGCTCCTCTCCGACATACTGGCTCAGGACAAAGGCAAGATGAAACACTCCAACTCAGGCCATGTCAAATCTACAGGGACCATAGTGGCATAGTTACGTTAACGTAGCTATGCTGGCATAACTCCATTATGTAGATGCAGTCTACAGCAGCGGAGATTTTTTCCCTTTGCTATAGGAACACCACCTCCCTGAGTGACGTTAGCTAGTTTAATGGAAGCATTTTTCCATTGACCTAGCTGTGCCTAGGGATTATGTCAGCATGGCTACGGTACTCAGGGATGTGGATGTGTAGACCAGACCTCGGAATCCTTCCATATAGCAGCATGATATTTGGATGGATGACAGACCTAGAAAAGTCATGGTTAGAGGCAGTACAACCCATCCTTAGCAGTAGTAGAAAAGATTCCACAAGGAAATATTACACAGCAAAATGGAAAAGATTTTCTGTGTGGTGCCATTGTTGTCCAATATCACCCCCCAGAAGATGCTGATATCTCTACTATTCTGGATTACCTCTTGCTTCTAAACATGTCAGGACTATCTCTCAGCTCCTTGTGGGTATGCTTGGCAACTATTAGTGCCTTTCACCCTCTGGTGGACAGCCATTCAGTCTTTGCCCATCCTACTACAATACTGTTTCTGAAGGGACAGAATCTTTCCCCTGATACTGAAACCTTCCCTGATATGGTATGTCCACCAAGACCTGTAAGTGTTAATGAAAGCTCCATTTCAACTCTTAGCCTTGTGTTTCTTATTTCATCTATCTGTGAAGGTTACCTTGCTGATTGCAATCACCTGAGCCAGAAGAGTAGGTGAACTGGGAGCTTTTGTGGCTGTACCAGCTTATACTGTCTTCCATAAGGACAAAATTTCCCTGAGGTTACCCCCCAAATTCATCCACAAAGTAATTTTATCTAAAGCAGGTCATCCATTTACCTGTCTTCTATCCAAAACTACATGCCACCAGAGAGGACAAGAAACTACACTCTCTGGATGCATGATGACCCTTGTCATTCTATCTACAGAAGACAAAACCCTTCAGGAAATCTCCTGAACTGTTGTCTCTTATATGGTACATATGAGAGGGCAAGCAATCTCTTCACAGAGACTTTCCACATGTATTTTGGGTTGCACCATCCTTTGTTATGAGTTAATGGCAGCCCATCTCCCACAAGATACGAGGGCCCACTTGACCAGAGCCCAGGCTGCATCCGTTGCTTTACTTCAAGATATCTCTCTTCTGGAGATCTGTTGAGCAGTTCTGTTCACACCTTTGTGAACCATTATGCTCTTGCATGATCTTCTACAGTAGATGCATCCTTCAGCAGAGCAGTCCTCCAACTGGTGGTAGAGCAGATGCAGACCAACCTACCCTCATCAATGAATACTGTTTGTGAATCACCATGAGTGGATACACATAAGGACCATCACTTGAAGAAGAAAGGTTACTTACCTTGTACAATAACTGGAGTTCTTTGAGATGCATGGTCCCTATCTGTATTCCACTATCCACCTTCCTTCCCTTCTACTGCAGAGCCTTGGCCTATGGCTATTCGCAGTAAAAAGGGAACAAGAGAAGCAGTCAGTCCAACTGCCACTTATGCCCTCAGTTCAGCGCTCAAGGAGGAGAAAGAGTGCAGCTGTGGACCAATGGAGTCTACTAGAAGAAATCTTCCAGTCTTGGGCACATGGAGTACATGCACGCTTCTAATAGACTACAGATAGGGAACCACACATCTAAGATAAGCTCCAGTTATTGTACAGGTAAATGACTTTTCTTTTTCATCTCCTCTCTTGTCAGAATCACTTTGTTTTAGGCCTTGTGAATCAGGTTACTGATTACGAAGCTGAACAATGTGGCTTAACATGAACAAAATTTATCTAAAATTGATGTTGTTTTTTAAGAAAAACAAATTACCCTTTCCATATGAAAATGTGCATTTTTTTTTAAATGGTATAAGCTGAATAGTATTTGTTGGTATATAAATTGTTTTTAACCTGTATAACATTGAAGGGAAATGTATTCTGAGTTGTGAAACTGTTCCACAGGGCTTCCTGTAAATCAGCTTGTAGTTGGAATTGCTGCTGGATTTAATCTACATCGGTCAGTGGTATAGGCCCAGCAGCACAGAAGTAACAGTGGGACACTGTTATTTAGCAAAAATGGGCACAGGAAAGAAATAAACAGGACACACATCTCTGGAGATATCTGCAGATCTTTAGAAGGGTTTAAATCTAGCCTCTAAACATTTGTTTAGCCTTCGTTTTGATTAATTGATCGTTTATTTATGCATCATTCTGAAATGCCTACAGGGTGAGTACTGTAGATGGGCAGAAGACAGAGCTACTGATCATGTTTCTTCCATGTCTCAGCTGTTTGTCTTTAAATTGAACTATTTTATTTTTAAGTTAAGCTAAGTAATATATTAGGATTTCTCACAAATACACTAGTTTTGAAGGGAGTTTTGAAGTGGAGAGAAACTAGAAATAGACTTGCAATGAACATAGCATTTGATGTCAAAACAGCAAGATACGTAGGGAGTTCAAAGAGAGTTGAGCTTGGCAGCTTTTATACAGCTGTTATACAGAACTGGAAACCTCTCTAAGCTTTTTAAAAATATTTATAAATATATAATAAAAATGAAAATGGCTTGTATACATTAAAAATTCCCCACAATGTGAAGCATTTTGACTTTGCATGCAAATAGACACAGTGTGGATGCTCATCACCTAGAACACTACTGACTGGGGCTTTGTAGATGCCCTGAGGGAGGCAAAAAAACTCATCTTTGCCGCCATCACAGCCACAACATAAGATTAAAAATGTTTTATAGAAGTGAGACTCAGATATGGATATCCTGAGGCAAATTCTAGACATCTTCCATTTCATGTCATTTTTTGCAGGTCATCTGTGTATTATGGTGATCTGTGAGGGTAATGGAGGGGAGAGATATTTGTAGTGTATAAGTAGGAATAGTGTTAGTCAAATGCAAATGTAATGTGCCGTTTGGGCTTTTTTGATGATTTCATAGTCGTACACCAAACTCTTTATAGGCACATTGAGACCTCATCATTGAAACTCACTGAGAACACCTGTTCCCTCCTTCTGGGGGTAGAGATGGAGTGGGAAGAGGGGAAGAGGAGCAAACAGTTCAGAGAACAACTTTTTAAAAGAGAGTGGGTGTAGTGAGGCCGTATTGGCAAACCGGGAAGTGGGCGGGCTTAGCCGCCCACTACTAAAAGCCCCTCCCCCAGCCTAGCGGGAGGGACCACTGAACCCAGTACCAAATAATTACGTGGGACAACCAATAAAAAAACAGGGAGCAAGGTGACGGTCAAAGGTTCAAAATCAGGGAACCAAATGGGGACACCGAGCAGAGAACCCCGGACAGCGCCCACTGCTCCTCGAAGGTGGCAAGGGAGCCAGCGGACGCTGCCCAGTGAAACTCCGCATGGAGACGTGAAACCAAAGAGGTGTGAAAGTAGGCCCCACAGTCGCAAAGCACCCCCTCGTCCAACATCTTCTCCCTGGTATTATAGATGGTAAGTTTGGCCAGGGCCAGGAAGAGGTTGACGAGGAGGTCTCGCGACTTAGTGGGGCCACGGACAGGGTGTGCATAAATAAACAAGTGCGGGGAAAAATGTAGCCAGAACCTCAACAAGAGGTTCTGGAGAAGCCGGAAAAGGGGCTGCAGCCTGGCGCACTCAAGGTAAGCGTGCGCCAGGGTCTCCCTAATGCCACAAAATGGGCAGGCCTCAGGAATAGGGGTGAACCGCGCTAAGTACACGCCCGTGCTCACGGCCCCATGAAGGAGCCGCCAACCAATGTCCCCGGCGGGCCTTGGAACTAAGGTGGAATAAAGGCTGGCCCACCGGGGCTCCTCACCCTCCACAGGTAACAGATAGTCCCTCCACTTGGTGTCGGGGCGGGACACGAGGGTGAGGTGATGCAACGTGTGAAGCACGAGCGCGTACAGATAGTCCCTAGGCGCGGTTCGAAACTGGACCGGCTGCAAAGCGCGCAGCCGGCTCGGGTTATGGGAGCGGGAGAGCCGGGGGGGCTCATGGAACAGGGGCCCGAGAAAAAGGTCCGGAGGGCCCGGGGTGAGGGGTGGGCGGGGAACACCCTCCCGCAGGGCCCGCCACAGGAAGCTGAGAGCAGGAGGTGACAATGCAGCGCCCACCTCCTGGAGTACACGCAGAGGGGTCACGAGGGTGGAGAGCCCCATGCGCCGACCAAGCGCGCGGGGATCCACCCAGTCCCCTCTGGTGTAGTCCAGGAGGTCTCCGACCCTGGTGGTTTCCGCCAGGACCAACCTCCGGCTCACCGAGGGCGACTCCGCCACCTGCACACGAAGATCGGGATTGTGCAGCAGGGGCTCCGCGAGGAGATCCGCGCCCTCGGTGGCCACAATGGACCTGGTCGCCGAGAAAAGCTTCCAGGTCCGGAGAAGGTCCTGGTAGAAGACCGGCAGCTCCGAGAGGTCTCGCGGAAGACCTCTCGGATGAAGAAAAAGGAGCTGCCGGTCGTATCGGAGCCCTCGGAGGCGGCGGAGGAAGGCGTGCGCTAACGTGCTCCATGCCGGACTACCTTCACCATAAAGGAGCCTCTGCAGGGCCTGGAGGCGGAAGACATGGACCTTGCTACGAAGGCAGACCAGGCCCTGTCCCCCCTCCTCCAGGGGAAGACTCAGAACCCCCGCAGAGACCCAGTGCAGTCCAGGCCAGAAGAACTCCAGGGCTATCCTCTGGAGCCCGGCCAGGAGTCCCGGGGTCGGGCTCAGGGTGTTGAGCCGGTGCCAGAGCATGGACAGGACAAGCTGGTTCAGCACCAGCGCCCTCCCCCGCAGGGAGAGACACCGGAGCAGTCCCGTCCATCTCCGCAACCGCTCACGCACCCTGGCCTCCAAATCTAGCCAGTTCTCCGGCGGAGAGGGATGCGTGGCGGAAAGATAAACGCCCAGATAGAGCAGCGGGCCCGCGCTCCACCGAATGGCTTGAAGCGCGGGTGGGAGGGAGCCCGCCTGCCAACCGTCCCCGACCACCAGGCCAGAGCTCTTGGCCCAGTTGACCCGGGCGGAGGAGGCGGTCGAATAAACGGCCTGGCAGGCCTCCACCCGCACCAGATCCTCAGGGTCCTGGACCACGAGGAGCACGTCGTCGGCGTACGCCGACAGGACCAGCCGCAGCTCCGGCTCCCGGAGCACCAACCCTGCTAACCTCCGGCGGAGGAGGCAGAGGAAGGGCTCGATCGCCAGAGCGTACAGCTGGCCCGAGAGGGGGCACCCCTGCCGTACTCCCCGCCCAAAGCTGACCGGCTCGGTCAGGGTCCAGTTGAGCCTGACCAGACACTCCGCCTCAGCGTACAGCACCTGGAGAAAGCCCACAAACTGGGGCCCGAAGCCGAATGCCCGCAGAGTGCCCAGGAGGTACCCGTGGTCCATCCTGTCGAACGCCTTCTCCTGGTCCAGAGACAGGAGGGCGAACGACAGACCATCCCTACGCCCCAGCTCTAATAGGTCCCGGACCAAGTACAGGTTGTTAAAGATGCTCCGGCCCGGGACGGCGCAGGTCTGGTCGGGGTGGACCACGTCCGCCAGCACGGACCCCAGCCGCAGCGAGATGGCCTTCGCTACGACCTTATAGTCCGTGCTGAGGAGCGAGATGGGACGCCAGTTTCGTAAATCGCGGAGGTCCCCCTTCTTCGGCAACAGGGCGAGCACTGCTCGCCTGCACGAGAGAGGGAGGACCCCGCTCTGCAAGGACTCGGCCCAGACGGTGACGAGGTCTGGGCCGAGGACGTCCCAGAACACGCGGTAAAACTCCACGGTCAGCCCGTCCATGCCTGGAGATTTGTTAGTGGGCATGAGCCGGAGGGCCGCCGAGAACTCAGCCAGAGAAAGAGGCAGCTCCAGCCGGTCTCGGCCGCCCGCGCTGACCGTCGGGAGCTCGGTCCAGAGCACCCTGCAGGCCTCGGCGTCGGTCGGATCTGGGGAGAAAAGAGCGGCGTAGAAGGCCCTGGCCCTGCCACGCATCTCCTCCGGATCCGTGAGGGGGGCGCCGTCCTCCGCCAGGAGGCAGGTGACATGCTGTTTGGCCCCCCTCCGTTTCTCCAGAGCGTAGAAGAAGCGGGAGCCGCGATCCATCTCCCGAAGGAGACGGATGCGGGATCGAACAAACGCGCCCCGGGCCCGGTGGTCTTCCAGGGCCCGGAGCTCCTCCCACTTCTCCCGGTACGCCGCGCGGAGGGGTGGATCCTCGGGGCCGGAGGCCAGACGCCTCTCCAGCTCCAAAACCTCCCGCTCCAACTGCCCTAACAACGCATCCCGCCGCCGGCTGGCGCCCCGGGTGTAGTTCCGGCAGAAGAGCCGCGCGCGGACCTTCCCCACATCCCACCACCGCCGCGCCGAGGGAAAGGCGCGTCGCTGCCCCCGCCAGGCCAGCCAGAACTCCCGGAAGGATGCCACGAAGCCCACGTCCTCCAGCAAACTATTATTAAAATGCCAATAGGCCGGCCCCGGCCGCTCGGAACTGAGAGAGGCCGTCACGGTCACCAGGTGGTGATCTGAGAACGGGGCCGGCCGGACGCTGGAGGCATGGGCCCGCGCCAGATGAAAACGGGACAAATAAATGCGGTCCAACCGGGAGTGGCGCGACCGGTCGTCCTCCACCCGGACATAGGTGAAGGTGGTGTCGTCGTCCGGGTGGTGGTCGCGCCAGACGTCCACCAGGGAGTGATGGTCTACGATCTCCCTGAGGACGCCCGCGGCTGCCTGGGAAGACTCAGGCCCGGAGCGGTCCCGGTCCTCGAGGGTGGTGTTAAAGTCCCCGCCCAGGACCAGGCACTCGTGAGAATCCAGAGTGCCGAGGAAGGCCGCCGCCCGCTGATAGAAAGGCACGCGTTCCGAGCCCGTGGTCGGGGCATAGACGTTGACCAAGTTCAGAACCAGCCCCTCCACACGGGCCCGGACGTGCAGCAGGCGGCCTGGCACGACCTCGGCGACCCCCAGCACCTCAGGCCGCAGCCCCGGGGAGAACAGGGTGGCCACTCCAGCCGAATGGGCGCTGAGGTGGCTAAAATAAACCCCGTCTCCCCACTCCAGCCGCCAGCTAGCCTCGACGGCCGGAGCCGTGTGGGTCTCCTGCAGGAAAATCACAGAGTACCCCCCCTCCCGAAGGAAGGAGAGCACCTGGCTCCTGCGGAAACCCACCCTACAGCCCCGGGTGTTCAACGACGCAAAGGTGGTAGCTGTCATACGGAGGGCTGGGGCAGATCCTCACGGGCGGAGGGATCATCGGCCCCCAGCGGGCCCCGCAAGATCCCGGTTTCGACTCCGAAGGTCAAAAGGGAGTCGCGGAATCTGCGGGCCCGCCGATAGGCCGCGATGTCCCGCCGACCGGACCCCCGCCCCTCCCCCAAAAGCGCCTTCACGGCCCGGAGGACGAGATGGAAGTCCCCCCAGCGCTGAAGGGCGAGCTGCACCTTACCCTGGGAACCACGGGAATCCGATAGAAAGAGGCTCAGCTCATCCCGCAGCGCGGAGGGGGAGGCAGCGGCCAAGCCGCCGCCATCCTCCGGCGGGGCCCCTGAAGGGTCCTCGCGGCCCACGGTGACGGACAAACAAGGGGCCGAGCTCCGGCGCTGCTGCGCTGGGCAGCCCGTCCCCATCCCCGGCAAAGGAGAGAGCGGCTGAGGGAACAACGCAGCCCCAACAGTGGCAGGAAGGGGAGACACGAAAACCGCCCCCTGAGGGTTGTCTGCAGGCAACGGAGATGCGACAACCCCGGGGGCGGCAGTAACACCAGAGGTGGCAAAAGGAGACACCTCGGGGACAGGATCTGGGGCAAGGGCGGGAGTAGGGGCGGGGCTCGAGACGGGAACAGGGACTTGGGCAGGAGAGGGGACAGGATCAGGGACGGGAACGGGAACGGGCTCCCCATCTCCCGCTGCCAAGCCGCTAGACTGCGGCTCCCCTCGGCCAAGGTCAGCATCCGAGGGGACGGAGGCAGCAGGGGCAGGGGAAGCCTCAGGGGCAGGAACGATGGAAGGGGCAGGATCGGGGATAGGAACCGGCCGCTCAGCAACGGCCGTCGCCCCGAGGGGCTCGGCGGCCGTGCACGAGATGGTAGTCGCGGCCGGGCTGGCGGGTAGGGCTAAGGGTTCTCCCAGGACTAAGTCGGGAGCGGCAGAGTGGGGCGAGGAACCGGGAGCAGGAGAAGGGGGCGGGACTAAGCCAGCACCCGGATCGGGGCCCGCTGGCAGAGGGTCGTCCTCCCCTTGGGTAACCGGGGTCAGACCCAGGGCCTCGATCTCATCGAAAATGGAGGCGAAAGCGGTCCCCTCGGCCCCGGCGACCTCCCCGCCAGTCACGGAGACAAAGGCCGCCCCGGCATCGGCGGCGGCGGCGGGGGGCACGGATGGAGCAAGGGCCGGGAGAACCGCTACGGAAGCCTCCTCAGGTGTGGGCTCAACAAAGGGGACAGAAGTTTCCCCAGCCACTGCCACGGCATCCACGGTCTCCATGGCCGGCACCTCCTGCTGGGCACCGTCCGGGGGCGCGGAAACAGAACTAACAACGTCAGCCCCCCGCGGCATCTTTCGGGGGGCCTGCTCTCCCTCCTCATCAGAGGGGAGGGAGAGAGCCCGCGACCTGCGGGCACCGCGCTTCCCCCGGACGGTCACCCAGCCCCCCGAGGTGGAAGAGGAGGTGGAGGGCCGGTCAGCAGGGGCAGGGCCAGAGGGCAAGGGCGATGGCTCCGGGGCTCGGGGCGGCAGGGTCGGAGGGACAGCAGGGGCGAGGGAAACCTCCCCCTGGGGCGGGCCCTTCCCCGCGGCTGGCGGAAGCCGCCCCGCCCTCTCCTCCACATGCCCCGCCGATCCAGGGTCGGCGACGGCAAGGCCCGCCCGCCCGGCCGTCTCCGCGGCCAGAGCGGGAACCGCGGCAGAAGGAGGAGGGGCGGCGGCAGCAGCAGTGTCCGAACCGCCAGGGTTGCCGGCGATGACAGGGCCGGCACCCTCCCGGGCCCCGGGGGTCTCGGACGCCCCTCCAGGCCGGGCCAGGGGACAGTCCCTCCGGACATGCCCCGGCGCCCGGCAGAGGAAGCACCGGGCCTCCCCCGTCGAATAGTGGACCCGATAATGGACCCCCCGGTAGGGCACCAGGAAGGACCCCTCGAGCGCCACTCCGGCACCCGCCGCCGGTGGCAGCTGAAGCTGGACCTGCCGGCGGAAAGACAGGATGTGCCGGAGGGCAGGGTCCTTACAGCCCAATGAGAGAGAGCTCAGAATGGAAATGGGCTTCCCCAGGGTGGAGAGGGCCGGCAACAGGGCGGCGTTGGGGAGGTAGGGCGGGACGGAGGTCAAGAGCACCCGTACGCCCAGGTCCTCCAGGGGTTCCAAGGGCACAAACACGCCTCCCACCGCCAGGCCTCGTTCCACCGCCTCCTGCGCAGCGGCCACCGACGCCAGGAAGAACACGGCCTTCCCGTACATCTTGGAGGCCGCCACGATGGCCGTAGGCCCCACCACCCTCGCCAAGGCCCGCACATAGGTCTCAATGTGGGGCGAGGCAGGCACCAAATGGCAACGGACGCCATGCCTCCTAGTCAGCGAGGGGAAGGGGCCGTGGTCACCAGGGACAGGCCCAAAGGCGGCGGTCGGGGTGGACGACGGGGCGGCACGCAAAGAGGCGGCGGCCACCTGGGCGTATGCTCTGGGGGCCGGAGGTGGAGCGCCACCAGAGCTGGTGGAAGGGACGGCAGGAAAGGGAGGGGCCGCGGCCGGTGTTGGGGCCGCAGCGGGGACCGTAGCCCTGCCCGCAGGAGGTCTGGCTCCACGGGCGGGGCCCTTGCCCTTCTTCCTCCCTTGGCCCTTCCTGCCGGTGGAGGGGGCAGCCGTGGCAGCGGCGGTATCCGGGACAGGGCCAGCCGAGGGGCCGGCCACTGGGGTGGGCGGGGACAACGGGGCAGGGGCAGGGGCAGAGTCCCCCGCCATCACAACCTGCAGCCGCTCCTCCCCTCTAGGCAAAAGACAACACAAAGGGGGGGGGGGTGAACAGTGCAAAAGGGGAGGGGGCAACAAAACGGGGGCACAAGCGCGCGCGGGGGGGGCGAAGGGGGGGGTGCACCGGAGCAGCGGCTCGGAAACAGAATGGAATGTCCAGCCAGCTGCAGCCCAAGGACAAGGAGGGGTAGGAGGAAAAACTCCAGCCAGCCGCAGCCCAAGGACAGGGCCGGGAACACAGCCAGCAGGCTAGGAACCGAGGGGGGGGGGAATGGGCACCAAACAAAATAAACCGAAGGGGCTCAAAAGGAGGGGGGTAGGGTAGGGCCAACTAATACAAAGGGGGCTACAGGGAGGGGACCCCACCAGCGAAACGTAGTTGGGGGGCAGGAGAAGTCCAGGGCGAAGGAAAAGGTGCACCCACAGCGTTCGCGAAGCGCAGGCTCCGCCGTTCACTGCTGCAAGTAAACAGTCCCGGACGATGGAAATGGCGGGGGGAGCAAACAGCCCTGCCGAGGGGCGAAAAGCAGGTCCAGGTGGCACGCGGGGCGGTGGAGGGGTTGTCGGCAGCTGTCGGCGGTGGGGGTGGTGGTAGAGGGGGAGTAGATGAACGAAGGGGGGGGCACCGCACCCCCCCCGCACCCCCTTCAACAGTCCGCTACGGGGGACGGGACAGCAGGATCCCAAGTCGACCTCGGAGCTTCCTGGCAAGCGACGGCTTCCAGTCCGAGGAATTACAAACGAGAGGCTCAGTACCGTCCACACTCCTAACGCGACTGGGGGCACCACCACCCCAGGAGCAAAGATGGCAAAGTCACTCAAAACACAGTCCTCAAACAACCCCCTCCACAATCTCCCGAACCAGGGACGCAGTCTCTTCGCACTCCGCGACGGAGGCAGCGGCTCCCACACAGGAACAGCAGCAGCAGCGAGCGGCAGTCAGCCGGCCGGGCAACCGGCCAGGCAGGCAAGCAAGCAGGCGGGTGGGCCCCCAGATGGTATCGGTGTTGGCGTTGGGGGGCCGATGCTTCTCCCTCCGGAGGCGAGGGCGAGGGGGGGGGCAGGCCGGCAAGGCCCCCCCCTCCGCACTCCTCACTCACGCACGCAGCAGCAGCAGCGGCAGCAAAAGCAGCAACAGCAGCAGCAGAAAGGGGCCAGGGAGGACGGAGGGAGAAGGGAGCACAGAAAACTCCAGCCGGCTCCCGACGGCCCCTGAGGGAGAGGAGCCTGAATTGGCACCCAAGTGGGCGGAGCCACCGCCACCTGTTCCCGCCCCCCGGAAGTCAAGGGGCGGGACAGGAAGTATAAGAGCCAGGCCCCAGCCCTCAGTTAGAGCCCAGCAGCCGGAGAGGCCAGACGTGCCGGTGCGAGCTCCGGCGAGACCAAGGCTTCCCAGAGCCAGGTACCCGGACACGGACGGACCGAGCTGCCCCAGAGCCAGATACCCGGACACCGACCGACCGGACCTCCCCAGAGCCAGGTACCCCGACGCGGATTGGCCAAGCCTTCCCCAAGCAAGGTACCCCGAGGTAGACTGGCCACCCTTGCCCCGAGCACGGTACCCCGAGGAGGGGCCCGAGCGCCCCCCTGACCGGAGACCGGAGGAGCAACCCGACCCGGACGACCCTCTGCGAAGTGAGGAACCCATGGTGTGGGACCCCGTTGCCGAGCCCAGCGGGGAGCAGGTACAAATGGAGGAGGAAATGGAAATCAGCCCGGGGGTAGCTGACCCCAGTCTAGCTACAACAGAGAGCGAACCCATGTTGGTGTGTTGCGGTCAGGACCCCACCAACACAGCGGCAGACTGACTGCCGCTCTTAGGGCCCCGGGCTGGGACACAGTGGAGTGGGTGGGCCTGTGTCCCCCCTGCCACCCCACTTAACGGGTGGCAGTCTCCCCCTCCAGCCAGCGCTCTGGCACTGCCACTGAGCTATTGCTTGCTGCCCTGAACGAGTGCTTGTTGCCCCACCCTGACTGAGGGTCTGGGGCGTCCCGAGTTTGTCCGTGCTCAGCTCCTGATACCCAGACCTGAACCCGAACCCCTGAACTATTGTTTGTTGCCCCGCCCTGACTGAGGGCCTGGGCCTACTAACTTTGTCTGGGCTCAGCCTGAAGGAAGGTCCTGAGCCCCTGGACTATTGTGTGCTGCCCCGCCCTGATTGAGGGCCGGGCCTGAACCCCTGACTTTACTGCTCAGCCTGAAGGAAGGTCCTGAGCCCCCTGGACTATTGTTTGTTGCCCCGCCCTGATTGAGGGCCGGGCCTGAACCCCTGACTTTACTGCTCAGCCTGAAGGAAGGTTCTGAGCCCCCTGGACTATTGTGTGCTGCCCTGCCCTGATTGAGGGCCGGGCCTGAACTCCTGACTTTACTGCTCAGCCTGAAGGAAGGTTCTGAGCGCCCTGGACTATTGGGGGTTGCCCTCCCCTGAATAAGGGCCTGGGACGTCCTGAGTTTGTCAGGGCTCAGCTCCGGATCCACGGAGCTGAGCGCCCGAACTATTGTTTATTGCCCCGCCCTGAGCTAGCGCGGGGGCTTGACTGACTTTGTAATCCCCAGCTCCGGCAGTGAGGACCGGAGCCCGGGCCTGAGTTACTGCCGGACCCTGACGGAGAGCAGGAGCTCATTGCAGAGGCCGTGTACCTTTGGCCTAGTCCCTGCCAGAGGGGCGGAACCCTGAGACCGATCCAGGCCGTGTAGTGAGGCGGCCTGGCCCCCGACGGCCCCTGAGAGGGCCCGACCCCCGCACCGGACGTTTACAGTGGGTTAGAAAAATAAACAAACAATAAATATATTCAACATGGGGATCGAAACAATCATTTTTCATGGTTGAAGGATACGTTGCATAAAAAACCCCACAAAACTTTAGGAAGGGTGTTCAAAAATAATGAAGTATAAGATTAATAAGCCATACTCTAATAGCCCTATTAGTCATTATAATGTAGCAGTAAGCTATGATGAGTCAGAAATAGGAGTGGGTGTGCATTAGTAGGCTATTGCTGCAATTCTCTGGTGGTTAAAGAAGACAAAAGGCCTTGGGCTAGATCCTAAAATGGGACTTAGTCTAAGCATTGCAGTGCCTAAATTTTAGTCACCCTGCCATCTAATGGAATTTATAACACTGAACCAGGTACCCTGTATAACTCCTGCGGAGAGTTAAGTACCTAAGAATGGGATCCACAAATGCCAGCAAGTTGAGTGGGGAGCTGTCTAAACTAACTAATATGAAATGCTGAAGACCTAAGCCCTGGTATGACCTAAGTCCTGCCCCTCAAAGGAAGTTAGGCGCCTAAGTCCAGGTCTGAGGGAAATGCCTATTTTTGTTTGAGATTCACACGAACCTTCTCCTGCAGCTAGGCACCTAAGTCCTTTCTTGCAAAAGAAGGTGGTGGGGCTGCCCTTTTTAGCCCAGTAGTAAATCATTCCTGGGTTGTGGGACAGGATTGGAAGAGGGACTCAAACTTAGGTCTCTCACGTATTGGGTGAATGCCCTCGCTACAGGGTTAAAGAGTCATTCTTGCTCTTTCTCTGACCCAATAAATATTTAATTATTTATACAAAGTAGAGTGGCTTCTACAGGAGAGCTGGAGAGAGACCCAGCCTAGACTATCCGGGCGGGGTGGGATTTGAGCCCAGGTCTCCCATGTCCATGGGGAGTGCTCTCACCATTGGGCCAAACATTACAAGGTGGAAGCAACATCACTATCACCACCTCCTCCTCTAGATAGGTTTTGTGTGGGATCTGATCTGTTAGGCGACCTCTGAGAATGCCTGCCAGATCAGGCCCTGCAAGCAAGATAGGAGAGAGAATGCCTAGTTTGAGGATTGAGGATCCCAACTGGGCAAAGGTCTGAGATTGCTGTGCACATTCCCAGTGGCAGGTTTAAGGGGACTTTACCAGCAGACACTTATGTGACTAAATCCCTTTATGGATTTAACCTCTTGTGCCTCTTAGTGCATCTGAGGCATGCAGCAGTGGCTTACTCATTTCCACTTTTTTGTAGGTCATTGCTGTGTCCTATCAGATCATCAATACAGTGGCCCACTACTGTTAAAATGCAAATTCATTGACCTCCAATTGTATTATTTAATTTCAGTCTCTTGTAGAGTTTATTCTTTTGTATAGAATATCTTTCAATCCCATAAATAAAATGGCCTTTTTCCTCTGTTTTTATTCATTTTTTCTTACTGCAAGGCTCATAAGAATGCTATGATTTGGAGATGCTGTTGCTGAAGCTCTTGGTTTGTTGAATTTCTGTTCCTGCAACTGCTGCCATTTTGACAACAAATCATGCAGGTTCTGCTAGGTAGTGTATTCGGGTTTGTCAGAACAACAAAGTCTTAGACATGTCTGAAAAGGATAGAGTAAGAAGAGAGGGGGAAGGACATAAGCTATTCTGTTGATCATGTTGACAAGATATTTCATTTTTTAAATACTAAAGTTAAAATGAATGTACATAATGAGGCATGGCAAAATCATTAACAAGACATTAAAAAAACAAAACTCTGAAACCTCAGTTTAGATTTAGATTAATATTTAAATCTCTCCTCTGGAGATTAAACAGGCACAGTTAGAGACTTGCAGTCCATTTTCTGATTATAATATTACCCTTTAGCATGAAAAAACAGGATCATCCTCTGAGATGTTGCTCTTACTACAAATGGTTTTGTACAGGTGTTGACTATTTGAGATTAGTGAAAATGTCTTCAAATGTTTACTGGAATTTCATTTTGTATCACACAATCCAGATCTGTGCAAAATTTGAACCTGGAAAGTATCAAACAAAATCACCTTCTTTCTAGGCTTCCATCTCTGTGGAGGATTAAACAACTGTATCTATCCTTAGGGTAACACATAGTAGATGGGGATTAATAACAGTAGGGTACTCCTGCATTTGGATACCTTAAAGTACTCAATGTAAGAAAATGAAAAAGGGCCTTTTTAAATTAAATACAAAGACAATTTTAAATGCTATCAAGTCTGTAAGAGCCTTTTACATTCAAAGTTAAGGCAACACCACCCTTAAATTATCTCGGTTAAATATAAAAGGTTTGTCAGAAAAAGCTAGTGGTATTGGTGTATGTCTTAATGAATAACACAAATAAAAGAAAATCATTCTGAATTATGAAAATAAACTGAAAAATCAGTTTGCTGTGATCTCAGAAATGTCTAGTATGTTTATGATAAAGGACACAGTAACAATTAGAGGAATACATAGAAGAGAGTACAGACAGGAGAATTTTAGGTTGAAAATTAATTTTTAAAAATAGTGGTCCAATGCTGTATAAAGTGAATACAAATGTTTCTCATATAATAATTTATATTTTTATTCTTTTTTCCTCCACAGCATTTATCAAGTAGGCACAGTGTCCAGCAAAGCACAACACAGGTAAGATGGCTACAGAACCCTACCATGATGTCTTTTTTTCTTTGAAGTCTGTGATAATGTATCTGAATGTAAAGAAATAATGCAAATTGCTGACTGACTGATACATATATAGAGTCTTTCATCCAAAGATCTCAAAGGATCATTCATCCTTCCCCTGGGTCCCTCTCCAGCCTATGTCTAAGCCTCCTTTACCTCAACTCAAGCTGCTGCTCTTAACAGGGCTTCTGCCATGGAGTCACCCACAAGTAACAACTACAGGTCTCTCTCCTCTCCATCCCCACACCCTTTCCCCTAAAAAGCTGCCTTTTAATTAGCCTTACTGTCACCTAGTTCCCGCTTGGTCACAGAATCTCTGGAATCGGAATGGTACTTCCCAACATTTCCAGCTTTAAATGACTGGGGCTTCTAACAGGTATTGTAGGTTGTGAATGCACCCTGTTATACCTTGATTTATTGTAAAATTTTTACATTTAGATTGTAACTTTAAAGATAGGGCAAATTTGAAAACTAAAATCTTAACATTGTCCCTGAAGGGAAATACATTCCCAGCTCATTCTGAACAGAATTGGTTCAAATTCATTGTTGACCTGCACATAGTGTTTTTATTTACACCAGTGCAAAATAGAAATAAAACACTATCAAATCAGAATGGTAGTATTTTACATGTGCTTTCCACTGGTATAAATGATGTAACTGGTATTAGGCCCAAATGTACACCCTTCTTGGGATTTGGCTCTTTTGATTACTCAAATATCAATAATAAAGGATAACCACCACCATCCCCAGCCTAAGCTTTCTCCCTAAATTGTTCCTAGACTTTCCTAACAGAGACCTCTCTATTTTAGACCCCAAATCCCTCCTTCCCCCTAATCTCACATAGCCAGTTCCACATCTCTCATCTCCAGGGTGGTTAATGAGCTGCAACTATTATAAAAAGTCAGCAAGAAGCAGTTTCTGAAGCATTTTTTTTCAGAATTCTAATACCTGCTAACAGTGTGACTCAACAAGAAGAATTGTATTTTCTGGAATCAGGAGCACTGGCTGAGAAACAGAATAGATGTAGTCTGTTTGATGGTTAGATAAATTGATTTCAGATTGGTAACACCACACATCATCTTTTCTCTGTTTCCAAATCCACTGCAATGAAAAACAAATATATAAGTTAAAACTAGAAAAACTGAAAACACATCTGCCATATGTCTCTGATGTAGCACCTAATTCATGAGGCTAAACTTCTACTCCATGGAGAAGGAAGAACTGAGTTATGACTCTGCCATGTGAGTTATGTGCCCCTTATTTGTGAAAAAAATAATACTTGTTTTTGATTTTTAAAAATCAGGTGGATACGATTCGTCAGCGTCATGGGGAAGCTTGCCGTATGCCAGTGCCCCACCACTTCTTCGTCAGTCTAAAGAGCTTCACCTATAATACTATTGGGGAGGACACAGATGTCTTCTTTTCTTTGTATGATGTTCGAGAGGGCAAGCAGATCAGGTAGGACAATATCAACCTCTTGTTTGCTTTTCATCACATGTGGAAGAATGTGAATTCAAAGAATACAAAGCTTGGTGAAAAATGTCTGAACTACCTCCTCTCACTCTTGTCATGAGGAATTTTGATAGATGAATTCAGCAACTGGCAGTTTTGTGATGCATACATCAAAATATCAATGTATGGTGTTTTTTGTGTGAGAAGTGCAGTTCTCAGGAAAGTGGGTGACTCAGAGCATTGACTAACAGTAGACATAGCATGAGCAGTCATTGTACAAACGTCCAGATCAGTCCTAAAGCTTAGTCTTAAACAAGTTTTCTAATGTAGTCCAGGTTTTGTGCAGAGTTAAAGTTGTTACTCTGTAAAAAGTGATAATGCTGATTTGTGCCATGTTGTATGACAGTTTTGAAAGGAGCCCAGCTGTTTGTTTAGGTGCTTGGCTGAGATCATCAAACTCTCTTTCTCTTCTGATCTAAGAAGGATCATAGCGGATTGGATAGATGCTAGAATTACCACAATAACTCGTTTTCCTCACTCTGAGTTAGATATAAATATATAAATATGGCTGCAGGTATCCATTCTTCTGGCCAGTTTGACTGTACAGTATGTTATAGGCAGCTGCTAGAGCAGAGGTCCCCAAATTGTGGGGTGCACCCCCCTGAGAGGGTGCAGAGGAGCATTTGGGGGGTCATGGCAGGCTGGGCCAGCCCCCAGGGAAGATGGGGCAGGAGCGCCACCCAGCCCTGTCCCCAGTTCTGCTCTGACCCCACCCCCAGCCATGTCCCCCGTTCCCAGCACCATGTCTGACCCCCTCCCCAATCTTGGTGCGGCTCCGCGCCCGGCCGGGGGCTCAGCTGCCACTCCGGTCCTGCCCTCAGCCCCTGACCGGGGAGGAAGCAGAGACAAACCCAGCTGTGGGTCTGGCCACGTCTCCATTCCCAGCCCAGGGATGGGAGCGGAGCTACACCTGGCCATAGGCCTGCCTGTGGCTCTGCTCACGCCCCAGCCTTGGCCCCTGGCGAGGCTCCAGCCCTAGACCCACCCGCAGCTGTGGCCCCAGCCTCGGCCCCCTTACCCCATCTATGTTCCCCCCCAGCCACAGCCCAGCTCCTGGCCCTAGCTTCAGGGGAGGCCAGGGGGCCAGGGAAGCACTACCCTCAAAAGTTTGGGGACCACTGTACTAGAGGTTTCAATATGATATGAAATAGGTCCTATTTTTTTCCTTCTCATAAGTGGTCTTTGGTAATACCAGGATGAAAATTAACAGAAAATGACCACATCAAGTGCCTTGTATTTGAGTAGTGCAGTTAGTATATGTCTTTATCAAGAAAAGTCATTGAGACACCATATGCTGAAGAAAATGTTGCAGGAAAAGGTCTAGTACCACTGGGAATCCTTGACACTTAACTCTTATTGATGTCATCTTACTCCTGCACAACAAAAACAAGTGATGAAAACTCGTTAGAGAGAAAACTAAAGATTCCAGACTAAAGCTTTTTAAAATTCTAATTATAGGATAAAATGAAGCTATCATCTGCAATTCATTTGAAAAAAGCAGCACTGATAAATCATTCTTTTGAGTTTTGATTAAATTATGTCTGGATCCATGGACAGAGATATTTAACATTTGCCTAAAGGAATTTTGTGCCACTGTGATCACAACTGTCTTGTACATTTTGACAGATTTAAATGTGTCCCAAGCTGAGGAAAAAAACAGATTTCAGAGCTCTTTCTGCCTTTTGTTTCATTTTGAAAAAAATATTCTTCCAAAGAAGTTGTGGGGTAGAACAACTAATATTTGGGGCTCTCCAGAGTACTAAAAAAAGTAGAAATATTGGAATACCCTACATAAATCAGTTAAGTCTTATAGTTAAACAAATGTGTCTGCCACCAATTAGCTGGGCATCTTCAAGAATACTTTTAAGGAATGTAGGGAGGGAATCTGACCTGATATTGAGTCAGCTGTTTGATTCCCTCTGTCCATAAGAGTTATTAAAATACTTATTTTGGTCTGGTCAGAACACTCAAAGATATGGTCCTCCTCAAGAGAATAGAACAAAAAATAGTTGTCACCAAAAGTTTAGTGTGAGAATGGCACATCTGGATACTTAAAATAAACAAAACTATTCAGTTTCTATAACAATTAACTGAAGTGTCAGAAACTGCTGAGTTCAAGAGCAGCAGTCGGAAATGGGCAAGACAGATGTGCAGCTAGAAAATAAGCTTGTGCAAGGCCTCCAATGGCTTCAGACAGAGAGAAGTTGTCACATAAGAGACCACACTGGCTTAACCAGGAGATCTTCAATTATCTGAAACTCAAAAAGGAATCC
Source organism: Malaclemys terrapin pileata (assembly GCF_027887155.1). NCBI lineage: Eukaryota > Metazoa > Chordata > Testudines > Emydidae > Malaclemys > Malaclemys terrapin. The sequence goes on from NC_071511.1 coordinate 46,806,042, forward strand.
TACAAGAAGTGGAAACTAGGTCAAATTACAAAGGAACAATATAAACTGCACAAGCATGTAGGGATAAAATTAGAAAGGCCTAGGCATGAAATGAGATTAAACTAGCTCGAGACATAAAGAGTAACAAGAAAACATTCTACAAATACATTACAAGCAAGAGGAATACCAAGGACAGGATAGGCCTGTTACTCAATGGCGGGGGGAGACAATAACAGTAACTTTTTGGTGTTTCAGTTTTCTCCAAAAAGTGTATTTGCGATTGGACTTCTAACATAGTGAACGCCAGTGAAAATGGGGTAGGATCAGAGGCTAAAATAGGCAAAGAACAAGTTAAAATTACTTAGAGTTAGATGTCTTCAAGTAGCCAGGGTCTGATGAAATACATCCTAGAATACTCAAGGAGCTGACTGAGGAGATATTTGAGCTATTAGCAATTATCTTCAAAAAATCATGGAAAATGGGAGCGATTTCAGAGGACTGGAAAAGGGCAAATATAGTGCCAATGTACAAAAAGGGAAATAAGGACAACCTGGGGAATGACAGACCAGTCACCGTAACTTCAGTACCTGGAAAGATAATGGCACAAATAAGTAAGCAATCAATTTACAATTGCCTAGAGAATAATAAGGTAAGTAACAATGAGCATGGATTTGTCAAGAACAAATCGTGTCAAACCAAGCTAATAGCTTTCTTTGACAGGGTAACAAGCCTTGTGGATGCAGGAAAGCAGTAGATGTTGTATATCTTGACTTTAATAAGCCTTTTGATACTGTCTCTCATGACCTTCTCATAAACAACTAGGGAAATACAACCTAGATGGAGCTACTATAAGGTGGGTGCATAATTGGTTGGAAAACTGTTTCCAGAGAGTAGTTATCAGTGGTTCACGGTCAAACTGGAAGGGCATATCATATGGGGTCCCACAGGGATTGGTCCTGGTTCTGGTTCTCTTCAATATCTTAATCAGAGATTTAGCTAATGCCATAGAGAGTACACTAATAAAATTTGCGGACAATACCGAATTGAGAGGGGTTGCAGGTGTTTTGGATGATAGGATTAAAATTCAAAATGATCTTGAAAAACTGGAGAAATGGTCTGAAGTAAATAGGATGAAATTCAGTAAAGAGGAATGCAAAGTACTCCACTTAGGAAGGAACAATCAGTTGCACACATACAAAATGGGAATGGACTGCTTAGGAAGGAGTGCTGCGGAAAGAGATCTGTGGGTCATCGTTGCTTACAAGATAAATATGAGACAACAGTGTAAGACTGTTGCAAAAAAAGCAAACATCATTCCTTGGATTTATTAGCAGGAGTGTGGTAAGCAGGACACAAGAAGTAATTCTTCTGCTCTACTGTATGCTGATGAGGCCTCAACTGCAATATTGTGTCCAGTTCTGGGCACCACATTTCAGGAAATATGTGGAGACATTGGAGAAAGTCCAGAGGAGAGCAACAAAAATGATTAAAGGTCTAGATAACATGACCTATGAAGAAAAATTGGAAAAATTGGGTTTGTTTAGTCTGGAGAAGAGAAGAGTAAAAGGGGACATGATAAAAATCTTCAAGTGCATAAATGGTTGTTATAAAGCAGAGGGTGATAAAATGTTCTCCTTATCCACTGAGGATAGGACAAGAAGCAATGCGCTTAAATTGCAGCAAGGGAAATTTAGGTTGGACATTAAGAAAAACTTCCTAATGGTCAGGGTAATTAAGCACTGGAATAAATTGCCTAGGGAGGTTGTGGAATCTCCATCATTGGAGGGTTTTAAGAGCCGATTAGACAAACATCTGTCAGGAATGTTTGACATTCTATACCTTGGGGGAGTGTCGTGGAACACCCATATTCCTCATTTTTATATAATCGTGATCTTGCATATAAAGCATGCCTTGTAATGTATCGGGGAAAAGTTATGATCTGCTGAAAGTCATTTTTCTATCCATATATGTATATCATTAATGCATATGAAGTTATGAGAATTATGTTGTCTGGTTGTCACTAAAACATTAAGTTGGGGATTCAGACAGATATTAGTTTCCCAGAGGCAACAGCAAGGAAAGTAACCAGTGCCCAGGCGGGGTGTGAAACAACCCATCAACAACCATTGTCCAGCAAGGAAGCTACAATTCAATGACTCACTTGCATAAGGCCATACCAGGGGAATTGCTCAACCTTGCCTGGAGACTCAGCAGTGGCCACCCAGACATACCTGGACTTGTGTTTTCCAAGCACATGGACTGAGGGCATAAAACAGACACAGTGACCACATGCTGGGCCTTTCTCCTGCCCCCACCTATGCAGGAAGCAACAAAGACACTCCGAAGATGACAAGACTCCAACCAAGGAGATTGGCCCAGGTTTTTGGGACAAACCTGTATATTAAGGACTGCAATATCCAGTGGGGTGAGAAAAACCTGGTCATTCTAGTTGTTGCCCAGTCTAATAGGATTGAGAGTTTAGACTGTGTGCTTATATTTTATTTCTTTTGGTAACTAACTCTGACTTTTGCCTATCATTTAAAATCTATCTTTTGTCATCAATACATTTGTTTAACTGTTTATCTTTACCAGTGAGTTTGTATGAAGTGTGTGGCAAAACTGCTCAGGGTACAAAGGCTGGTGTATATCCACTTTCCATTGACGAAGTAGTAAACCAATTAATAAATTTGCTCTGCTCATCTTGAGCAGTGCAAGATGGTGTATTCCTGAGGTACAGTGCTGGGAGCTGGGGGGATTTGGCTCTGGTGGCTTTCTCTGTGTGATTCATGAGTGGCTCTGGGAGTATTCATGCTATCTAGCTGGGTGTAGGGGCTCCACTTGCTGTTGTGCTGAGTGATTACAGCTCCTGGAGGAGCTTTCTGCTTGTCACTAGCAAAGCTTGTCTCCAGCCCAGGCTGGAGAGAATGGTCCCACAGTCCCAGGTTGCACCCTGGGGATCCCATCACAGGATGGTCTCGATAAAATGCAGTCCTGCCTTGAGTGCAGGGCACTGGACTAGAAGACCTCTCAAAGTCCCTTCCAGTCCTATGATCTTATCATTCTATGACCCAGTTCAGGGAAACATTTAAGTGTATGCTTAAATCCTTTTGAATTAAATGTGACTTCATCCTTAAGAGCTTTGCTGAATAGGGATGAAGTTACCCACAATCTTTGTTAATCATGTGCTTAAATGCTTTGCTGAATCAGGGCCTGAATGGCAACATCTGTGGGAATGGTACACAAAGGAAGATGGGAAAGACCTGAAGAGGCTTTTTGTATAACTGGCAACCAAAAGAAGCTGAAAATAATGCTGACCATAAAGAGGAAAGTACAAGGGCTTCTGAGATACTTGAATGCATACAAAAGTGCCTCAGAAATGCAAACAGTTGTTATCATGCTCTTGGGGTTGTACCATGCACCAGTGAGCATCTGTAGTGACAACAACATAAGTTTTAATATTGCCCTAACTTCCCAAAGGAAGAGGTGCAGGAAGACTGGGATGAGAGGCTGAGCTGCACTTAAGTGGTTGAAGACAGGAAATTATCTTTCCTATACCAGAAAAGAAAACAAAGATAAATGTTTCTTTTAAAGTAGATATAAAAACATCTTTTTAGCTTTTGAGCAATAAAGGTTCCGCCCCCTCAGTATGCCTTAGAAAACAGTCAAATATTCCCCTGAGTCAATGGCTCAATAGGCTGACGTGGTTAAGGAATGTCAATGTCATAGCCAACAGTATACAAGGGGGTGATGCAGCCAGCATCATGTCTGTCAGCTCTAACTGGATGGATCAGGTACACATTTTGCAGCTGAATGAACTGGAGGTGGCCTTTCAGTATGAGATTGAGCAAGACTTTAATCCACGAGCTTCAAGATTCTAGTCAAGTGCCTTAACCACTCAGCTACTACACCTATTTTCTATTGGAAAATAGTACATCAAAGTAAAACCAAGCAGACCTCTGTGCATTCAGTTCTCAATGAAGAGAACAGACTGCTTTTCTTAGTTATCCCCAGGCTGAAGGTTGGATGGTTCCCAGCAAGCATGTGTTAAGCATAGAGGCAGTCATAAACCTTGTTGAAGCTGGTGAGAATGATGGTTGCTTTGTTTGGTGAAGCTGTGTCTGGGAGTGAGAAGCTGCCAGAAGCAGACAGAGACAGAAGAAGAAAAGCCAATGAGTCATTAAGAAAAGCACTGGAAATGTGGCTCTGAGAGAGCTTTTTGGACAGAGTGCTGGCTGGAAGGAGGCTTGGAACTGTGAGCAAAAAAACTGTCTCCTGTTATTTGATTCCTATTGGGAAACAGGATTTGTAAATAAATTGGATTGCATCAAAGAAACACCTGACTCTATCATCAGTTTCTCATCCTAATGGAAACAAATTGTAGGACCCCAAACATTGGCTAATCACTCGCACCAGTAACTGTGTGTTCTTTTGATATGTGTGAATCCCACTGTAGGTATGCATATGCTTCATGCAGGGAAGATCAGATTTTTTTGGGTAGCAGTGTATGTTGAGGCCGCGGATGGCCCAGGTTACTGTGCGAGGACATAAACGGCAAAGTGGCTGTGACCCTCTCTCAGTTCCATCTTACTGCCTACAACAGTGAGAAAGAACCTTGTGGTGTACTACCTGCTAGCACTCTTATCATGAGCTATTTTTGTTTAACTTCTGAAAATTTTCATAATCGCCTTCAGTCCTTTAGTTTTAACATCTTGGATGGAATAAGTCTCTGTCTGGATCAGATTTCTTGAACCAGACCACCCTTTTACAGATCCCCCTTCCATCCCCACTCCCCCTGTACAAGGACCTCAAGATGGCAGACTGAAAATCTGCAGGCTTCAAGTCTTGTTCATCCTGTGATGGACTAATTCTTCTGACAGACAGGTTATGTGTGGGTGAATGCTATACAGTTGCTTGGTTTTCCTCTCCTGCATTCATACTCAAAAATTGAAAGAGCCAAGACTGAAGCTCCATCTCTTGGAGCAGTCAATGAGATATCTGTTTGATATTTTATCAGCCTCTGAATCAGCCATAAATGAGGGACAGTTAGACCAAGCAAGAGCTCCGTGGTAGGCGCTCGCCACTACAGCACTAATGGCAAAGCGTATCAAGAAAAGATACCAGGTTTGAGTACTTCCCGGGTTCAAGTACTTCTATTCACACTCTGACCCCAGATCTGTAGTGGTCGTCTATGTCCAAGAGCATTGTTCCAACTACAAGTGGCTGTCAGGCTCTCCTAGACAAATACAACTTTTTAACTTGGGACAAAGTGATGCCATTGGTCAACAAGCTCCCTCTTGAGCTCAGAGCAAGGACATCATAAAAGAGGGCCAGCTTTTGTGGAAAATGGTCCTGCAAGCCACACTGGATTCAGTAGACGACATTATGAGGTCTATGGCCACTGCAGTGACCAGGTTTTCCTCATGAAGTACAAACCATGACCAAGAATCTGCAAGTTGAAGGATAGAGACTGCAGACTACAACTTCACTGAATAAAGAAAAATTGCAAGTGGCAAACCACAATCATTAGTCTGTATCTCACACATAGGGAGACTTATGCACTAGGGATACCTAAAACACACAAGTTGTACTGCTTCAACTATACCAGAATAGTTAAAGCAATACAGCCCCCATCCCCAATGTGGATGTAGTATAGAGGTGCTTTATAGTACTATAGCTGTTCCTGTATGGAAAGAGAAATAAGCTAAACTGCTCTAAGGTACTGTGACATGGTGTACCTAGCTTTTGTGGCTTCCTACAGGAAGCCACACAGTCATACTAAACCATGTCCCAGGAAACAGCAAAGTGACAGGAAAGGAGCAGCGAAGGTGGGTGCTTCAGGCCTGCCTAGAGAAGCAGCCAATGGAAGCAGCCAATCAGAGTCCAGTATGCTCAGATAAAAGAAGCTGCAGGGTCTTAGCAGGTCAGTTCCTGGCTGGGACCAGAGGAGTGAAGAAAGGTGCTTCTCTCTGGCTTGGAGATAGCAACAAATATGAGGACGCTGGCTCTGAGATAGGGCTGGAGATAAAATGGGCCTGGTAGGAAGAAGCCCAGGGAAATAGCAGCAACAGATTGGAGTAAGCAATCCCAACTATACATATAAAATCATGGGGTCTAAATTAGTAGTTACCACTAAAGAAAGAGATCTTCAAGTCATTGTCGATAGTTCTCTGAAAACATCCACTCAATGTGCAGCGGCAATCAAAAAAGCAAACAGAATGTTGGGAATCATTAAGAAAGGGATAGATAATAAGACCGAAAATATCATATTGCCTCTATATAAATCCATGGTATGCCCATATCTTGAATACTGCATGCAGATGTGGTCACCCCATCTCAAAAAAAATGTATTGGGTTTGAAAAAGGTTCAGAAAAGGGCAACAAAAATGATTAGGGGTATGGAATGGCTTCTGTATGAGGAGAGATTAATAAGACTGGGACTTTTCAGCTTGGAAAAGAGGCTACTAAGGGGAGATACGATTGAGGTCTATAAAATCATGACTGATGTGGAAAAAGTAAATAAGGAAGTGTTATTTACTCCTTCTAATAACACAAGAACTAGGGGTCACCAAATGAAATCAATAGGCAGCAGGTTTAAAACAAACAGAAGGAAGTATTTCTTCACACAACACACAGTCAACCTGTGGAACGCTTTGCCAGAGGATGTTGTGAAGGCCAAGACTATAACAGGGTTCAAAAAAGAACTAGATAAATTCATGGAGGATAGGTCCATCGATGTCTGTTAGCCAGGATGGGCAGGGATGGTGTCCCTAGCCTCTGTTTGCCAGAGGCTGGGGATGGGCGACAGGAAATGTATCAGTTGATGATTACCTGTTCTGTTCATTCCCTCTGGGGCACCTGGCTTTGGCTCCTGTTGGAATACAGGATACTGGGCTAGATGGACCTTTGAGCTGACCCAGTATGGCTGCTCTTATGTTCTTAGGGGCTTTTTAGCAAGAAAACCAATAGTACCTTACACTTACTCAAGGACTGCAAGGTAATTCTATGCTCGCTTGGATTTAGACATCTCCAGTGAAAGCTGGCTAGATCGTCAGGCTCAACGGGTAGTGATCAATGGCTCCATGTCTAGTTGGCAGCTAGTTTCAAGCTGAGTGCCCCAAGGGTCAGTCCTGGGCCGGTTTTGTTTAATATCTTTATTAATGATCTGGAGGATGGTGTGGACTGCACTCTCAGCAAGTTTGCAGATGACACTACACTGGGAGGAGCGGTAGATACACTAGAGGGTAGGGATCGGATACAGAGGGACCTAGACAAATTAGAGGATTGGGCCAAAACAAACCTGATGAGGTTCAACAAGGACAAGTGCAGAGTCCTGCACTTAGGGCGGAAGAATCCTATGCACTGCTACAGACTAAGGACCGAATGGCTAGGTAGCAGTTCTGCAGAAAAGGACCTAGGGGTCACAGTGGACAAGAAGCTGGATATGAGTCAACAGTGTGCTCTTGTTGCCAAGAAGGCTAACAGCATTTTGGGCTGTATAAGTAGGGGCATTGCCAGCTGATCGAGGAATATGATCGTTCCCCTTTATTCGACATTGGTGAGGCCTCATCTGGAGTACTGTGTCCAGTTTTGGGCCCCACCCTACAAGAAAGATGTGGGAAAATTGTAAAGAGTCCAGCAGAGGGCAACAAAAATGATTAGGGGTCTGGAGCACATGACTTATGAGGAGAGGCTGACGGAACTGGGATTGTTTAGTCTCCAGAAGAGAAGAATGAGGGGGGATTTGATAGCAGCCTTCAACTACCTGAAGGGGGGTTCCAAAGAGGATGGAGCTCGGCTGTTCTCAGTGGTGGCAGATGACAGAACAAGGAGCAATGGTCTCAAGTTGCAGTGGGGGAGGTCTAGGTTTGATATTAGGAAAAACTTTTTCACTAGGAGGGTGGTGAAGCACTGGAATGCGTTACCTAGGGAGGTAGTGGAATCGCCTTCCTTGGAGGTTTTTAAGGCCCGGCTTGACAAAGACCTGGCTGGGATGATTTAGTTGGGAATTGGTCCTGCTTTGAGCAGGGGGTTGGACTAGATGACCTCCTGAGGTCCCTTCCAACCCTGATATTCTATGATTCTGTGAGTGTACTGCAAAATTTGCACCATCAGCTACAGCACCAGCAAATACAACTTACGTTGCCCGACTGTAGTCAGCCAGAATATCACTGTAAAAAGCAGCAGAGATACACTTGAGGACATCAGTCTTCCTCAGTTCCAGCAATGCACAGCACTCTGCTCACACACCATCAAATTTGACAGATTGTTTGAGAGCTACAGCAGGGCCAGTCTATGGAGCACCTCTTTCAGAAGCCTCACCCCATTTCATCAGGAATGCTCAGACATTACCGCCAACAAATGGGTGCTGAATATCATCACCCATGGCTATACCATCCAGTTCCTTTACCACCTCCTTCCCTATCCTTCTTCAAGGAGCCCTTTTATGGGAGCCTTTTTACAAACTATATATTCTTCTTCCAAAGAAAAGATGGGATCTTTGTCCCGTGCTAGACCTGAGGAGACTCAACAAATACCTATACTGCCTCAAATTCAGGATGTTAGGGCTTGCCTCCTTTGTTCCATTGCTCCAGACTCAAGACTGGTTAGCAGTTCTTGACTTATAGGACATGTACTTCAACACTGCCTGCAATCCACGTGGCACACAGGACGTTCTTCAGGTGATCAATACAGGGTTCTGCCTTTCAGACTCTCCATGGCACTGAAGTTTTCACCAAGTGCCCAGCATTGATAGTGGCACATCTAAGGAAACAGGAATTTCATGTCTATTTGTACATAGAAAGGTTGGCTGATCAGGAGCAATCCCAGGATTAAGACAAAGACAGCCCTAAATTGAGTCCACTCCCTGTTCTCTCAGTTAAGGTTCCTGGTGAACTTAGAAAAATTCCGTTTCACGGTATTCTAGATGATAGAATTCATAGGACCCCTATTTGACTCATGGTTAGCATGAGCAGCTCTGCTGGAGGGTAGATTCAGGTCCCTTCAGGAGCTTTTATATTACATAAGAACAAGACCATACACAATGGTTTGCATGTTCCTGCGGTTATTAGCACACATATCTGCATGCATATACATGACGCCACTTGCCAGACTTTGCCTGCAGCCAATACAGTACTGGGTAAGGACAGTGTACTTCCAGGCAAGTCACTGTTCCTCTTTGAATGATTGCACTAGTGCATTCCACTATTGGTGTATGTGCACTCAGTGAACGACCATCTGAAACTTTTTCCCTCAGTGGTTGGGTGGCTTGAGCTCCCCCTGCTGCTGTGTACCACTGTGTGCAGGTATAAAGGGGAGATCCTCCCCAGCCCTTCTCAGTTCCTTCTTACCACCCATGATGGTCATTGGAACTCTGTTCTACACCAGGACAGTTCTTCTCTCAGCCTTTGTGAACATAGCGTACACATGTATTTAGTTTTGTTTAGTTCCTAGTGTTGTTATGATAGTTAGTAAGTTTTAGTTCTGTTATTTAAAAAAAAGTTTTTCAGACTTCTTGTTTCCCCATTTGGGTTCTTTTTTCCTAGTCTCACTACCAAAGTATTCCTGGTCACCAGGGTTCAAGCCATATGCTTCTTGCTCCAGGCCTATGCCGGTGAGCAACCTGGACAGTTGCTGCCTGAAATGGTTGGGAGAGGCTCACGTGAATGACTGATGCCAGATTTGCAGGGAGTTCAAGCCTAGGATGAAGGATAGGGAGGCTACGCTGAAATTCCTGCTAATGGATGCAGCACTCAGGCCACCATTGAGCTGTGCCAGTCTGAGTCGGTGCTGAGTGCTGCAGCTTCAAAGAGAAGCACATCTCCAGAATTAGCGGAATCCCAGTACCGTTCTTCCTCGTCCATACTGAGGAAGAAATACAAAGCTTCTAGAGACGAAACCAGAGGAAGGTCTCCACCCTCTTAAGTCTGGTAAGAGGGTTGAGAAGGAATTGAGTAGAGAGCATCTGAAACCTAAGCACTCCTCCTCCAAATCCATGCCTAAGTTGGCACAGTCGGCTCCATGCCACAAGGGGCACCATCAGGCCCAATGCTGAGAGAGGCATTATCAACTTCTTCCGCACTGCAACAAGAGACCATCTTAATGGTAACTACTGCAGTGGCATTTGTGGCAGCAAGAAACCTGCTTTGCATTTTGGTGCTGGTGTCTCCATCCTTACAAGAGTCCAGTCCCCCGGCACTGTGGCCAGTGATTCAACCTCCAGTACTGCTGTTGCTTGCTTCCCAGATAGGCAACCTCTTGGTACCCTCTAAGAGGAAGCTTGCTATGATGGCATTGCTCTGCTCATTGCCTGGCTCCCAGCATCAATCCCTGGCACTGACGGGATCAGCTCTGCCATTGTCAGAGGAAAGGGAATCTTTGGGTCATATGAATCTCAACCATGAAGCAAGACCCACAAGTCTATGCACAGATCCTTTCTTCCTATTTACCCCGGCAACCCTTCAGTGGGACCCATGGAAATGCCCTGCCTCATATCAGTGGTTCTTTTGGAACCCTTGGAGATTTCCCCCAACTTCCTGATCTTCCCCACACTGTGTATATTCAGTGTCCTCATCTAGAAGGGTGGGTCTACACAGTGAGCAGCTCTGTCCCCCGAGTCGAGTACCAGGCGCGGTATCGAGCATCCCGGAGGAGGTTCCAGAGTCACAGCAACAACCAGTAGAGGAGATTCTATCCCCTCCAGTCTTGGCTTCCTCTTCATCTTCACCAGACAAAGCCACTTTGTCCAGCAGGATTTCACCTCCTCCTGATTTTAAAGCTCATCAGGAGTTGCTGAAGACTGTGTTCCTTTAAGGTGCGCGCCTGCGTGGCCACAGAAGAGGGCATCAAAGGCTGCGCACCTAATTAGTGGAGCCATGCAGGCATGCAGCCACAGGTGTGCCTGGACCCTGGAGAGGATGTGTAAGAAGGTGAGGTGGGGGGAATAAGGGGTGGGTGGGGGCAGTGGGGTAAGGTTGGGGTGGGGAGCTTGGGGCGTGTAGGGCTGAGGTGGCCGGGGAGAGACACCTCTCCCCCAACCCCAGGGCTCTGGCAGGGAGAGAGGAAGAGGACTCCCCCAGCTCTGGGGCTGTGGCATGGAAAGACACCTGTCTCACCCAGCCAGGGCTGAGGCGGGGAGAGAGGGCCCAGGGGAATCCTCTCTCCCCACTGCAGCCCTGGGGTTGGAGGTGCCCCTTCAAATCCACAAACCTATCCCTCCCAGGAGGTAGGGTTTGTGAGACTCCAATAGAGGTCGGTGTGGGTGACAGAATCATCTCTCTGTGTGACCACAGCTCCCACTAGCATCATTTTGCCACCATAGCAGTCTTTGGTGTGATGCCTTTTCTCTCTTGGGCTGCCTCAGCTTCATTATGGTTATAACTTTTAAAAATATATATTATATCTCAGTTTTTCGTTTCTACTGGTGGCGCACATCCGCACATTATCTCAGTATTAGTGCTGCACAGAACAAAATTCATTCCGCACATGGATGGAAAAAATTAGAGGGAACATTGGCTGAAGAGAGTGGCTGCAGGCTTAGGACAAAGGGGTCAGGCAGTCTTCGCATCATCTAGTTGACATTTTATCACTGGTTGGTCCTTCTAAGGTAGCTCTGCCAATTAACAAGGCAATCTTAGAGCCTATAAAAGCTCTATGGCAAACTCCATATTTGCTTTCTCCCACCTCAAAAAGAGCAGAAAGAAAATATTATGTATGCTCAAGCTTTGAGTACTTCTACACTCATCCACCACTGGACTCATTAGTTGTGATAGCGGCTAGTGAAAGAGTATATCCAGGGCACCAAGCTGCCATCCCCAAATAGAAGAGCGCTAAAAGGCTGGACTTATTTGGAAGAAAGATTTGTTCAACACAGCTCCATATTGCTAACCAACAGGCTCTGCTGGGGCAGTACAACTTTAATTTATGGGGCTCCATGGAAATGTTCAGAAAACTGCTACTGGAGAATGCTAGACGGTTCTTTTTCCTAGTCAATGAGGATAGACTAATTGTGAGAACATCACTATAGGTGGTGCTACCAGGAGTTTAGTTCAATTCTTCACCAAGCACTATTTCCTGGGATGTGTATGGACAATCACTTGAAGAAAGAATGGTTACTTATCCTACAGTAACTGTGGGTCTTAGAGGTGTGTTGTCCACTTGTATTCCATGATCTGCCCTCCTTCCCTGCTACTGCGGAGTTCTTGCCAAATAGGTTCAGTATTAGTAGAGTGACTAGATAGCAAATGTGAAAAATTGGGACAGGGGTGGGAGGTAATAGGAGCCTATATAATAAAAAGACTTCAAAATCGGGACTGCCCCTATAAAATCCAGACATCTGGTCACCCTAAGTATTATGGAACGAATTGGAAAGCCACTGTGGTTACCCTGCCCTTGATGTCCTTGGCTGTGGAGCATGGGAAGGCATGCAGGGCACAGATGTAGCCCGGATGAACACTGCTGCTCAGTATCAGAGGGGTAGCCATGTTAGTCTGGATCTGTAAAAAGCAACAGAGAGTCCTGTGGCACCTTTAAGACTAACAGATGTATTGAAGCATAAGCTTTTGTGGGTGAATGCCCACTTCGTCGGATGCATGTAAACTGCTGCTCAGAAAGATTCCGGTCTCATGAGCACGGCGCACATGCACACCAGAAGTGGAATATATGTGGACAACACATCTCAAATCACAGTTACTGTAGGATAAGTAACAATTCTTTCCTAGCATCACCTTGCACTCTCCTCCCCTCCCCCCCTTTAAAAACAGGGATTCTGGGGGTCTGGATATTTTTTATTGTATCATATTTGGATTGAAATGGGAATGATTGAGTTTTTTATTGTTAGCATATTTGGACACCTAGCAACAGGCATAATAGGGAAAGACACCTACAGAGGCATTTACTTCCATAATGACAGATAAGTGACTGTGTACAAGCAAAGAAGCTGACATTATGTGCTCAGCAACCTCCTACATACAAACAGTGGTGAATTTCTGCATTTCTACCAGGTAATTGATGCTAATACAGAATGAGATAAAAAGAGAAACTGATGGCCAGGATCTCTCTTGATCCCTCCGTGCTTTTCCATGGTGTTATGACATCCATTACTTTCCCTATAAACACATAATATTAAAAAGTGTAAATACTTGAGGTGCATACACCGTTTTAGATTGGTGGGAATATGTCACAGGGTGACACTGGCCATTTAAGATGGAAGAGGCCAGTGCTCCTGTGACTGGTCAACTGACCCCTGGTTGGGCTTAAGAGGGCACCTGGGCCATAGAGGTGCTTGATAACAGACACGGAGAATCAGGAAGTGGCAGGTGAGAGCTGCCTGAGAAAGGAAGTGGCAGGTCAGAGCTGCCAGAGACAGAGAAGTGCCATGGAAAGCTTGTGAGAAAACTGCAGAGGACCCTAGAGAGAAAGAGCTGAGTTCTGATAAGAGCTAGAAGAGAACTATTGGTTGGAACTAACCAAAACTGGGGAACTCTCACAAGCAAAAGGCTTGGGCAAAGAACCCTAGGAAAACGGGAAGATCCAGCTTGATCAAGGGAAGCTGAGCCCAGAAGAAAAAGGATTGTTATTGGAGGGTGCATCCCCAGGTTTACACAGAAGACTCATAGTCAGGGAGGCCTGGGAATTGAAACACTGTAGGAGGGGAAGCCCTCTGGGCAAAGACCTGAGCAGAGCTCTGCAGGAGGAGTCAGGAACAACAGTTTGGTCCTGAAAGGACATTCCCTGAGCAAGGCTAGGACTCTGCAGAGAGCTCTCTCATGGGAGACCTGTTTGGGGGGCTGTGGTAGAAGAGTCTAGTCACTCAGGTGAAGGCCTTGGAGAGTGGTGTTCTGGAACAGGAACAAAAGGAACTAGGAGCTGGTGAACTCTTCAGTGGGTAACCTGGAAGTTATGTCCTTGGAGATGGGAATGTACCATTTATGTGTTTTACTGTGGTAATTGGAGAATGGTTTTACCATAAGGATTTTGGGGAACTACTGCGCTGATGTATATGAATACATTATGCCCAAAGGTAGCACTTTGTATTGGACAGTGAGAGAGAGTGCATTCCTCTTACGGGTAAACTGTGGCAGGTATCCATGTTGTGCTGTGGCCTGCTGCAGGAGGCTGCTCAAGGAGGGACCACCCTGTCACAAAGGAAATGGATGAATTCTTCTAGACATATAGCAGTTTTAAGATGTAAAACTAAAACTGATGCATAGGACTTGTCTATACTGGGTAAAATGCATTGTTTTAGAAAATATGTTTTAATCTGCCTAGTGTTAAACATGATGTTGTCTTTAGTGGCCTTGTCTAAACTTTTCACTTCCTTGCTTTTGTGGAATTGTGTCAAGTGTGTAATCTATGTAAGAACCTTAACTGCTTCCAAACAAAAAGGTTTTTATATTTGTGTGTATGTATTCTGTTCCATTCAGGTTCTAGCATTGCACTCATTACTGTGATATCTCATCACCACACTAATCTTTTTATTTTCTGGGTTCAATTCCAGTTACTTTAAGTAGAAATAGATATTTTTAGTGGACTGCAGAAAATAGAGAAAAAAAAATGAGTCCTGGTGGTACCTTAGAGACTAACAAATTCATTTGGGCATAAGCTTTCGTGGGCTAGAACCCACTTCATCAGATGTATGAAGTAAAAAATACAGGAGCAGGTATAAATACATGAAAGGATGGGGGTGCTTTACCAAATGTTAGGTCAGTCTAATGAGATAAATCAATTAACAGCAGGATACCAAAGGAGGAAAAATTACTTTTGAAGTGGTAAGAGAGAGCCCCATTACAGACAGTTGACAAGAAGGTGTGAGTAACAGTAGGGAGAAATTAGTATTGGGGAAATTAAGTTTAGGTTTTGTAATGACCCAACCACTCCCAGTCTTTATTCAGGCTTAATCTGATGGTATCTAGTTTGCAAATTAATTCCAGTTCTGCAGCTTCACGTTGGAGTCTGTTTTTGAAGTTTTTTGTTGAAGAATTGCCACTTCGAGGTCTATTATTGAGTGACCAGAGAGATTGAAGTGTTCTCCTACTGGTTTTGGAATGCTCCTCGGTTTTTTTGCTGATACAGACTAACACAGCTACAACTGAAACCAGAAAATAGAGAGTGAACCATGAAATTGAATTTAGTTATACATATATTGTTAATTGAATAAGTCATAAATAATGCTTCTAAGCAGACCCCCCCCAAATTAGTTACATGATATGGGTTAAGCAAGTTAAAAACCTGTAACTCAGCTACAGCATTTGTTTCCAGTTTGAAAGGTATGTGTAGCCCCAAGGAAGTCTTTCCAGTGTAGCATATCTCAAGGATTGAATGATCCGGGTTGAATTTCTGTGCTTTATAGCAAACACATCTTTGTCTTCCCTAAAACTCCACTAATTTGGGTTAGTGGTTATTCATTATATCATCTCCCCCAAATCAGTTAGGTTTATTTCCTGCCACAAAAATACTTGTCTGATCTCAATGAATATTAGACCATCTCCTTTTTGGCATGTCTTTTTCAACACTGCATGCTTAATTCTTGCTTGGTTTTCTTCAACCTAACAACTCCCAATCCACACCTTTGGAGTACAGACAGGTGCATAATATGCATTTTGTTAATCATTTTGGAGTACAAGAAGAATGAAAAAGATACTCTGGATGCTGCCCAGAGCCTCAGCTAATTGGGGATTTGACTTCGTACATTCATACGTCACAGCATAGAGAAGGGATTTACCAGTTTTCTGGCTGTGCTGCCCTTCTTAGACTTGTAAAAGAAAGAGAACATTTTATTTAAATATAGGAAGTTTTTATTGGTGGTAAACAGCAAAGTACTACTAACAATCTATTCAGCTGTTTTCTTCTCACTTTTTCTTCTGCTGAATACATTTGTTAGGAATAAAGTTGTAATGAAGAATGGGTGAACATTTGATATGCTTCCACCGTGTGTGTAGGTTCCATACACTTAGGACTTGTCTACACAGTGGGGTAATGCTAAGTACAAGGATGGATTTCTAAAGCACACTAATATGTTTTTCATTAATTGGTGTCTGTAGACCCTACTTTTGCACACCAAAAATTATCTACTGCGCTTTAATGTGGTACACTAGGGAACTTTTAGTGTGTGCCAGCAGGGTCCACACAAACCAGCTAATGCACAACATGTTCATGTACTTTAGAAATCATACCCCCATAGTGAACATTATTTCACCTTACATACATGCCCTAAGGTTTTATTGAAGAATCGTGACAGTCTTCATTTATTTTTTCAGTTCTTTTGTTATTAGTGATCCAAGTATTTAATTAAGAGGTTATGTTCTTGTATGTGCTCGACTGCCCTTTTGGCCTGACATTTGAGGTGTGGATCTTTTGGGGATACACAGCCCCAAAGAAGTCACTTGAGAATCCAGGGAAATAAAGGCAATTGAAATTAATTTAATTCCAAAACTAAGTGGAGCAGGGAATTTAGGCACCTTTTCATGCAGATCTATTTTTCCAATAGGTGTATAATCTTATTCAGTTTATGGATCAAAAGGCTGACGTGTTTTTACAGAAGATCAAAAAACTTGAAGAATCCATAGAAAGTATTGTAAATGAACAAGTAAAGGTTTGGACCAAGCTTTTGAGCATTGTCCAAAATGTACTTCTAATCTGAATAGTGACTCTATCAAATGGCACTTTCTTGTTCAACATATACAGTCCCTGTGACAAAAAAAAAGTATAATTTTTTATTGCTGTTGGCACAGCAGAGCTGCATGGCTATTTGGAAGTGATTCTAATTCTTCTCACAGATCATCAGCTGATTGCTTAAGTAATTCCAATGGCATGGCTAAATTATGCCCTCACACCTTTGCAACTCTATTGAATATACTGGGGTTACACAAGACAACCAGGAATACTATATAATAGAGTAGGACTCTGGTTAAAATCCCTGTTTAATCCTATTTTGAAGCAACCATCTTTTAAACTTCCAAGTCCAATGAATCTCATGAAAAGCTTGACAGAACATTTTACACATGCTCTGAAGAATTTATTTTTAAATTTTCACTTACTATGAAGATGTGTGTATTGATGAAAAGAAGATCTAAATAAGATATGGGAATACAACTAGAAGATTCAGGTACCTTTTAATTGGAGTCAGATGTACCTCTGGAATATGTGTGTGTGGATTGTTGTGAGGGGACTGTTTGGGTATCTGCCCCACCATACATTTCTCACCACATTAAATTGACCACTATAGTGCCAAACTATGTCTGGCTTTTAAATATTGAAATACTATTTATTTTTGTCTTACACATTCCTAGCTTCCAGAAAGGATGAGTTAGCATTGTTGGATGGTGGGTAACATGAGGGGTGTCAGTAAGAAATGGCCATTTTAAATGTCTGAACATCTCTAGCCTACATGTTTTTAACAGTAGCACCAATTTTGTTTTGCCTGATTTTTAGATACAGGATTGCAGTGAAGATTGGCACTTAAGAACATTCTTAATGACAAAATAGCTAGACTAGAAAATATCTGTGCCAATGACAGCATCGTGTTTGTAATATATAAAATGTGTGTATGTGTGTATACACACACATACACAAACACATATGTATGTACACATATATATTATACAAGAAAGACATAAAATGTGCATTATTAAAATTGCAAAAAGTACTCAAAAGTTAGCAAATGCCAATATGAAGGTTGCTTGTGCAACCTTAGTTCAGCCACCTTCTGCTTATGGATAGTGATAAACACTTTAATTACATGATCACATACTATTTTTTCCATAGGAACATATCTCATTCAGTGCATAGAATAGACAGTGCTCTCTTAATGAGCAGAATTCAATATTTTTCTCCTCATTGTTCAATATGTGTTCCTCTGCATTATTGACTGCTTACTACTCAAACCCTGCTCTGAAAACAGATTTTTTAAATGCTTTATGGTCTTTTCTATGGCATGCCTCACTATAGTAGCTGAGTGCTTCACAAATATTAATAAACGTATTTTCATAACACCCCAGTGAGATGAGGGAATATTATTATCCTCATTTTGCAAATGGAGAACTGAAAAACAGGTTAAAAATACACCTCTACCTCGATATAACGTTGTCCTCGGGAGCCAAAAAATCTTACCGTGTTATAGGTGAAACCACATTATATCAAACTTGCTTTGATCCACCGGAGTGCGCAGCCCCATCCCCCCGGAGCACTGCTTTACCGCGTTCTGTCCAAATTTGTATTATATCGGGTCACGTTATATCGGGGTAGAGGTGTATCCACTAATTTTGGTTGCCCAATTTGAGACACCTAGGACCTGATTTTTTCAGAGTACAACATTTTATACAGTACATTTTATAGTACTTTATGTGTTTCTGACATTCCCCTGGTGTTATCTGGACTGGTGATCTGCTAGGTCACTCCAATCCTTGACTCTGGGAGCCAGCCTTACCCTGCTCCGCTGTGAGAACCCCCACTCCCGGGCTGTTCATGCACAGCCTCTAGCATGTAAGCTGCTCCCAGCTACGTGAGTGAGCATTTTTGGCCAGACATGCTTGGATTGTGCAACCGAATGACACTAGCCAATATCTCTGGACCCAGACACAACCCTAGGAACCTCCGTCTTGCAGTGTCCAATTATGCCCACTGGACGCTGCAAGCTTGTATGAGTTCATCAATTTAACAAAGAAATTGATATGTACCAGGCTTGTTATCCCAAGGAGAGTCTCTGACATGCTTCAAACCAAACGCACTGCTTCTGGTAGAATAAACAAATGTATTAACTACAAAAGATAGATGTTAAGTGATTATAAGTCAAAGCACAACAAGTCAGATTTGGTCAAATGAAATAAAAGCAAAATGCATTCTAAGGTGATCTTAACACTTTCAGTGCCCTTATAAACTTAGATGCTTCTCATCACAGGCTGGCTGGTTGCCCTTCAGCCAGGCTCTCCCCTTTGATAAGCGCTTCAGTTGTTTTGTGGTGATGTCTGGAGATGGAGATGGAAGAGAGAGAGCATGGCAAACTCTCTCCCTTTTATCATGTTCGTTCTTCCCTCTTGGCTTTGCCCCCTCCCCCCATTCAAGGTCAGGTGAGCATTACCTCATTGTAGTCCCAAACTGACCAAGGGAAGGGGGTTGACTCACTCGAGAGTCTAACAGATGCTTTGTTGCTGCCTAGGCTAGTGTCCTTTGTTCCTGTGAGGCTGGGCTGGTTTGTCCCATACATGCCCTGATGAGGTTTGAACTGCCCCTCTGCTCCTGGAGAGTTTTGCCTGGGCTTGTTTTAAGCCATGAGGTCACATTTGCAGCCTCATAACTATATACATGAAATTACAACATATAACATTACTATGACAACAATGCTCAGTGCATCATGAGCCTTCCAAAGACACCCGGCATGACAAACTTTGCATTGGATACCACACAATCATTTTATAAGGATGAACATGGGGGTGCAGGGTGTTCCCCCGAGGCACAGAGTGTCATAGTGTTCAGAGCACATTTCTTTTTCGGGTGGTTGCAGACATGTATTTGACTCAGGTGTGTGTGTGCCCACCAAAACAAAGCCAGAAACTTTGTGCAGCAGTACGCATCAGGGCCACAGGCGCTGACTTTCATTTTTCCGGGTGGGTGGCCTGCTCCACCCTGAGGCCCTGCCCCCACTCTGCCCTTTCCCCAAGCCCCTGCCCTCTCTTCACCTCTTCCTGTTCCCATTCCACCCCCTCCCCTGACCGCACCCCGCCCTCACTACGCCTCTTCCTACTCTGCCCTCTCTCCCCACTGCCTCCTGCCCATCGCGGAACACCCACTATTTTTTTCTGTGTGTGCTCTAGCCCGGAGCACCCATGGAGTCAATGCCTATGATCAGGGCAGTGCATGTGCCCCCACAACTCCTCATGGCCGCTTCCTGAGGTTGTGTAAGGGTGGGGCTGCCCCAATCCTCCTCAGCTACTTCTCACTGCTCACAGCCTAAGTCTGAGCTCCCTATGTGTTTTTTTTCTCACAGTTACTGCACCACAGCAAGATTTCTGTGTGCTTTGTAAATATTTAGTTTTAGCTTAGTAGTACTGTTTAGTTAGATTTAGTAGTTTAATCGACTACAACACTGCATATAATTAGTAGTTGGTTAGTAAAGCTGGTGCAGTGCCTACACCAGGTTTTAAGCATTATCCTTTGTGTGAGGTGGCTATCCCAAGTAACGACTCCCACATACGTACATTCAGTGCTTGTTGTGCCCAGGAGAGGAGCACATTAAAGAAAATTGCACAATTTGCCAGTCATTCAAAAAGAGAACATGTTGCCAGAGATCCGTGCCTGAAGCAGCATCAACACAGAGTAAGACATGAGACCCACTTCAGCTCCGGGACCTTATACAGATTGCCTGGCCCCTCAAACTACATCAGAGCCAGTGCAGGTCTTTTTTAGACTGCCAGCGTCAGACTTTTTCTCCTCAGAGAAGGGATTGTTCTCCTTCCTCTGGTCCACTGAGAAGAGAAACTGATCAGGGGTCAGAGATACTCTTTCTCCACTTCTAAGAGGAGCGTGGGGCTTCACAAAGACTCTTCAAGTACTCAAGATACAGCAGAGCCATCTACCCACTCCCCAGTACTGAGATGAGAACAGATTGGTACTGTACTGTCAATTCCTCTGCGGGATGTCCATTGAGTCCAGTACCAATGACCTTGGTTTTGGCACTGATGATATTGAGCAGGGTCCTGCATGTATTGGCTGGGGGTTCTATGCTATTTAACATTTTATCAATGATCTGGGAGAAAACATAAAATCACTACTGATAAAGTTTGCTGATGCCACAAAGATTGGGGGAGTAGTAATTACTCTCTATTAATTCTTTATTGAGTCCCACATCAGCTGTTCCATCATTTTGCCCAGGATCGATGTCAAATTGACAGGCCTATAATTATCTGTATTGGCCTGTTTACCCTTTTAAAATATTGGCACCACATTAGCTTAGGCAGTAACATAAGACTCTTCAGTCTCTCCTGTGTGGATTACTGCTTGATAGTAGCCACAAGTGGGATCCACATGGACAAGGAATCTGCTAGGTCCCAGGGCTAAGAGTCAGACGGACAGTGGGGTCTTCTACCCACCAAAGCAGCCATGATTCCAGCAGGGGGAAAATGGACCAGGAACCCAAGTGCAGAGCATGGAGAGGCTCCAAAAGCAAGGAGTACCCTGACCACTGGAATTGGGGCTAAGTTCCAGGGGAACCTTACAGAACAAAGAGGGGAGGTTTGTGGAGCCATCATTCACCCCCTAACCTCCCAAGTTTTAAAGTGGGTCCTGAGAACTAGGGGAAAGGAAAAGGATTACTAATCAGCCCCCCCTCCTTCTCTAGCTGACTATGAGGGCTCTGATAATGAGTTCCTCTCTTCCCATGCCCAGGGGGATTGGGACCCAGTGGGGGAGGATTCTGAGACAGACCTCTGGGCAGCACTCCTGACCCTTAGGAAGGCAAGGTGAAAAAGGTTTCATCAAAGCCACAGCAGAGTTTCTATGCTCCAAGGCACATAAAGAAGGTTTACAATATCTAAAAAGGCTAAAATGAAAAAGAAAAAGCACAAAAAATCCAGAAAATATGAATCATATGACTCCTCATCCCCCTTCTCCACTGAAGAAAGTGAGCTGTCTGGATTTGAATCTGAGCAGGATGGGAGAAAAATACAGAGGTACCAGCAAAGGGACAATAGATTCCCCAAGGGGAAACAGTGGAATCAGGGTTCAGGGGGAGAGTCCAAAGGGACCTCCGCTTCCCCTAATCCACTTTGTAATACAGATAGCACAGGCATCTGTCTAGAACTGAAGCTAGGGACAGGATTTTCCATTTCCTAGAGAACTGATTTTCATCAACCACTGACCAGTGGGTCAGGGAAATAGTGAGCTAGGGATACTCCCTAAAACTGGGGCTTCACCCATTCATTCTTCATCCAGTCACTCAGCTCCAGTGACCCCGTAAATCACAATCTGATCCAGAATGAAATATCTCATCTTCTGGATATGGGAGTGATAGTGTCCCCTCAGAAGAAAGGTTCTCGGAATTCTACGCCATCTTCTTTATTGTACAGAAGTGCCCAGGGGTATCAGAGTCATTCTCAACCTCAAAAGGCTCAACAATTGGATAAAGAAAAAATGATCTTTTGGATGGAGACCATGGCCTCTACAATGCCATCCCTGTCCCAGTGGACTTCTTAACTTTAGTAAATCTAGCAGATGCATATCTCCATGTACCCATCACATCATGCCTTTCCTAGGCGGAGAAAGAAGAGCATCCCAGAAGTCCAGAATTGTGGGAGACACTGGGCTGCAGAAAAATAAATATCTTGTAATGACTTAAACCCAAATTCTGCCTTCAGTTATATGCAAATGACCCATTGTCTTCAGTGGGTTTTACACAGTTTATAAGTAAGTGCAGAATTTGTTCATTATTAATAATAGTATTACTTAGAACTTGCGTAGTGTTTTTCATTCATAGATCTCAAAGTGCTTTCTAAAGATGGGTAGGTGCTGTTATCCATGTTGCACAGATGCAGATGGAGAAACTGATACACATAGGGGATAAGTGACTTAGGTTTACTTACCTAATCAGTGGCTAAATTAGGAATGCTATTGAGATCACCTGAATCTCAGTGTTGTGAACTATCCAATGAATCACACTGCTTCCTGTACAATTAGATATCTGAATGAAAGCTAACTTGCCCAGTTCAGGTGCCAAGAAATTTTAGGTCAAATTAATAACCTTAAACTGTTATGAGGACTGTACTTTGGTTTACTGTATAACTCTAACCAGGTTTTGAATTTTTTAAATAATGTTGTACATTTCCATTTTAAATTTAGTATCTTACAAAAGCAAATTACTGGTAAAAGAAATTATTCATATTCAATCTTTTAGCTGTTGTTAATTTATGTCTATAATTGATGCAAAGGGACTGTAAAGCTGTGCTAAACAGGCAGCTGGAGATTCCCCAGGCACACACAATTTCCTGGCTGGTGTAGAGCTGGAATAACTAGCTTTATACCACCCCCTCTCCATACTCATTATCTGGGGTGTGCCATGGCTGCTACACATCAGCACATGGTAGAATAGCCCTGAGGTAGTTCTCATTTATATTGGGAATCAAACCAGTCCCCAGCACCCTTGGGGATCAGAGAAGTACAAAGGTGGTTCTGACACATGTGATGATCTGGACCTGACTTTCTCACCAATTAGAATTTCAAATAGTAGTACATAAACATTTTTGTTTAGTTCCACAGAAAAGAGACACATTACTTGTTTAGTATATTTTGCTCCCATATCTCAGGTACCAATACCCCAAACAAACACAACAAAAAAGATAGTTGTAGTGTAAGGACATTTATGATGTGCTGATGTGTATACATATTAACAGTCATAGCCAATCCCCTTCTCTTATTATGCTTGTGTTGCTTGTCTTTGTTATGGAGTTTTCTTATATTTCTGCCTCTCCATACAAGTATATTTTATATGGAAACATTATTACTCCATCAGATACTGATTACATCTACATTTTACAAAAAGAGATACTGTAGTTCAACTAGTGCAGAATGAATACAATTTCCTACTAGATTATTTTAAATATTGAATTAGTTTATTCTCTAGAAAGGAACAGCTTAATCTTCAAGAAGACATTATGTCGTTAATACTGTACTGCATTCTTGTGATACTGCTCTTTTGGTGCTCATATTAGAAAAACAGGCCTTTGTAGTTACTTTCAACTCCACCCCACCCAAACCATATAATAAGAACTGTTTAGAGAGCCAGTACTAAATAAATATGACAACTAGTATACAACACCTGAAAACATATTGCTGGCAAATTAGAGGCTTCTGGCTTAAAGACTGCTTTAAAGGTTATACAAAATAGGAAGAGAAGAGGTCAGTATCATGAGGCTGGGGAAGATTTATAAATAGCTCATGACAGAGCAGCAGTACCTAAACAGGGTATCAGTGAACAGTCTGTGGTTTTAGAAACAGGAAAGAAAGTGAACAATCTGACTGTCAGAATGAAATGTGAAGACTACGTTGTTGCCTCAGAAAGTTACAGAGGGGATTTCCACTTCAGTTCATTCATTCCCATGGCGTGGATGATTTAAGTACCACAGCAAAACACGGTGTAGCTTTCAAGGATATCAGTAGCATTTACAAATATATGGTAAGGTTTACTGATGTATGTACTTTCTAAGAGGAATTCCTGCATAAATGTTTAACCTAATTGACAAAATGAGTTAACCACACAATTTATCTGTAAACAAATAAATGCCATTATCTTTGCCTTTGCTGCCACTAATGCTTTACTACAGGCTTGTCTATACTACAAAATTAGGTTGACTTATGTAGGGTCGACCTACAGCCACTGCAGTAATTAAATCAGCTGTTGGTGTCCACCCTACCCTCCTCCTGTTGGTGTGTGTCCTCACCAGGAGAGCTTGCACCGACTGAATGGGGTATTGTGGGGTACTGACAGGGCCACACACTCCAGCTGACAGCCACGCGGTTCACAGCTGGAGGCTTACACCCCACCCTGGAGCTGACAGCCACAGCTGTGAGCCAGGCGCAGCTCAATTTCATAGCAGGGAGCCTACCCGCAGTGAATTTGGCATTCTTGTCAGTTTCCTGGATGCTGCTATTTCACACTTCTTCTCCGGCTCCTGCTGTCAACCCATGCCGGGTTCACAGCTGGAAACCCCTCTTCTCCACCTCCCCTCCCTGTTTCTGGAGCTGACTGCCAGGAGCTGGAAATAATAGTAGCCATGAAACTGACAAAAATATCAATTTCACGGCTGGTAGGCTCCCTGCTGTGCAATTTGTTGTCAGCTGTAGGGTGCTCCCACTGTGAACCCCGGGGTGGGGGATGTGGTAGCTCCTGCTGGGAGCCCTGCTACTGCCTCCTGGAGAGGGTTTGGGGGAGGAAGAGGAGAAGCCAAGCCTGGCTGCCTCCTGGTGAGGGATTGGGCAGGAGAGGAGAGCCCAAGCCGGGCAGTGGACAGGCTCAGGCTTTCCTTCCCCCACCCCCTAATCTGTCACCAGGAGGCGGCAGTGGGGCTCTGGGGTGTCAGTTCCGGGGTGTCAGTCCTAATGGCGGGGGTCCAGCTGTGAGCCCCCGGGCAGGGCTAACAGCCAACAGGCAATGTCAATAATAGTGTCTACACAGACAGTGCATCGCCCTAACTACATTGACTTAAGTGCTATGTGCCTTGCAAAGGCAATGTTATAAGGTTGATGTAGTGGATGACTTACATCGGCGGGAGCACCATTCCAGTGTAAACACTTATATAGTTAGGTCAATGTAATCCGCCTTACATCGACCTAACTCTGTAGTGTAGATTAGGCCTACCTCTTTTATCCTTAGTCCTGGTCTACACCTAAAACTTAGGTCAACCTAGCTACATCGCTCAGGCGCATAGACACCAATCAGCCAAAGGAAGAAATTTTCTGACCTAAATACCGCTTCTTGAGGGGGTAGATTAACTGCAGCAAGGGGAAAACACCTTCCATTGCTCTAGAAAGTGTCTACACTACGGTGCTACAGTGGCATAACTATAGCGCCATCACTATGACACTGCAGCATCTGTAGCTTAGGGTATGTCTACACTACGAAATTAGTTCGAATTTATAGAAGCCGGTTTTATTGAAATCGGTTGTATAAAGCCGATTGTGTGTGTCCACAGATAAAATGCTCTAGGTGCTCTAGTCGGCGGACCGCGTCCACAGTACAAGGCTAGCGTTGACTTCCGGAGCATTGCACTATGGGTAGCTATCCCACAGCTATCCCACAGTTCCCGCAGTCTCCGCCGCCCCTTTGAATTCTGGGTTGAGATCCCAATGCCCGGATGATGCAAAACAGTGTCGTGGGCGGTTCTGGGTACATGTCGTCAGGCCCCTCCCTCCCCCGTCACAGCAACGGCAGACAATAGATTCGCGCCTTTTTACCTGGGTTACCTGGGTTACCTGTGCAGACAACATGGAGCCCGCTCAGCTCAGCTGAGCTCACCGTCACCATATGTCCTCTGGGTGCCGGCAGACGTGGGACTGCATTGCTACACAGCAGCAGCTGCTAACTGCCTTTTGGCGGTAGACGGTGCAGTAGACTGGTAGCCTTCATCGGCGATCTGGGTGCTGGCAGCCGTGGGGCTTGCCTTTTGGCAGTAAATGGTGTATTACGACTATTAGCCGTCCTATTACAAGTCGGGTCATCGCACGTTAGCAGAGTCTTCCCCGAGCAGCCGATTGTGCAATAGGCATGAAGACCATCGTCATACACCACCCCGTATTTGCTGCCAAGCACCCAGAAAGATGCCGAGGGCTATCAGTCACGCTGCACCGTCGTCTTAAGATGTAAAAAATAGATTTGCTCTGTATTCATTTGCTCCCCCCTCCCTCCGTCAAATCAACGGCTTGCTAAACCCAGGATTTTCAGTTTAATCTTTGGTGGGGACCATTCTGTGTGACAGTTGTTTGTGTCTCTCCCTGATGCACAGCCACCGTTCTTGATTTTAATTCCCTGTGCCTGTACGCCATTTCGTCACTCGGCCCGCCCTCCCTCCTTCCCCTAGTCCGTCAGATACTACGTTTGCGCCACAGCTCAGAGAGCCAAGAAGCGGTTCGCGCCTTTTCTTTGAATTCTGGGTTGAGATCCCAATGCCCGGATGATGCAAAACAGTGTCGCGGGTGGTTCTGGGTACATGTCGTCAGGCCCCTCCCCCCTCGTCACAGCAACGGCAGATAATAGATTCGCGCCTTTTTACCTGGGTTACTTGTGCAGACAACATACCACGGCAAGCATGGAGCCCGCTCAGCTCAGCTGAGCTCACCGTCACCATATGTCCTCTGGGTGCCGGCAGACGTGGGACTGCATTGCTACACAGCAGCAGCTGCTAACTGCCTTTTGGCGGTAGACGGTGTAGCATGAGTGATAGTCATGGGGCTGGCAGCCGTAGGGCTGCATTGCACCAGCCCCTTGCCAGGCGATGGTATATTATGACTGGTACCCATCGTCGTCATACTGGAGTGGCTGTCAATCATGGCCACCTGGGCAGACATGCTACTGTTTCGATGATGATGGCTACCAGTCGTAATATACTATTTTCTGCCAATTGCCCAGTATTGTCTGCTAAGCACCCAGAAGAGGCCGAGGGCGATGCTGGGTGCTGGCGGACGTGGGGCTGGCAGACGTGGGGCTGCATTGCTACACAGCAGCAGCCCCTTGCCTTTTGGCAGATGATGGTATTTTATGATTGGTAACCGTCATCATCGTACTGGAGAGGCTATCACTCATGCTGCACCGTCGGCTGCCAGCTTAAGATGTAAAAAATAGATTTGTTCTGTATTCATTTGCTTCCCCTTCCTCCGTGAAATCAATG
The DNA here is from genome assembly GCF_027887155.1 of Malaclemys terrapin pileata. Lineage (NCBI taxonomy): Eukaryota > Metazoa > Chordata > Testudines > Emydidae > Malaclemys > Malaclemys terrapin. The sequence goes on from NC_071511.1 coordinate 46,833,386, forward strand.
GCCTGCTAAGCCCAGGGTTTTCAGTTTAATCTTTGGGGGGACCATTCTGTGTGACAGTTGTTTGTGTTTCTCCCTGTTCCTGTACCTGTACGCCATGTCGTCACTCGGCCCTCCCTCCCTCCCGCCCTCCCTCCTTCTCCTGGTCCATCAGATACTACTTTCGCGCCTTTTTTCTGACCAGGCGCCATAGCTAGCACTGGGATCATGGAGCCCGCTCAGATCACCGCGGCAATTATGAGCACTATGAACACCACGCGCATTGTCCTGGAGTATATGCAGAGCCAGGACATGCCAAGGCGAAACCTGGACCAGGCGAGGAGGCGATTGCAGCGCGGCGACGAGAGTGATGAGGAAATTGACATGGACATAGACCTCTCACAAGGCACAGGCCCCAGCAATGTGGAAATCATGGTGTCACTGGGGCAGGTTCATGCCGTGGAACGCCGATTCTGGGCCCGGGAAACAAGCACAGACTGGTGGGACCGCATCGTGTTGCAGGTGTGGGATGATTCCCAGTGGCTGCGGAACTTTCGCATGCGTAAGGGCACTTTCATGGAACTTTGTGACTTGCTTTCCCCTGCCCTGAAACGCCAGGATACCAAGATGAGAGCAGCCCTCACAGTTGAGAAGCGAGTGGCGATAGCCCTGTGGAAGCTTGCAATGCCAGACAGCTACCGGTCAGTCGGGAATCAATTTGGAGTGGGCAAATCTACGGTGGGGGCTGCTGTGATCCAATTTGCCAGGGCAATGAAAGACCTGGTGATAGCAAGGGTAGTGACTCTGGGCAACGTGCGGTCAATAGTGGATGGTTTTGCTGAAATGGGATTCCCAAACTGTGGCGGGGCCATAGACGGAACCCATATCCCTATCTTGTCACCGGAGCACCAAGCCACCGACTACGTAAACCGCAAGGGGTACTTTTCAATGCTGCTGCAAGCCCTGGTGGATCACAAGGGACGTTTCACCAACATCAACGTGGGATGGCCGGGAAAGGTACATGATGCTTGCGTCTTCAGGAACTCTACTCTGTTTCGAAAGCTGGAGGAAGGGACTTTCTTCCCGGACCAGAAAGTGACCACTGGGGATGTTGAAATGCCTATCGTGATCCTTGGGGACCCAGCCTACCCCTTAATGCCATGGCTCATGAAGCCGTACACAGGCAGCCTGGACAGTAGTCAGGACCTGTTCAACTACAGGCTAAGCAAGTGCCGAATGGTGGTGGAATGTGCATTTGGACGTTTAAAAGTGCGCTGGCGCAGCTTATTGACTCGCTCAGACCTCAGCGAAAAGAATATCCCCATTGTTATTGCTGCTTGCTGTGCGCTCCACAATATCTGTGAGAGTAAGGGGGAGACATTTATGGCGGGGTGGGAGGTTGAGGCAACTCACCTGGTCGCTGATTACGCGCAGCCAGACACCAGGGCGGTTAGAGGAGCACAGCAGGGCGCGGTGCGCATCAGAGAAGCTTTGAAAACGAGTTTTGTGACTGGCCAGGCTACTGTGTGAAACTTCTGTTTGTTTCTCCTTGATGAACCCTCCAAACCCCCCCCCCGACCCCGTTCACTCTACTTCCCTGTAAACCAACCACCCCACCCCACCCTCCCCTCCCGCTTGCAGAGGCAATAAAGTCATTGTTTTTTCACATTCATGCATTCTTTATTAGTTCCTCACAGAAGTAGGGGGATAATTGCCAAGGTAGCCTGGGATGGGTGGGGGAGGAGAGATGGAAAAGGACACACTGCATTTTAAAACTTTAACTCTTATTGAAGGCCAGCCTTCTGATGCTTGGGCGATCATCTGGGGTGGAGTGACTGGGTGGACAGAGGCCCCCCCACCGTGTTCTTGGGCGTCTTGGTGAGGAGGCTATGGAACTTGGGGAGGAGGGCTGTTGGTTACACAGGGGCTGTAGCGGCGGTCTCTGCTCCTGCTGCCTTTCCTGCAACTCAACCATACGCTCGAGCATATCACTTTGATGCTCCAGCAGACGGAGCATTGCCTCTTGCCGTCTGTCTGCAAGCTGACGCCACCTATCGTCTTCAGCCGCCACTTGCTCTGTTCATCCCGTGATTCAGCCCGCCACCTCTCCTCTCGTTCATATTGGGCTTTTCTCATCTCCGACATTGACTGCCTCCACGCATTCTGCTGTGCTCTATCAGCGTGGGAGGACATCTGCAGCTCCGTGAACATATCGTCCCTCGTCCTACGTTTTCTCTTTCTAATGTTCACGAGCCTCTGCGAAGGAGAAACATTTGCAGCTGGTGGAGGAGAAGGGAGAGGTGGTTAAAAAAGACACATTTTAGAGAATAATGGGTACACTCTTTCATTACAAGGTCGCATATTTCGGCTTGCAGGCAGCCATGGTAGGCCACAGTGTTTTGGCTTTTTTAACCTTCTTAACATGCGGGAAAGGTTGCAAACAGCAGCGCATTTCCCATATCAAGGATGAATTGGGTTGTCCATTTAAAATGGGGTTTCAATGTAAAAGGAGGGGCTGCGGTTTCCCGGTTAACATGCGGCACAAACACAAGTAAACCACCCCCCCCACACACACACACACGATTCTCTGGGATGATCACTTCACCCCTCCCCCCACCGCGTGGTTAACAGCGGGGAACATTTCTGGTCAGAAGAGCAGGAACGGGCGCCTCTGAATGTCCCCTTAATAAAATCACCCCATTTCAACCAGGAGAGCTTTCTGGAGATGTCCCTGGAGGATTTCCGCTCCATCCCCATACACGTTAACAGACTTTTCCAGTAGATGTACTGGCCGCGATTGCCAGGGCAAATTAATCATTAAACACGCTTGCTTTTTTTTTTTTGTAATGTTTACAAATATTTACAAAGTTACACTCACCAGAGGTCTCCTGTGTGCCCTGAGGGTCTTGGGTGAGTTCGGGGGTTACTGGTTCCAGGTCCAGGGTCACAAACATATCCTGGCTGTTGGGGAAACCGGTTTCTCCGCTTCCTTGCTGCTGTGAGCTACCTACAGTACCTCCATCGTCATCTTCCTCGTTCCCCGAACCGTCTTCCCTGTGTGTTTCTCCAGTGAGAGAGTCATAGCACACGGTTGGGGTAGTGATGGCTGCACCCTTTAGGATCGCATGCAGCTCCACGTAGTAGCGGCAAGTTTGCGGCTCTGCCCCGGACCTTCCGTTTGCTTCTCTGGCTTTGTGGTAAGCTTGCCGTAGCTCCTTAATTTTCACGCGGCACTGCTGTGTGTCCCTGTTATGGCCTCTGTCCTTCATGGCCTTGGAGATCTTTTCTAATACTTTTCCATTTCTTTTACTGCTACGGAGTTCAGCTATCACTGCTTCATCTCCCCATATGGCGAGCAGATCTCGTACCTCCCGTTGGGTCCATGCTGGAGCTCTTTTGCGATCCTGGGACTCCATCACGGTTACCTGTGCTGATGAGCTCTGCGTGGTCACCTGTGCTCTCCACGCTGGGCAAACAGGAAATGAAATTCAAACATTCGCGGGTCTTTTCCTGTCTACCTGGTCAGTGCATCTGAGTTGAGAGTGCTGTCCAGAGCGGTCACAATGAAGCACTGTGGGATAGCTCCCGGAGGCCAATAATGTCGAATTCTGTCCACACTACCCCAATTCCGACCCGCAAAGGCCGGTTTTATCGCTAATCCCCTCGTTGGAGGTGGTGTAAAGAAACCGGTTTAAAGGACCCTTTAAGTCGAAAGAAAGGGCTTCGTTGTGTGGACGTGTCCGGGCTTAATTCGGTTTAACGCTGCTAAAGTCGACCTTAACCCGTAGTGTAGACCAGGCCTTAGACAAGCCCTTGGTTTTGGAAGGCCTGGCAGTCTGCTGCTTTCACAGTTGATACTGATGCCTCTAATTGGCTGAGTGCCAGATACTGTTGTATGTAGAAAGCTGGTCAGCAGAAGGTTGATTTTCAGATTATTTAAATTATTTTTCAACATTTTCTGCAGTCTAGTCAAATGCAGTTGCTTCTGATGTAAATCTGTTCATTGAACCAATAATGCTTCTTTACTGATGCCAGGACCATTGACATTGTGTGTAGTGATCATATTATAATGCTGTGGTTTTTTTCCACTTTCAGTTATCATAATTGAAAAGAGAGGTAGTTTTTTGGTAGAACAAAATGCAAAGCCTGTCTAGACAGGCCTCAGTGAAAAAATGTGTCAATATCAGACAATAACAGTCAAGACTTTAAAAATATAAATAAACTAGAGATTAATCAATGTATTTTAATTATTGAAGCAGTAGTTTTATTCTGAAATGCCATCATCCCTAAAATATCAGTAGTCAATGTTTAGAAGTCCTCTCCACAATCAAGTTTACAACATTTCACATTAGGAAAAGCCTGCAGAATTGTGTCAAACTCTTTTGTCACCACTTCTGAGTTGAGGGCCTCTGACAGGGATGGTAGAAACGAGGGATCACATCTTTTCCAATTAATGGGGACGATTCAGTTTCCAGTGCCTTTCATGAACGCTAATATGAACCATTCCTGATTTCAAATAACAAAAAAATGCTAACTAGAACATCAAATGTTGTTGTGTGGCAGATTTACGAGAATCCAAGGAGAATCTGTAATTGGTACTTAGTTATATTGCTTCTGCAGTCTTTAATACATTTTCAAGCATTTTTTGTTGTTTTTGCTTGAATCTGGGATGACAGGTAGTTATTTTAACTAATTTGTGTTTCTATGGAAACCCAGTATTTGCAGTGACAGTATTACCATATGCTCTGTAATCCTTCCCTGTGGCTTCTAGCCAAGGTGGTAACTTAATAATTCATGAGCACTAAGCCTGAATTTGTTGGAAAGCAAACTGTGTTGCTTGGAGCTGTTTTTCATAGCCAAACTCATTTCCCTCACAAATTTGGGGTTCTTTTCTCCAAGATGTCTTTTTAAAGTACACTCCATAAACCAAACCAAAGCACTTTTATAGACTTGTTTTTGAAATTGGGGTTACTGCAGGTCATTTTAGCAAGGCAGCTGATGACAAAAAGAGAATGTAAATGCTTGCATGAAAATGAAGATTTTAACAACAGTCTGTGAATCATATTTCCTTTTAATGGTCATAATAATTTAGTTAAACAATTTATTAAACTAGGAGAACAGCGGAGGTGATGCTTCTGGCTGCGAATGTGTGGAGGAAGGTGAGTCTCCTGTTCCTTGAGAGACTTCTGTTGGCTTATTAGAGACAATACTAAGTACTAAAGATTGTTCAGAATAGTGTGGCGCCATAAAGTCTAGGTTAAGGGGTTGGGTGGGTTTGTAAATGGAATGTGAGCTCTTCATAAAGACACAGTGTCATCCTGAACACACCCTTTGCCCTACATGACTGAGGATTGGATGACTTGATCATGTTCCCTTCATCCTATGGAGAGGAGGAAGATTATAATATTGGGTCATGTCAGACAGCAATTGTGAGAAATTGAATAGGCTTTTCTAGAAGAGATTTCAGAGTGGTAGCCGTGTTAGTCTGTATCAGCAAAAACAACAAGGTGCACTTGTGGCACCTTAGAGACTAACAAATAAATTTGTTAGTCTCTAAGGTGCCACAAGTACTCCGCATTGTTTTTTCTAGAAGAGAGTGGCCTAAAATAGCAAATCTAAAAGGTAAATACTAATAATAGAAAATGCACTATTATATTTACTATAGGGAACAGTCGTAAACTGACTCCTGAGAATTGTACATAAGAACATAAGAACGGCTGTACCGGGTCAGACCAAAGGTCCATCTAGCCCAGTATCCTGTCTACTGACAGTGGCCAATGCCAGGTGCCCCAGAGGGAGTGGACCAACAGGCGATGATCAAGTGATCTCTCTCCTGCCATCCATCTCCATCATCTGACAAACAGAGGCTAGGGACACCATTCCTTACCCATCTTGGCTAATAGCCATTAATGGACTTAACCACCATGAATTTATCCAGTTCTCTTTTAAATGCTGTTATAGTCCTAGCCTTCACAACCTCCTCAGGTAAGGAGTTCCACAAGTTGACTGTGCACTGCGTGAAGAAGAACTTCCTTGTATTTGTTTTAAACCTGCTGCCTATTAATTTAATTTGGTGACCCCTAGTTCTTGAATTATGGGAATAAGTAAATAACTTTTCCTTATCCACTTTCTCCACATCACTCATGATTTTATATACCTCTATCATATCCCCCCTTAGTCTCCTCTTTTCCAAGCTGAAGAGTCCTAGCCTCTTTAATCTCTCCTCATATGGGACCCTGTCCAAACCCCTAATCATTTTAGTTGCCCTTTTCTGAACCTTTTCTAGTGCCAGTATATCTTCTTTTAGATGAGGAGACCACATCTGTACGCAGTATTCGAGCTGTGGGCATACCATCGATTTATATAAGGGCAATAAGATATTCTCGGTCTTATTCTCTATCCCCTTTTTAATGATCCCAAACGTCCTGTTTGCTTTTTTGACTGTCTCTGCACACTGCGCGGACATCTTCAGAGAACTATCCACGATGACTCCAAGATCTTTTTCCTGACTTGTTGTAGCTAAATTAGCCCCCATCATATTGTATGTATAGTTGGGGTAATTTTTTCCAACGTGCATTACTTTACATATATCCACATTAAATTTCATTTGCCATTTTGTTGCCCAATCACTTAATTTTGTGAGATCTTTTTGAAGTTCATCACAGTCTGCTTTGGTCTTAACTATCTTGAGCAGTTTAGTATCATCTGCAAACTTTGCCACCTCACTCTTTACCCCTTTCTCCAGATCATTTATAAATAAGTTGAATAGGATTGGTCCGAGGACTGACCCTTGGGGAACACCACTAGTTACCCCTCTCCATTCTGAGAATTTACCATTAATTCCTACCCTTTGTTCCCGGTCTTTTAACCAGTTCTCAATCCATGAAAGGACCTTCCCTTTTATCCCATGACAACTTAATTTACGTAAGAGCCTTTGGTGAGGGACCTTGTCAAAGGCTTTCTGGAAATCTAAGTACACTATGTCCACTGGATCCCCCTTGTCCACATGTTTGTTGACCCCTTCAAGAACTCTAATAGATTAGTAAGACACGATTTCCCTTTACAGAAACCATGTTGACTATTGCTCAACATTTTATGTTTTTCTATGTGTTTAATATATCTTTATGTTTTTCTAGGTGTCTAATATATCTTTTCCAAATCTAATTTTTGAGCTAGTGAAGGTTTTTAAAGTGGGGCAGATAACATATACTCATGCTTCAGCATATTTGACAAAAGGGAACCTTTAAATGAAAATAAACCGTTTCCCTGATTCTTCAATGAGATGTCTGGAGATGGCCTTCTGCAGAGCCCCAGTAATTTTTTAATGGACATCAACACTGAAGCCTTACTTTGTCATCTTTTGCTATAGTAGATATTTGTGCTTTCATTAGAACGTGTTCCTTTACTGCTCCTCATCTCCTTCTTTTGTATCATTTAGGCAGCGTCAATTCTGTATTAATGACATCAGGAAATGACTGGGGTGTCACCAGAAGTAGTTTATGATTTTATTGTGGAGTTAGGCAGTCCTTTTTAAACACAAATATTTTTGTTAGTTGGCAAATGTGATGATAAAAAAGTAGTAAAAGCATCTAAATAATAAATGGGTCTAAGATTTAGTACAAGATCATCACTAACTCTACATAAGTGTGCCAGAGAGTAAGAGGGAGTAAAGATGGAGCCTTAGCTCTGCCCCTCCAACTTCATAATGTCCCAGTTACTTGTGTCAATGCACTGGGAAACCATACACTGTGCTAGTTCAGTGTATTTCCTCTCCAAAGCCAGGGAAAAACTGAGTCACAATCAGCTTCCCAGAGTGTACCTTGGACAACACAACTACATGCTGACCTTGCTTAGGGCAAACCATAAAGTGATAATCTAGTCCCTATTTCGTTACATCTGAAAGTTTTCTCTGAACTAAATGTCCTCCTTTAACTAGGCCTCTACTTGCTTATACGCTTTCAGATTAGCAAGAGAGTAACTGTTGGTGCACTCCATAGAGACATATATTGATACCAGTAAATTCCTAATAAGACTCCAGAAGCTTGAAGAGCTGGCTGTCAATGAGATACTTAATTCCAATTCCAGAAGAAAGGCAGTCACGAATAAGAATCAAGATTACAGCAAGATAGATGGAAAAAAGGGTTGTGGCAATAACATAGACCTGCTTAACAATGTAGATGGTAAACAGGTCCCTCTCCAACCCATTACAGAGGATGGTGGCGATCATCTCATCCTAAAATATCCTGAGAACACGAATGAAATTCAGTGGACAATCGAACCTAGACAGTGCCTTCCATAATGCTTCACAACAGATGGAATCAAAGGCCTTAAGTCAATAAAGGCCATAAACAATGTCTGGTGGTATTCTCTACACTTCTCTTGAATCTGTTGTGCAACAAAAATCATGTCAGTGATGCTTCAAGACAGTTTGAACCCACACTGGGATTCCTGAAGGATGTCTTCAGCAAGAGAGAGGAGACGGTTCAAAAGGATGCGAGCAAGGATCTTCCCAGCAATGGAGAGGAGGGATTTCTAGGGTTAGGATTCCTATGGGTAGGGCTCTCTGCCCTAGAGTTAAGGTTCCAATGGGTAGGGTTTCCCGGCCTAGGGTTAAGGGTTCCTATGAGTAGGATACTTGGAGCTAGGGTGAGGGTTCCTATAGGTAGAATGCTTGGAGCTAAGCTTAGGGTTTCTGTGGGTAGGGTGCTTGGAGCTAGGGTTTGGTTCTTATGGTGGGGTATTTGGAGATAGGTTTAGGGATCCTACGGGTTGGGCTTCCCATCCTAGAGTTAGGGTTTTTTTGGCTTGGATACTTGGAGCAAGGGTTAGGGTTTATATGGGTAAGGTACTTAAAGCTAGGGTGAGGATTCCTGTGGGTAGAGAGTACTTGGAGCTAGGGTGAGGGTTCCTATGAGTAGGGTACTTTGAGATATGATGTGATTAGCCTGCTGGAGGCCTCGCTGCCCTGCCACACCCTGTCCCAGAAAAGGGTAGGGTGCTCGGAGCTAGAGTTAGCGTCCTATGGGTAGGGTGCTTGGAACTAGATTTAGGAGGCTGAGGGAACTGGGGTTATTTAGTCTGCAGAAGAGAAGAGTGAGGGGAGATTTGATAGCAGTCTTCTATCAAATCTACCTGATGGGGGGTTCCAAAGAGGATGGAGCTTGGCTGTTCTCAGTGGTGGCAGATGACAGAACAAGAAGCAATTGTCTCAAGTTGCAGTGGGGGAGGTCTAGGTTGGATATTAGGAAACACTCTTTCACTAGGAAGGTGGTGAAGCACTGGAATGGGTTACCTAGGGAGGTGGTGGAATCTCCATCCTTAGAGGTTTTTAAGGCCAGGCTTGACAAAGCTTTGGCTGGGATGATTTAGTTGGTGTTGGTCCTGCTTTGAGCAGGGGATTGGACTAGATGACCTCCTGAGGTCTCTTCCAACTCTAACATTCTATGATTCCTATGGGGTAGGGCTCCCCACCCTACTGTTACAGCTCCTATAGGTAGGTCTGTCTCCCCTTGAGTTATGGTTCCTATGGTTAGGGTACTTAGAGCTAGAATAAGGGGTTCTTCTTTGAGGAGTGTCCCTGTGGGTGCTCCACTTTAGGTGTCATGGCACCCTGTGCTTGTAATTGGAGATTTGTAGCAGCAGTGCACCGGTTGGCTGCGCACGCACAGCAGCCATCTCACACTGCTCCGAGTGGCCACTTAGCGTGCGCAGACAACCGTCACTCAGTTCCTTCTCTACTGCCTTTGGCTTGAGTCGGAGCGACAGCAGCGCCCTTCTATCTCGTAAATTGCTTATATTCCTAGATTTATTTATCCTTTTTGCCAGTTTTCTTCTGTTTTCCCATCCTTATTTACCCATTAAAAAATACTATTTCATTTGTCCCCCCCTCCCCTCCCACCACCAGTGGGTCTCTGCCAAAGTGACTGAACTACAGCTGTTTTCTATAGATCTGGATCTCCTCAGGCATGCCTGGTTCCTCCGGCTTTAAACGTTGCCTGACCTGCAGATTATCAATTTCTGTATCGGATGGTCATGCTCAGTGCAACCGCTGTCTCAGGGAAACCCATATACCATAGAAGTGTGCACATTGCAAGAAATTATCTGCCAGGATACTGAAAGCCAGGGACCTTCAACTAAAATTATTAATGATGGAGAAATCCCTCAGGCCAGCCTCCAACCCAGAGTCCAGGACTTCCTCCTGGCCAACGGTCTCCAGCAGCAGCCTCAGACAATGGCTCCACACAAACCGTGTCTAAGGACCCTGCTCCTAAGAAGGCAACTAAATATCAGTTGCAGTCATTGCCACAGAGAGATCCCCCTAAGAAGAAGCGGTCTCCTGGTGAGAAATCTGCCCCGCTACTGACAGCACCGAGAATCTTGAACCGAGAGGCACTGGGAAAGTCCAGTACCTAGACATCCCGAGGAGCCAAGGTACCAGTGTGGCCAGGCTCTCACTCAGGTGCACGAGCTAAAGTTAAGCTCCCTAGCTCAGCACCGACAGTGCCGAAGAACGCCTCAACACCGGCTAGTGTAATGGTGCCACCTGCTGCATATACACAGCCTCACAAGACCACGGCACCATCAGAGCATACTATGCTGCCATCCACGGCACCGAGCTTCCTGGTACCACAACCCTTTACAAGACAGGCAGAACTGGCAATCTCCTCTGTGCCCGGAACACCCCCCTTCGGCACCAACGGTACCCCAGTCAGACCAGACTTTATACCCCTCATAATTTCTCCTCAAAACCAGGACCCTCTCACCAACAACCACCTATACAAGGGCAAAGTTGGCAGGCACAACCATGGATGCCACCACCCATTGTTATGCCACCCAATTGGCCATACTGGGACCCGTGGGCAAACTACAGAGCCCAAAACCTTAAACCCCCCAACCCACCAGCATCAAGGGCCACCCAGTCCCGTTCACCCACGAACTCACCACCATTGGAGGCCCAGGAGGAAGAGGGAGAGGAGCCGGAAGAGGCTCCGGAAGGCAACACCCTGCCACCCACCCATATTTCGTCCTCATCCCTGGACGAAACAATTGTCACCACCTCCCATCACAGGAGATGATTTCAAGGCCTTCCAGGACTTATTCAAAAGAGTTGCAGAATCCCTGGACATCTCTTTAGCAGAGCTGCCAGAGACCCAGCACAAACTTACTGACATCTTGCAGGCTTTCCCATCAGCAAAGATAGCCCTGACCATCAACGCTGCTGTAATGGATCCTGCAAAGATAATATGACAGACACCAGCCACTGTCCCACTGTCTGTAAATGTTTGGACAGAAAATATTATCATAGAATCATAGAATATCAGGATTGGAAGGGACCTCAGGAGGTCATCTAGTCCAACCCCCTGCTCAAAGCAGGACCAAACCCCAACTAAATTATTATGTACCAGCGAGAGGGGCTGAGTTCTTATTTACTCACCCAGCTCCAAATTCACTGGTCATAGAGGCAATAAATCAAAGGGGAAAACAGCACCAGTCAAAAACCACCCCTTATGACAAAGACTGGAAAAGGCTTGACCTCTTTGGACGCAAAGCCTATTCCTCGGCCTCACTGCAATTTCGCATAGCAAACTACTCTGCTCTGTTGGTGAAATCCACTTAAAACTTGTTTAATAAAATGACATATTTTATTGAACAAATGCCAGAGGAGTCAAAGGAGCAATACAAAGCTAACATTGCGGAAGGCTCCTTACTTACCAAAACAGCCCTGTAGGCCTCCCTTGATTCCACTGACACGGCAGCGCGTTCTATCACTACATCCATGGTCATGCGTCGCGCATCATGGCTCCACCTCTCTGGATTTCCTAGGGAAGTACAAGGCACAGTTCAGGACCTGCCCTTTGAGGGACAAAAACTATTCGCAGAGCGCACAGATGCATCCGTACATACCTTAAAGGACTCAAGAACCACCTTGAAGACTTAGGTATTTAGTTCCCTCCAAACAAGAAAAAACAGGGCAGATTTTGTACACAAAGACTCCATCCCACCCCGTACTCCCAACCCCAGAGACAATACAACCAACGCCACAAGCAAAAACAAGCAAGGCACAGGCAGAACCAGGTATCGGATGGTCATGCTCAGTGCAACCGCTGTCTCAGGGTCGAGGGCTCAAGATCTCTATCTTCTCCCATGCCGGATTATCAGATGACCTCCAGTCTCTTTGGAGTCTGCCTGCTACCACACTACCCAGTCTGGAACAACATCACTAAAGACAAATGGGTGCTGGAAATCGTCCAGAAAGGTTACTCTATCCCATTTATTTCTACTGCCCCTACCCACCAACCTTCCCCGTCCCCCTTCAGTGACGCCCTCTCACAAGACCCTGTTGCAAGAGGAAATAAATCATCTCTTGCAACTAGGAGCTGTGGAAATAGTACCACTCTAACGCAGGGGAAGAGGGTTTTATTCATGTTATTTTCTCACACAGAAAAAGAACGGGGGCTTAAGACCCATTCTGGATTTACACAAACTCAACAAGTTTGTAAGGATGCAGTGCTTCAAAATGATAATCCTGGCAACCATAATTTCAGCATTAGAGAAAGGAGGTTGGTTCTTGTCCCTGGACCTACGGGACACTTACTTTCATGTCACCATTCACCCAGCACACAGATGATTTCTGCCCTTCACGCTAGGCCATCAGCATTACCAATACAAAGTACTATCCTTCAGCTTGTCAGCAGCTCAAAGGGTATTCTCCAAAGTCCTAGCCATCACCACAGCTCACCTCCACAGACAAGGGGTAATGATCTTCCCATACTTGGATGACTGCCTCATAAGAGCACCAACTCAGCAGACGGCAGTATAAGCTACACAAACCACTGTAAGTCTCTTCGCCAACCTAGGGTTTCAAATAAACGTCCAAAAGTCCATCCTGGTCCCTGTCCAACTACTAGAGTTTATAGGCCCCTATCTTGACTGCCTCGCAGCACAAGCGAGATTACCCCAACAGCGATTCCTCAAGCTAACCAGGCTGATGACAACGATCACAGACAGCCCCCAAACATCTGCCAGGGCCTGTCTACAACTTCTTGAGCATATGGATTTTACAACTTATGTAGTCAGACATGCCCGACTGCATCTGAGATGCCTACAGGCCTGGCTCCACACCTGCTTTATACACAAGCATTCCCTTCACAAACAGCTCACTATGCCCCGCAGAGTGAAGGACTCCCTCAAGTGGTGGATGCAACCACAAAACATTTGATCAGGGGTCCCATTTCAACAAAAAGCTCGCACTATAGCAATCACCACAGATGCCTCCCTCGTGGGATGGGGAGCCCATCTGGACAACACCATCCAGGGATGCTGGTCCCCAGCAGAAACCAACCTATATATAAACATTCTAGAGCTCCGAGCAGTCAGAAAAGCATGTGAACACTTCCTTCCACTTATCTGCAACAATACCATCAAAGTCCTCATGGACAATACAGCCTGAATGTTTTATATAAACTGACAGGGTGGAGCTCGTTCATACCCTCTCTGCATTGAGGCACTACACCTGTGGCAATGGTGCTTATCCAACAAGATAGACATTTCTGCAGCTTACCAGCCAGGACTTCAGAATACCAGGGCAGACCATCTGCGCAGACACTTCTCACAAACCCAAGTGTGGGAGATGGACTACCTGATCCTTGTGATCATATTCAACCAGTGGGGGTTCCCTACTATAGATTTATTTGCAACAGCTCCCAATTCGAAATGCCCTGAATATTGCGTCCGAGCGGGGCTTGGGCACCACTCACTGGGCGATGCCCTCCTCACAATATGGGAAGTACCACTAATATACGCGTTCCCCCGATTCCTCTACTGAGCCGGGTGTTACACAAAATCAGACAGGAAAAGGCCAGGGTCATACTCATTGCACCACATGGTCCCTACAGATATGGTTCCCAAACTTAACACAGAAGGCGGTGAAACCTCCTCGAACCCTTCCACAACTATCTCACCTCCTTACACAGGACACCGGCCATGTCATTCGCCCCAACCTAGTGATTCTCTGCCTCAAAGCCCGGTTACTAAATGGCTAACTGGGCTGGATCAGGATTACTCTGAGGAGGTTAAAGACATTCTCTTGAATAGTCGCAAACCAAGCACACGCAAAACATATGCTCATAAGTGGGTATGTTTCTGCACCTGGTTCAAGGCTCACCTTATGTCTCCTCATTCTGCCCCTCTACCCAGAGTCCTGGACTATATACTAGGCCTTAAAAAGGCGGACCTCTCAAATAGCTCCATAAAGGTACACTTAGCAGCAATCACCTCACTACATGATAAGGTAGATGGAACCACAATCTTTGCTCATCCAACAACTAAATGATTCTTAAAGGGCATGACCAACATCTACCCTCCCCTAAATCACCCTACTCCTATATGGGACCTTAACCTTGTGCTATGCACCCCCATGGGCAAACCATTTGAACCTCTTGCGACTTGCTTATTGCTACATCTGTCGATGAAAGTCTCCTTCCTTATTGTGATCACTTCACCAAGAAGAGTAGGGGAGCTAAGGGCCCTAATGGCACACCCGCCGTATACCACATTCTATAAAGACAAAGTGATCCTAAGAGCCCACCCTAAATTTATACCTAAAGTAGCCTCTTCATTTCATTTAAACTAACCCATTTACTTACCTGTATTTTTTCCGAAACCCCATGCTGATGCCAGAGAGGCATCCCTTCACACTCTCAACGTCCATAGAGCTCTGGCCTTCTACCTAGAAAGAACAAAGACATTTAGAAAATCATCATGTCTCTTTCTCTTGGTCACAGAGCGATCGAAGGGTGAGGCCATCTCTAAACAAAGACTATCTAAGTGGATTTCTGGCTGTATCCACCTGATGTGCTGTCATCAGAGCAGCATTCCAGCTCCACCTGGGAATTGTACGCACTCCACCAGAGCGGTATCCACATCAGTAGCCTTCCTCAACTATGTACCCATCGTAGACATTTGTAGGGCAGCTACCTGGGCCTCGGCCCACACGTTTACCGAACACTATGCCCCGGAACAACATTCTTCTGCTGACACTCAGTTCATACTCTCAGTGCTATCCACCATCAACAGAGATATTCCAAGCCTTTCCTTCCATCGAGGGGTACTGCTCCATAGCCACCTAAAGTGGAGCACCCATAAGAACACTCCTCAAAGAAAAAGAGGAGGTTACTGACCTTGTGCAGTAACTGAGGTTCTTCAAGATGGTTGTCCCTGTGGGTGCTCCACTACCCTCCCTCCTTCCCTCTACTTTGGAGATTCACGCTAATTCTCTGGGGTAGAGAAGGAACTGAGGGATGGTTGGCTGTACATGCTAAGTAGCCACTCGGAATGGTGCGAGATGGCTGGTGCGCATGCACGGCCAACCGGAGCACTGCTACTACAAATCTCTGATTACAAGCGCAGGGAACCAAGACACCTAAAGTGGAGCACCCACAGGGACAACCATCTCGAAGAACCTCAGTTACTGCACAAGGTCAGTAACCTTCTCTTCCTATGGCCAGGGCTCCCCACCCTAGAGTAAGGAGTTTCTATGGGTAAGGCTCTGCTCCCTACGATTAGTGTTCCTATGAGTAGTGTACTTGTAGCTAGGGTTAGAGTGTCAATGGATAAGGAACTTGGAGTTAGGGTTCGGGTTCCTTTGGGTGGGTACTTGGAGCTAGGGTTAGAGTTCCTAGGGTAGGTTAGGGCTCTTCACCCTAGAGTTAGGGTTCCTATGGGTAGGATAATTGGAGATAGGTTTAGGGTTCCTATGACTAGGGTACTTGTGTTACCCAGGGTTTTCAGAACCCTGAACAGTGGTAACTGAACTATTTCACTCCAGACAGTGTCCGGAATAAATCAATAGGAACACAGCAATTATGTCTGATCAAGGATTAAATACAAGTAAGCATGCTCTTATCTAACACTGCAGTTTATTAGATTTAAGCACACACAAACATAAGCAATAGGTTTAGAACAGCCCAGATATTTACCTAACATCTGGAACGGTATTGAGTAATTAACAGCAGGTTCACAGTGGTCAATTGCTCACCTGCTGGGGAAAGAGAAGGTGTCAGGAAAAACGTATTTCAAGATGGCTTCAGAGGATAGTTCCAAAGTACAACTCTGTTACCTAATCTTTTATAACTAACTTCTACAAAACACATAGGTCATAATGACCCCTACTGGATCATCACTTTTCTAATTTTCAATAAACTTTTAATATCAGAAGCATCTAGATTCAGGGTTTTCTAACCACCAAGATTTTCAGTCTCAGTTGTTTACTTGTCCGGCCCCTCCTCCCATTCTGATTAGCTTTTTGGTTTTATGAACATTATCCTTGATTTTCTAGGTCAGAAACTTTAGAGGTATAGGTGAAGTCTAGGAATTCGTATGCGTCAGATTACAAAATTAGTTTATTGGCTTTGGCTCCATTTTCCAAGTCCCATGCAGGAAAAAAACTCTGAAGATTTTTTTCAAGTTTTGCACTTTCATTTATATACTCCTTCAAACTCCTCCATCACCACCATACTAATTTTCATGCAGACTAATCCAAGTTGCACCTCTTTATGCTGTGGTTATAATTCGACTCCGTGTAGCAGTCCCTTCTTTTTGATAGCATGAGTCACAGAAAAAAACAGCACCAGTTCTTACTGTGATTTATTAATTATGGATGTCATGTAAGGCCAGTGTCATGGCCAAAAGAAATCAGCAGAAAGAGTTAGCAAAATTATATGGTAAATGCTGTAAGAATTCTGCAGAAACTTTTAGACCTCCGATTCTGAGCCTCCCTTTTATTTGCATTTATTTCTTTTGGAGTATAAGTATGATGCTGTCCTAAGGATACCCAGAACTGTAAGCCACTATGTTACCCCTCTGCCTCAGCCAGGGAGAACTTTGCTGAGGCTTAAACTGTGTGTCATCTCCCTGCCATGCCAGACTGTCTGCCTCAACAGCAAATTCCTTGAGACTCTGTCACTCTTAATCTTGCCTTGCAGGTAATAATCAGTGAACCACAGTTCCTGAGTTCCCTGGAGATGTGTCTCTGAAGTTTATTAATAAAGAACAGAGATTTAAGTGATACTAAGCAAGAGAAAAAGAGACAGATATAATTACAAACAAAACAAAACAGGCTTTCTAGTGCCTAAAACTTAACTTTAGCAAGTTACATTTTTGCATAAGCAGTTTTCTCACTTACATTAGGTTACCAGCATCTCCAGCCACTGGCATGGATGTTACCTTTCTTTCCTTTTTTCATTTTTTAGTTACAGTATTCTTCTTGTTTATAAATTAATTATTGTTTTTTCATTGACCTCTCAGTTACATTTCTGGAACCTAACAATAAATTCTGAAAACAAAAAATACAGGTAATAGTGGTTATAATAGGCTCCCACTCATATTCTCTACAGTTAGGGAATCTTTGTTTTATATATTACAATTCTGTTACTATTTACTCCAAAGCCCATTGATGGCTGAGACAGTTGTTGGCCATAGGACCTCGTCAATTAAAGGGAAATTAAGATTGGAAAGTCAACACTCAAAAGTTAGGAAATGCTGGGAATTAAGATTGCCCACACAATCTTAATTTGGCTCCCTTGTGTGCATGCATTATGATAATGTTTAATTATATGATCACATACTATTTTTCCACAGACTCCTGCCACATTCAGTTCAGAGGCTGGACAGTGTTCCCTGAATGGGTTCCTAACTTTTGAATGTGTGGTTTTGCCATCTTATTTTTCTGTTAACATAGTTTCTTTACTATAATTTCATACCCATGCATGATAATTCTTCACCCCTCCAGATTTGAGTTAGACTGAATTTTCCTTCTCCACCATGTTGCCTGGACAGTAGCATGAGGAGCATTGAGAGCACAGGAGAGACAGTCTCCTTGCTGTCAGTTCTGGTGTCTGAGCCTGCAACAGTCAGGGAGAGCAAGTGCATGGAAAGTACTACTCAGCCCTGGAATCTCCAGCTATTTGGAGTGTGATCAGTAGCTATGTGGGGGTGGTGCATGCACAGTTCAATTGGCACATAGGAGCTGTGAGATGATGGAGTAATCCCCTGCCAAATTTAAAGTCCCTGCTCCAAAGCATGGAGGCATTAGAGCATCTCAACAAAACAGCTGGAAGAATTTTTTTTAATATGGGCAAAACAATGTATTTTCCCAAATATTGCTCTCGGAAACAACTGAGCTATGAAACTTTTCAAAAAATTCAGCCTTGATGAGAACATTGGTTTAACAGCTCAGAACATGGAGCACAAACATCTTAAGCCAATCAAATACGGAAAGCACAGCATTAAGAATGGTCATCTTTATTGGAATTATTACCCTCTGAGAAGTTATAGCAGTATAGAGATGGCACGCAGCTCTATTGATCCATGAACACATATGGCCAAATCACTACGACTAAGGTGTCCCAGTGCTTGGATAAGCTCTGTCTTTGGAAGAAGAACAGCTGATTGAAGCTGAATCCAGGCAAGATAGAGGTTTTTCTGGTGGGCAGAGGAAAGCACTTTGAAGAGTTTGCTGCTGCAGTGCAGTCTCCTTTGGTTGAAGGTACAATTGGTCAATTCATTTTGTATTTTTGGCATGCTCCTAGATTCCTCACTGATACTAAGCTCTCCCATAGTGAAAGCATTACTTGCTGATACTGCTATCTCCAGTTGGCCCCATCCTGGCGAATGGTGACAGGCCTCAGTTATTCATGGCTTTGCCACCTCTCAGCTGGACTATGATAATACAACTTACCTGGGCATGAGGCATTCTGCACTTGGGAAATTCCAACTGGTACAGAATGCTACAGAATGGCTTCTCAGAATACTGGCTATGGCAAACACATCAGACCTGTCCTTCTCTCCCTACACTGGCTTCCCATAGAATATCAAGTTCAAGGTCTTGGTTCTTATCTTCAAGATACTCAATGGCCTGTGCCCAGAGTGTCTAAAAGATCAACTAAAGCCCTGGGATGAAGACTATGTCAACAACTTTGCTCCTTTGGCACAATGAAACTTTCTACAATAAAAGTAAAGCTGATCTGTGCAGATAACAGAACTTTCTTGGGAGCTGACCCAAAACTGTGGAGTGAACTCCCTCAGGAACCAGGGACTGTTACAAACCTCACCACTAAGAGCAAGGTGCATTTCTTTGACCTTGCCTTCTCTAACATAAACATACAGATCTATGTGTGTGTGTGTGTTTGTATGTGTTTAAAAGAATCCAAAACAAAAATTCAGCTATACGCCCAATTCTCCCTTGGGAAGAGGATGAGAGAACATACCCATGTGAAACACTGCTGAAAGGCACTCAGGGCTAGATCCACAAAGGTATTTAGGTATCTAGTTGCCCCATTCAGTGCCTAAGGACTAGTCTACACTAGAATCGCTATAGTGGCTCAGCTGAACTGATGTAGCTGTGCCGCTGTAGCGCAGCTAGTGAAGACCCTAGTGCCGAAGGGAGAGAGTCTCTCCCACTGACATAGCACTGTCCACACTGGCGCTTAGGTCAGTTTAACTTAGAATCATAGAATATCAGGGTTGGAAGGGACCTCAGGAGGTCATCTAGTCCAACCCCCTGCCCACTTGCATCACTCAGGAGGAGGCTTTTCCACACCCCTGAACAACTTCTTTTATACGGAAGTAAGCATTAGCATGTACAAGCTCTAAGTCTAAAATTTAGATCCTCAAAATCTCCACGCAGTTGCTACCTAACCCGTGGACACCTAAATACTGTTGTGCCTTTGTTTCTGCTGTTAAATTCCCCATACCTAAAAATATGCTATTGAGCATGCACACAGCCACCAAAGTCCTGACGCCTGGGCACCCAGCTCATGCCTAAATTCCAGTGTGATCCTCAAACCTGGCATTCCAACCCAGATCCTGAAAGGTATTTAGGCACCTGGCTCTTATTGATTTCAGATAGAGTCAAGTATCTATATACGTTGATAGATCTGGTCCTTTCTGCCTATCTTGCTTATGGGGCCTGGTCCAGTAGGTGTTCTCAGAGGCTTCCTAAAACCATGTTTATTGGATCAGGCTCTGCATAGATGGTGCTGGTGGTCCCTGCATCCCCTTTATAACCATATAACCTTTATCCCAATTGTTAGAGCACTCACCTAGGATGTGAGATACCCAGGTTCAGTTTCCTCCTCTGGAATGAAATTGGAGCAGGAATTTGAACCCATATCTCCCATCTCATAGGAGAGTGTCCTAATCGCTGAGCTATAGGATATTCTGAAGTGGGTCTCCTCAATCTCTCCTGTTGAAACTGTTCCACTTTGTATAAATAATTAAATATATGTGGGTCTCCCACAACCTGTGTGAGTGCTCTAACTGTTGGGATAAAGGTTATGTGGAGGCACCAAGACCTCCTCCTGTTTGGCTTGTTTGTGAGAAAGGGCTTAGGTGCTTTAATTCTAGGGAGGTTTCATGGCTATATCCAAAGCAGAGATAGGCACCTCACTGCAACCTGGACTTAGGAATCTAATTCCCTTTGAGGGGCAGGGCTTAGGCCCCACCCCTCTCCTCAGCATTTTCTATTGACTAGCTTAGGCAGCTCTCCACTCAGCTTGCAGGCTTTTGGAGATTCCTTTCTTAGGTGTCTAACTCTCATTGTGCATTGTATAAGAAGCCTGGGTGCCTAACTCAAAGCTGTGGATTCCGTTAAGTGGCAGGGTACCTAAGTCCCCTTTGTGGATCTAGCCCTCAGAACTAAGTTTTCTCTTTTATGTCTTTGTTTGAGAAAGTGGGAGGAAATTTAGAGGTCATGTTCTTACAAAACATATGGGTAAGAGGGGAAAGCTGTCGGATTAACTAAATAGATTGCATCAAGTTCACTTGTTAGAAGCCTTCCATTTAGATCTTGTTGATCCCAAATGAACACACTTTAGTATTTAATCACAATTTCTATCTTCTTAGTAATTAATGGTTTGGTTTTCACTTCCACTGAGATAAGAATCGGTTTAATGGACAGGGTGAAGATGAGCATCTTGCCTGTGGCCACTTTGACTCTCATATCTGGTAAAAGACAAGGATAGTGAATTGATAGGCAGTTTCCTTCTCACATTGTCTGCAGATGCTGCATCATTCTTCTCTCTCTCTCTCTTTCTTTTTTTGGTTTTTCTTTTAAAATTGTTTAAAGTAGAAAGTAAATCAAAGCTAGCACAGCCAACCTGGCCATTAAAGATGGAAAATTAATCTTTATTTCTGCTTCTCAGGTTTTTTCAAATATTTTTGAATTATATTTTACCTTTATACTCCTTTAGCACCTCACAGAGCTATCAGGCTATAAATTCCAAGTTTACTATGAGTTGAATTGGAGAAGAATGGTTGAATAAATTATTAAGAATATTTCAACTTTAGCAGAAGGGATTATTCATTTGTTTCTCATATCACATGGCAAATTCCAACAGAATGTGTACCCTTGAAAAAGAAAAACTACCTGAAAATTTGAGGCCAGTAAATAATAATAATTTTATAAAACATGTTTCAGACTCTGAGGAAACATTAACCAGTTTGAATATGGAAGCACTGGATTGAATTTGGTGGAGTTTAGATTTTTTTTTATTTGCTACAAGTCCAACATTTTACAAATATTAGTATAGTATAGTCATTAGAAAATGGTACTTTGACAGAGTCAAAACTGCTGTGTTCTATTTCCACCTCTGCCACCAACTTGCTTTATATCTCTGGGGTAGCTCAGTTAACATTTCTGTGGGGTTAGTTTCCTCATCTGTAGAAGGATAATTCCTACCTCACAAAATGTTGAGAAGCTAAATGAATTAGTTTGTAAAGTGCTTTGAGATCCTTATATAAAAAGGCATTATAGAATACATTACAGATAAATAAAATGACAGGTTCCTACCCAAAAGAGCTTACACTCTGAGGCTAGGCCTACACTACGGGGGCCGGGGGGGGGGGGGGGGGTGGGTCAACCTAAGATACGCAACTTCAGCTACATGAATAGTTTAGCTGAATTTGCGTATTTTAGATCGACTTACCCGGCTGTGAGGACGGCTCCGAGTCGACCGCTGCCGTGCCACCGTCAACTCCGCTTCCGCCTCTTGCCGCGGTGGATTTCCGGAGTCGACGGCAGAGCGATCAGGGATCGATTTTATCACGTCTTCACTAGACGTGATAAGTCGATCCCCAATAGATCGATTGCTACCCGCCAATCCGGCGGGTAGTGAAGACGTGCCCTAAGGGCTAAATCCTTTCACTGAATCTGTGTAGCAGAACCCCATTGAAGTCAGGCACAGGGAACCACCTCTGCAGATCTAGTTGCAGGATCCAGGTCCATAAGTATGGTTAACAAAGTGAGGTATGATAATAAACAAGAAGTGAGAGAGTTTGGTGTAGGAGGACAAGTATTAAATAATTAAAGAGTGTATTTTATGTTTGTATGCTTTAGTGTTGTAAACTCATCTCATTAGTCCCCCTACAGATTTATATTTTAGGGGAGGAAAACTAACTATTTTAGAGTTTTTGCTTAGTGCCCAGAGTGAAGGCTGGTTTGGGAGGGAGTATTAAGATACACATTGCTGTAACTTTGCAACAAAACCCAGGTTTAATACATTCATTGGTTTGCAACTTGCAAAATGAAATATTTTTCTGCATTGTTTTCTTATATGAAAATAAATTCTGTCAGTATTCTCAGACAATTTGCCGCTGATAAATTAGTAAGCAATAGTACAACAAACATGAAGTGGCTATTCTAAGACATTCTTTTTAGGTTGATGCTTTTTCGATTCTCTAATGTTGAGGGGTTGATTTGCTCCCTTGAATGAACCAGGGAAGCTTTACCACTGGAGGCTTAAACTGGGGGAGCAGTTTAAACTACGATGTGTCTTAAATTAAAGTTGGCAGAGGTGACATAGTGGCTTGTTTCTCCCCCTCACTAACTGTCCCTGTTGTCTTTAAGGGCTTCAGGGCCCTCTGGCAGAGCTCAGGTTGATGGAAGCTTATGCCAGTGTGCTTCCATTGAGGGGACTATCTGTCGCAAGTCTCCCATAGCCTGTGTTTTGCCAGCAGAAATAAGAATGAAGCAGGCCCAAGATGTTGTCTATGGAGGCAGCTGGGTATTCCTGCATTTTACATCCTTATTCAACAAAATCGGGGACAGTTATCACCTATGATGAGTAGTTATTAGCTGTAATTTGCAATACTGCAGTAGACCAGACATGCCAAACCCGCAAAAAAAAACGCAGAAATTGGGCTTGTTCTTCTTCGAGTGATTGCTCATATCAATTCCAGTTAGGTGTGTGCGCACACTGCGTGCACTGCGTGCATGGATGTCGGAAACTTTTACCCTAGCAGCTACCCATCAGGTCGGCTGGGGAGGCCCCTGGAGTGGCGCCGAAATGGCAATCTATATAAGCCACTACTGGCCCGACCCCCCTTCAGTTCCTTCTTACCGCCTTGTTGGAACAGTGGTGTCTTGTCTTTTCAGGTGTTCCACTTGTCCCTAGGGTTCTCTTATCTTCATTGTTAATAGTTAGTAGTTAGTAAGTGTTAATTTTTTTTCTATAGTATTAAGTGTAGTTTAGCTGTTGAGGGCAATCTCGTCAACAACTGCCCTGTGGTGCCCTGGGGCATGCCATCTCAGGGCTTCAAGCCTTGCAAGTCTTGCAACAGGCCCAGGCCTATGGCGACCCCCATGATTCCTGTCTCAGGTGTCTGGGGGAGGGCCATCAAGCAGACAAGTGCAGAATTTGTAAAGCGTTCAAACCTCAGACGCGTAAAGAGATAGAGTTTCATCTTAGGAAACTCCTCATGGAGTCGGCCCTGCAGCCCTCTCAAGACGCAGGCCTGAGCGCCTCGGTGTGGAGCGCTCCTCCAGCGGTACCGTCTTCGGCACCGCAGAAGATCCCACGTTCATCTCGGGACCAGCGATCTCCCAGGCCCCAAAAACGCCCACCTCGGCACCGTTCCCATTTCCCGGTTGCTGCCAAGAAGCAAGCCGTGGGAGGACTCCCTCTTAGGATCGAGACAGTTACCACGGTCCCAATGGAGCAAGACCCTGGCCAGACCTCTAAGCAGGCCACCATGCCTAGATCTCTTCAGGCCACCCCGCCACACGGGACAGTGCAAGTAGAAGAGATCATTCTACCGTCCACGCCGGACACCTTCGAAGCGGCGAGAGGTCTCATCGAGATGACGGCTCCAGTGCCTCCAGTCCCAGCACAGGCCCCAGCATGGGTCCCGGTGCCATCCAAGGGCAATCCGGTGATGTTCGGGCTGTCAGCCCTCAGACCAGCATCTCATTCCCACTCGGAGTCCCGACACCGTTCTGAGTCCCGGCACCGCCCCAGGTCTCGGTCTGACTCGCGGTGCTGGTCCCGCGATCTCGAACCTCGGAGCCGTTCCCGCTCGAGGTCGCTTTCAACTGCGTGAACATGGTCTTGCTCGAGGTCCAGGTCATGATCGGTGACCTCACGGCACTGCTCGGACCGACAAGGTGCGGGTTCCCGATCCCCGCATCTCCGTCGCGGCACCAGTCCCCAGCGCAGCGCCACTCGCCAACATGGCACCGGTCGCGGTTGCGATCAGCTTCACGGCTCTGATCCCTGCGTGACCTGCGCCTTCCAAGAGACTCGGTGCCTGCTTTGATCCACTCCTGCACCGCTCCTCAGTGGCCAACGCAGTCCCGATCTGGCAGGTCGGAGAGAGCCTCAGGGGTCTCGGACATCCCTCATTCTGGCCCAGGGAGCCTCGGCCAAGTTCCACCAGCGACCCACTGGCAACTCCAGTGGCAATTTTGGACACCCTGGGCATACCATCAAGCCCAGGGTGCTCCCCCAGTTGCCCGGCCACCATCTCGCTCAAGTGCCAGGCCTCATGAGGCAATTCTCAACTGCCCTCCTCCTGACCCAGAACAAACTGTGGAGCCAGCGCCTGCGATAGAGGCTACCCCAGCTCCCCAGGAGGAGCCACCTATGTCCGATCAGGATGCTACATCCGCACCGGCCCTCCCAATGGAGTCGTCCTCGTCCTCCCCGATGAGGCTGTGGCTGTCACGTCCATGTCTGGGCCATCCCCGGTGGACTTTAGGGTCCTCCAAGATTTGTTGAGGCGCTTGGCCCTCAATATGAACCTCCAAATTGAGGCGGTTGTGGAGGATGCGGACCCCATGGTGGACATTCTAGGCCCGGAAGGGCCCTCCAGGGTGGCCTTTCCCATGAATAAAACCATCGAAAACAATGCAAAGAGAAGAAGTTGCATCTGAAGAAGTGAGGTTCTTACCCATGAAAGCTTATGCTCCCAATACTTCTGTTAGTCTCAAAGGTGCCACAGGACCCTCTGTTGCTTAATGCAAAGAGACTCTCTGGCAAACCCCGGCCTCCATTCCCCCCACAGCTAAGGGGGTAGAAAGAAAGTACTTTGTCCCCACCAGGGGTTATAAATACCTTTTTACCCACCCTGCCCCATGTTCGCTTGTGGTGACGCAGTAAATGCCACTGAGAGACAGGGCCAGGAAGGGCCTGCTCCCAAATCAAAAGACACAAAATGGCTGGACCTTTTTGGGAGAAAGGTTTATTCTACTGGGGTTCTCTCGCTGCGGATCGCTAACCAGCTGGCGATCCTCAGTCGGTACAATTTTAACTCTTGGTCTGCGGTCCTCAAATTCCAAGATCTTCTCCCGGCAGAGGCTCGTACAGAACTGGGGGCCATTGCTGAGGAGGGCAAATTGGTAGCCAGGACCTCCCTCCAGGGTTCCCTCGATGCTGCGGCTGCACGCACCCTGGCGTTGGGAATCGCTTTGTGGCGGAATGCCTGGCTTCAGTCCTCCGGCCTCCCACCCGAGGTTCAGCATACCATCCAGACCTCCCTTTCGATGGCCAGGACTTGTTTGCGGATCAAACTGACTCCCGCCTGCATACCTTAAAGAACACGAGAAACACCATTAAGTCCTTAGGTATGCATACCCCGGGTAACCAGAGGAAGCCCTTTAGGCCTCAGACTACCCAGCAATGTCTTTTTTCTCCTAGACCGAGGCAGGACCCTTCTCAACGTAGACCCTCTCGTCCCCCCTCTGGACAAGGTCAAGGGCAGTCTAAGCCACCCCCGGGCCCTAAGCGCCCATTTTGAAGGTGCACCAGAGGACGGACTACCAGTTCTTACCCCGGACAGTTATCCCTTTCTAAATCATCTATCCCGTTTCTACCATGCCTGCTCCCATATTACCTCGGACCGTTGGGTCCTCCACATGGTGCAGACGGGATATTCTATCCATTTCCATTCCATCCCGCCCTCTCACCCCCCTTCCCCGTCCCTCTTCAGGGACCCTTCTCACGAGCAACTTCTCATCCAGGAGGTTCAATCCCTCCTTGTCCTAGGGGCAGTGGAGGAAGTTCCTCAGGAGTTCAGGGGCAAGGGTTTCTACTCCCGCTACTTCCTTGTCCCCAAGGCAAAGGGAGGCCTAAGACCTATTCTGGACCTCAGGGAGCTCAACAAGTACTTCGTCAACTTGAAGTTCTGTATGGTCTCCTTAGCCACTATCATCCCTTCACTGGATCTGGGAAACTGGTATGTCGATATGAAAGACGCGTACTTTCACATTTCGCCTCACAGATGTTTCCTCCGTTTCGTGATGAGCAAGACTTGTGCACAGCCCCCTGCGTCTTTACCAACTGCATGGCGGTCGTGGCTGCTTTTCTTTGCCGATACCACATACACGTCTTCCCGTACCTAGACGACGGGCTTATACGTCGCCGGTCTCACCATCACGTCCAGTCGCAGGTACACCTACTCATGGACACGTTCACTCACTTGGGTATCATGGTAAACCTCAGCAAGTCCATCCTCGCCCCTACTCAAGCAATAGAGTTTATAGGAGCAGTCCTGGATGCAAATCAAGCGAGGGCTTTCCTTCCAGAAGCACGGCGCCTGGCTATAGCAGGCATAATTACCAGCCTCTGCAAGTTTCCCACCACCACAGCAAGGCAGTGCCTCAGGCTGCTGGGTCACATGGCGTCCTGTGCATACATGGTGCAACACGCCAGGCTAAGGCTCAGGCCGCTTCAGATGTGGTTGGCGTCTGCCTAGCGACCGGGACGCGACAGCCTAGAGATGGTCCTCACAGTCCCAAAGTGCACACTCAACTCCCTGCAGTGGTGGCTGGACCCTCAGATGGTGGGTGCTGGGGTCCCGTTCCATCCCCCCCAACCCACTCTGACTCTGGTTACAGACGCATCTGCCCTGGGATGGGGAGCCCACCTCGGCAGCCTGACAACGCAGGGCTTATGGCACGAGAGCGAGCTGTCGCTGCACATCAACATCAAAGAGCTCAGGGTGATCCGCCTTGTGTGCCAACCCTTTCTTCCCCACTTGCAGGGCCACTGCATAGCAGTCCTAACGGAAAACACCATGGCCATGTTCTACCTGAACAAGCAAGGCGGAGCCCAGTCATCGCCACTGTGCCAAGAAGCCCTCTTTCTGTGGGACTTCTGCCTAGCCCACTTCATCAACCTTCAGGTCTCGTACCTGCCGGGTGTCCAAAATGTTCTAGCGGATACTTTGAGCAGGCGTTTTCTGACTCACGAATAGTCCATACCCCGGATATCATTCATTCCGTTTTCCGCACCTAGGGGTTTCCCCGAATCGACTTGTTCGCTTTGCGGACCAACAGAAAGTGCCCAGCCTTCTGTTCCTTCCGGAGTCACAGCCCGGGCTTGTAAGCGGACGTTTTTCAGATCACCTGGTCGGGCCAGTTGCTGAATGCCTTCCCACCATTCCCGCTGGTTCACAAGGTGCTCCTCAAGGTCCGCCAGGACAAGGCAGATGTCATACTGGTAGCCCCTGCCTGGCCATGTCATTCTTGGTACCCGACTCTGCAGGACCTGTCAACTCAGGTTCCCCTACGTCTTCCTCTCGACCCCAACCTCATATCCCAGAATCACGGTCGTCTCCTACACCCGGACCTTCAGTCGTTCCACCTCACAGCCTGGAGGATCCGTGGCTGAACCAGGCTGAACACACCTGTTCGGACTCGGTAAGGCAGGTACTTCTGGAAAGTCGCAAGCCATCGACTAGGCTTACCTATGAGGCTAAGTGGAAGAGGTTTTCCAGCTGGTGCGCTCAGCGGCAGGTGCCCCCGCCCCAGGCTTCCATTTTGTGCATCTTGGACTACCTAATGTCCTTAAAGGACCAGCACCTAGCCTTTGATCCCTTAAAGTCCACCTTGTGGCTATTTCTGCATTTCGCCCAGGCGCGGCGGGGTGCTCGGTGTTTGCACACCCGGTTGTGCAGCATTTTCTTAAGGGCCTGGAGAAAATCCATCCTCCAACGAAGCCACCTGTGCCTGCATGGGACCTTAACTTGGTCCTCTCCTGCCTTATGGGCCCTCCTTTCGAGCCCCTGGCCACCTGCTTTCTTCTCTACCTCTCCTGGAAGGTCTCCTTCCTAGTGGCCATCACTTCCGCATGACAGGTCTCCGAACTACGGGTTCTCACCTGTGAGCCGCCCTAAACCATCTTTCATAAAGATAAAGTCCAACTAAGACTTCATCCGGCCTTTCTACCAAAAGTGGTGTCCTGCTTCCATGTGAGCCAGGATATCTTCTTACCGGTTTTCTACCCGAAACCGCATGCTGACCTACGTGAACAATGCCTCCATTCTCTCGACATTAGAAAGGCACTCACCTTCTATATAGACCGGACAAAGCCCTTTCGTAAAACAACCCAGTTGTTCATCGCCATTGCAGAGTGGATGAAAGGTGCCCCGGTTTCCTCTCAACGAATATCTTTGTGGATCACCAGGTGCATTCATGTTTGCTATAACCTGGCAAATGTTCCTCTGCCTGCTGTTACGGCTCACTCCACGAGAGCTCAGGCGTCGTCAGCTGCCTTTCTGGCGCACATTCCTCTCCAGGAAATCTGCAGGGCTGCCACGTGGGCCTCGGTTCATACCTTCACATCCCACTATGCCATCGTCCAGCACTCTCGGGATGATGCAGCCTTTGGCAGAACAATCCTTCAATCTGCGGTTCCTTGACTCTGACCCCACCTCCGAGGTAAGGCTTGGGAGTCACCTAACTGGAATTGATATGAGTAATCACTTTAAGAAAAAAAAACGGTTACTTACCTTTCTGTAACTGTTGTTCTTCGAGATTTGTTGCTCATATCTATCCCATTCCCCCCCACTTCCCCTCTGTCGGAGTAGCCGGCAAGAAGGAACTGAAGGGGGTTCGGGCTGGCAGGGGCTTATATAGATTGCCATTTCGGCGCCACTCCAGGGTGCTCCCCAGCCGGCCCGACGGGTAGCTGCTAGGGTAAAAGTTTCCGACATCCGGGCACGCGGCGTGCGCACACACCTAACTGGAATAGATGTGAGCAACACATCTCGAAGAACAACAGTTACAGAAAGGTAAGTTACCGTTTTTTTTTTTTTTTGGCTTAATTGGTTTGTGAGTTGCTTGTTGGCTAGTTTTTGGCTTGTAGCTTGTTGCTTATTTGGCTTGTTGCTTGTTGTATCTTATTGCTTCTTTTTTTTGACTGTCTCCCGGCAAGCAGTGGCAAGGGAGGAGAGAGTCAGGGGTGCACAGCGGGCCCACTACTGTCCCAGACTGCATGCTGGGGGGATCTAGTCACATAGAATGTTGGGGTTCTTAGGGATCGGCTTGTTTGGCCTTGTTTTGAAATGGGATTAGCTGGATTTTTGGCTTATTGTGAAAGTCGGGGTGCTTATTTATCACGTGAAAGTTGGCAACTGTGCATTAGACCAGTGGTCTCCAAACTTTTTTGATCGCGCACCCCATCAGTAAAAAAATTTTTAGCACCCCCTCAATATATGTATATTTATGTATAAATTATATATATGTACTACTATACTAATATATTATGTACATTATAAAATGTACACAAAAAATAGAAATTAAAAAAGGTTGAGATAAAGATGAAATAAACAATATTTTTTTTTTAATTATTTTATTTATTAACAGTACAAAAAACCTTTTTGCTCTCACAAAAGAAATTATTAATAATATTTTTAGTGAGAGCAATGTGATTGAATATACTTCATTATTTTTGAAAATCTTGGTTTAACACTTTGTGATACAGCGATTCAAAGGTCTGGATTAGGGTTAGGGTGCAGGAGGGTGCTCAGGGTTGGGTGCAGGGTCTGGGAGGGAGTTAGGGTGCTGGAGGGTGCTCAGGGTGGGGGTGCAGGAGGAGGCTCAGGGCTGGGGTAGGCAGGAGGTGCAGAGCACTTACCTGGGGCAGCTCCTGTTTGGTGCAGGGGGTGTGCAGGTGGCTCTGCACAGCGAAGCACTACCCCCATGGCCACAATTCTGGGAGCTGCGCCTCCCCCTGCCCCCGGGCAGGGCCACCCGGAACGCAGGGGCTGCAGGGCCTGGGGCTAAGGGGGCTGCGGGCCCCTGGCCTGCAGGTCTAAAGCCCCTTTCAGAATGCGGCCCTGTGAGCATGGGCTGGAGGAGGACTCAAGAGGAGCAGGGGCAGCTGCGCAGCCAGCGGCCGGAGAGAAACAGTGCTTCTCTCCATCCAGCTTTGAAGGGGAAAGCGCCGCTTCTTTCCGGCCACTGGCTGCGCGGCTGCCCCTGCTCCTCCACGGGCCGGAGGACTCAGGGCCACATTCCAAAAGGGGCTTTAGAGCTGCAGGCCAGGGCCCTGGGGCCCCCTTAGCCTAGGGCCCTGCAGCCCCTAAAGCCCCTGCATTCCGGGTGGCCCTGCCCGCCGGAGGGGAGGGCTGCTTCCCCGCTCGCTTGCTCCCTCCCTCCTCCAGCTGCCCCTCCCACCTTTTTCCCCCCTCCGGCGGCACTCTTCCTGCCGCGCCCCCCAATGGATCGTCTTGCGCACCCTCTGGGGTGCACGCACCCCACTTTGGAGACCACTGCATTAGACAGCAGTGGAAGATTTGCATCCAGCAGTTACCAAAAAAAGGTTTCATTTTTTTAGGTATTATATAATTTATAATTTGGTGTGACAGTGTGTACAGGTTCTTTGAGGCCTTGTGGTCCTACCACATCCCGCCCCAGGAAAGGAGCAGTGAAGGTGCATCCTTCAGGCCCGCCTAGAAAGGCTGTAGGGAAGCAGCCAATCAGGACTCAGTTAAAAGGAGCTGCTGGGCTGGTGCAGTTCAGTCCTGGTTGAGACCAGAAGGCTGAGGAAGTCCTGGAAGATGGAGAAATTCTCCAGGCAAGGAGGCTTGGGGGAAGCCCTGCTCAAGCAAGAGTATGACAGAAAATCTCTCCAGGCAAGGAGGCCTGGAAGAAATAGCAGGGAATAGCAGCAGCAACCAAGTAAAGGAAAGCAATATATGGCTGCTGTCTATAGGGTTCCTGGGTTGGGACCTGGAGTAGTGGGTGGGCCCGAGACATCCCTCCCCCCCAGCCACCGGAAAAGTGGCCTAACCCCCAAGAAGGGGATGAGACTCTATTAAAAGCCCCAAATAGGCCCAGGGACACGGCTGAAGACCCCGGAGAGGGCCAACCCTTTGTTGAACTTTGTTTCCCTCCCCCCACCCCCACAAAGGGGACTGAAATTAAGGACTGTCATGGCTGGAGAGCGGGGATACCAGAGAACAATTAAAGGCAAAGAGTCTCCAGGGAGAAAGCCCTGGGGGCGCTGCTTTATAACAGGACAGGGACAGACTTAAAATTAGCCAAGAAGGGGCTGAGAACTGAGCCCAGAAGCAGGGCTGCAGATACCAACAAGTGCACAGTGATAGTCCTTGTTGGACATTTGTTACCGTGGAAGGGGTTCATCCATTTTAGACTATGTTTGACTTAGCCAGAGGGCTGAGCCACTGAAGACATGCCTGATGAGGGCAACAGCTGACCGGGAGCATTGTGAACAGAGAGAGCGCAGGTTCACACCCAACTGACAGGCAGCGCTCAGGAGAGGTGAGTGCACCCCGTCACATTCAGTTTTAGTGAGGAGTAAACACTGTCTTAGGGTATGTCTACACTACGAAATTAGGTCGAATTTATAGAAGTCGGTTATTAGAAATCGTTTTTATACAGTCGATTGTGTGTGTCCCCCACAAAATGCTCTAAGTGCATTAAATCGGCGGACTGCGTCCACAGTACCAAGGCTAGCGTCGACTTCCGGAGCGTTGCACTATGGGTAGCTATGGGTAGCTATCCCATAGTTCCCGCAGTCTCCGCCGCCCATTGGAATTCTGGGTTGAGATCCCAATGCCTGATGGGGCAAAAACAGTGTCGCAGGTGGTTCTGGGTACATATTGTCAAGCCCCCCTCTCCCTCCCTCCGTGAAAGCAATGGCAGACAATCGTTTTGCGCCTTTTTTCCTGGGTTACCAGTGCAGACGCCATACCACGGCAAGCATGGAGCCCGCTCAGCTCACCATCACTGTATGTCTCCTGGGTGCTGGCAGATGTGAGACTGCATTGCTACACAGCAGCAGCTCATTCCCTTTTGGCAGCAGACGGTGCATTACGACCGGTAGCCATCGTCATCGTACTCCTGGGTGCTCTTTTAGCCAACCTCGGTGAGGTCGGTCGGGGCGCCTGGGCAGACATGGGAGTGACTCAGCCAGGTCATTCCCTTTTTAAGTTTTGTCTTCTGGAGACTCAGTCCTGCCAGCAGTCGTATTGCACTGTCTTCTGGTGAGCAGCCAGGAGATGACGATGGCTATCAGTCGTACTGCACCATCTGCTACCAGCCCAAGATGTATAAGATAGCTGGAGTGGATCAAAACAAGAAATATACCAGATTTGTTTTGTATTCATTTGCTCCCCCTCCCTCTGTGAAATCAATGGCCTGCTAAACCCAGGGTTTTGAGTTCAATCCTTGAGGGGGCCATTCTGTGTGACAGTTGTTTGTGTTTCTCCTTGATGCAAAGCCATCCTCTTTGTTGATTTTAATTCCCTGTAAGCCAACCCTGTAAGCCATGTCGTCAGTCGCCCCTCCTCCGTCAGAGCAATGGCAGACAATCGTTTCGCGCCTTTTTTCAGTGCAGACGCCATAGCACTGGGAACATGGAGCCCACTCAGATCACCGCAGTAATTATGAGCACTTTAAACACCACACGCATTATCCTGCAGTATATGCAGAACCAGAACCTGCAAAAGCAAAACCAGGCGAGGAGGTGACAGCAGCGCGGTGACGAGAGTGATGAGGACATGGACATAGACCTCTCACAAAGTACAGGCCCCAGCAATGTGCGCATCATGGTGTTAATGGGGCAGGTTCATGCCATGGAACGCCGATTCTGGGCCCGGGAAACAAGCACAGACTGGTGGGACCGCATAGTGTTGCAGGTGTGGGATGATTCCCAGTGGCTGCGAAACTTTCGCATGCTTAAGAGCACTTTCATGGAACTTTGTGACTTGCTTTCCCCTGCCCTGAAGCACCAGAATACCAAGATGAGAGCAGCCCTCACAGTTGAGAAGCGAGTGGCGATAGCCCTGTGGAAGCTTGCAATGCCAGACAGCTACCGGTCAGTTGGGCATCAGTTTGGAGTGGGCAAATCTATTGTGGGGGCTGCTGTGATCCAAGTAGCCAATGCAATCAAAGAGCTCTTGATATCAAGGGTAGTGACTCTGGGAAATGTGCAGGCCAAAGTGAATGGTTTTGCTGCAATGGCATTCCCTAACTGTAGTGGGGTGATAGACGGAACACATATCCCTATCTTGGCACCGGAGCACCAAGCCAGCAAGTACATAAACCTAAAGGGGTACTTTTCAATGCTGCTGCAAGCACTGGTGGATCACAAGGGACGTTTCACCAACATCAACATGGGATGGCCAGGAAAGGTACATGACGCTCGCATCTTCAGGAACTCTGGTCTGTTTCAAAAGCTGCAGGAAGGGACTTTCTTCCCAGACCACAAAATAACCATTGGGGATGTTGAAATGCCTATAGTTATCCTTGGGAACCCAGCCTACCCCTTAATGCCATGGCTCATGAAGCCATACACAGGCAGCCTGGACTGTAGTCAGGAGGTGTTCAACTATAGGCTGAGCAAGTGCAGAATGGTGGTAGAATAGGCATTTGGACTTTTAAAAGTGCGCTGGCGCAGTTTACTGACTCGGATAGACCTCAGCGAAACCAATATTCCCATTGTTATTACTGCTTGCTGTGCGCTCCACAATATCTGTGAGAGTAAGAGGGAGAGATTTATGGCGGGGTAGGAGGTTGAGGCAAATTGCCTGGCCACTGATTACGCGCAGCCAGACACCAGGGAAGTTAGAAGAGTACAGGAGGGCATGGTGCGCATCAGAGAAGCTTTGAAAACCAGTTTAATGACTGGCCAGGCTACGGTGTGAAAGTTCTGTTTGTTTCTCCTTGATGAAACACCCCCCCCTTGGTTCACTCTACTTCCCTGTAAGCTAACCACCGTCCCCTCCCCCCTTTGATCACCTCTTGCAGAGGCAATAAAGTCATTGTTGCTTCACATTCATGCATTCTTTATTAATTCATCACACAAATAGGGGGATAACTGCCACGGTAGCCCGGGAAGGGTGGAGGAGGAGGGAAGGACAAGGCCACACTGCACTTTAAAACTTTAAAACTTATTGACTGCCAGCCTTCTATTGCTTGGGCAATCCTCTGGGATGGAGTGGCTGGGTGGCCGGAGACCCCCCCACCAAGTTCTTGGGCATCTGGGTGAGGAGGCTATGGAACTTGGGGAGGAGGGCGGTTGGTTACACAGGGGCTGTAGCGGCGGTCTGTGCTCCTGCTGCCTTTCCTGCAGCTCAGCCATACGCTGGAGCATATGAGTTTGATCCTCCAGCAGCCTGAGCATTGACTCCTGCCTTTTGTCAGCAAGCTGACACCACATATCATCTTCAGCCTGCCACTTACTCTCTTCAGCCCACCACTTACTCTCTTCAGCCCGCCACCTCTCCTCACGTTCATATTGTGCTTTCCTGCACTCTGACATTGTCTGCCTCCATGCATTCTGCTGTGCTCTGTCAGTGTGGGAGGACAGCATGAGCTTAGAGAACATTTCATCCCAAGTGGGTTTTTTTGCCTTCTAATCTTTGCTAGCCTCTGGGAAGGAGAAACATATGCAGCTGGTGGAGGGGAAAAAAGGGAGAGTGGTAGTTAAAAAGTCACATTTTATAGAACAATGGGTACACTCTTTCACGGTAAACCTTGCTGTTAACATTACATAGCACATGTGCTTTCGTTACAAGCTCGCATTTTTCCGCTTATTGATGGCCTACCGGTTTGGTGTGAGAGATCACTCACGCAGGGCCGGGCAACAGAATTCGGCTTGCAGGCAGCCATGGTAAGCCACAGTCTTTTGGGTTCTTTAAACTTCATAACATGTGGGAATGGTTTCAAACAGCAGCGCCCTCATTTCCCATACCAAGCAGCCGTTGGGTTGGCAATTTAAAAGGAGGGGCTGTGGTTTCCTGGTTAACATGCAGCACAAACCCAACTAACCCCCACACACACCCAATTCTCTGGGATGATGGCTTCACCCCTCCCCCCACCGTGTGACTAAAAGCGGGGAACATTTCTGTTCAGCCACAGGCAAACAGCCCAGCAGGAATGGGCACCTCTGAATGTCTGCTTAATAAAACCACCCTATTTCAACTAGGTGACCATGAATGATATCACTCTCGTGAGGATAACACATAAAGAACGGATGTTGTTTGAATGCCAGCAAACACCAGGACCATACGCTGAAATGCTTTGTTCTGCAATGATTCCCGACTATGTGCTACTGGCCTGGCGTGGTAAAGTGTCCTACCATGGAGGACGGAATAAGGCTGCCCTCCCCAGAAACCTTTTGCAAAGGCTTTGGGAGTACATCCAGGAGAGCTTTCTGGAGATGTCCCTGGAGGATTTCCGCTCCATCCCCAGACACGTTAACAGACTTTTCCAGTAGCTGTACTGGCCGCGAATGCCAGGGCAAATTAATCATTAAACACGCTTGCTTTTAAACCATGTATAATATTTACAAAGATACACTCACCAGAGGTCCCTTCTCTGCCTTCAGAGTCCAGGAGGCCGCCTTGGGTGGTTTCGGGGCATACTGGCTCCAGGTCCAGGGTGAGAAACAGATCCTGGCTGTTGGGGAAACCGGTTTCTCTGCTTCCTTGCTGTGAGCTATCTTCAACCTCCTTATCCTCATCTTCCTCATCCCCAAAACCCGCTTCTGTGTTGCGTTCTACTCCATTGACGGAGTCAAAGCACAGGGTTGGGGTAGTGGTTGCTGCACCCCCTTAGACTGGCATGCAGCTCGTCATAGAAGCGGCATGTTTGGGGCTGTGACCTGGAGTGGCCGTTTGCCTCTCTGGTTTTTTGGTAGGCTTGCCTGAGCTCCTTAATTTTCACGCAGCACTGTTGTGAGTCCCTGTTGTAGCTTCTGTCCGTCACACCCTTGGAGATTTTTTTCAAATGTTTTGGCATTTTGTTTACTGGAGTGGAGTTCAGCTAGCACGGATTCATCTCCCCATATGGCGAGCAGATCCCGTACCTCCCGTTCGGTCCATGCTGGAGCTCTTTTGCAATTCTGGGACTCCATGGTCACCTCTGCTGATGAGTTCTGCATGGTCACCTGTGCTGATCAGCTCGCCACGCTGGCCAAACAGGAAATGAAATTCAAAAGTTCACGGGACTTTTCCTGTCTACCTGGCCAGTGCACCTGAGTTGAGAGTGCTGTCCAGAGCGGTCAGAATGGAGCACTCTGGGATAGCTCCCGGAGGCCAATACCGTAAATTACGTCCACACTACCCCAAATTTGACCCGGCAAGGCCGATTTCAGCGCTAATCCCCTTGTCGGGGGTGGAGTAAAGAAATCGATTTTAAGAGCCCTTTAAGTCAAAAAAACGGGCTTCATCGTGTGGATGGGTGCAGGGTTAAATCGAGGTAAGGCTGCTAAATTTGACCTAAAATCGTAGTGTAGACCAGGCCTTAGAACCTCTGTTACAGAAGTAATCGTCATGTGTTTGAGGGTCATGATGGCTATCTGCAACAATCTTGATAGTTAATTCTAGGCCTTTTGGGATTTGCTGTTCTTTTCTTTGGAACTCAGATTTTCCTTGTGAAACCATTCAACCAGACACAAAGCATTATGGAGAAGATATGTGATATGAATTTTAACTGTAAAGAGAAATGAAAAAAATGTTTTCTCATATAACTGCAAGACTGCATAATTAAACTGGTTTAAGAATTAAAATAGCTGTATCTGTTGAGATAAAAGTCTGTGCAGAGGTGACCTAATAACTATTTTTTAAGTCTTTCTGAAAAGTATTTTTGGAAGTATAGAAAAAGTCTCCTTTGTATAGTTCCTGTGGCTCAGGGAATGCCTCTACTTTAAAAAAGCTATCAGTTCATTATTATCTCTTAAAATTAGTGCAGAACTTTAAAGCTACTGTAGTGTAATTCTTATCTGAAAAGTGACCATATAAAAATGTCACAGTATGCCTCTATTTATCCAGAGTCTGAGTTTGCGGAAATGCTCAGGTCCACAACTTGAGTTGAACTTATGTCCATCCTGGCTGTTGGACACCAGTGAAGAAGTATTGGGCCCGTTGTGGATTGTGTATGTCACTGTGGGGGTAGAATAACAGCAGACCTTAAGAAAGCTATTGGCTTGACTCTGACAATCTTGCTATTTATTAACCTCTGTCTAGTCTTCATTTTCAGGAAAAATTGTTGAAAAGGTTGTGGCAAAACAGGTCAGATGATATGTGAGAGCCTTGAGCTCATCCAGGGCCAGCCTTAGGAAAAATGGTACCCTGAGAAAACTTGTATTTTGTTGACCCTGTCCCCATCTCCCCAGGCTCCCCCATTGCCTTGGGCCCCTCTGCCTCTCCAGGCTCTCCACCCATCCCTTGATCACCCTGGGACCCCTCTGCCTCCTCATCTATCGCCCCTGGCTCCCACTGCCTCTGGGGGCTCATCCCCATTGCTCCAGGCCCCTGCTGCCTCCACAGGTTCCTCCCCCATAGCCCCTGGCCCCCACTGCCTCCCAATCCATCCCCCCCCCACCTCACTGCCTTCTCCCTTCATTGCCTCAAGCTCCCTTCCGTGGTCTTGCACCCCAGGCCCACCCTGCTCCTTACCTCTTGACCACAGAGCTCCCCTGACCAGGGCGCCCTGGGCGATCACCCACCCATGAGGTTGGCCCTGTGCTCCTCACCTGGCAGACCTGCCCCAGTCACCCACCCAGCACCCTGGCGTGTCTCACAGGGAACGAGAGAAGGGCTTGGGGGCTGTCAGTGCTGGAAAAAAGCAGGCACTCAGGACAGGTCTGGCCGTTACCTTATTGATCCCAATCCTAGTCATGGCGTTGTCCAGGTGGAAACAGCGGCACTGCCAAGCCCCAATCCCTGCAGCGGCTGCAGATCCTCCAGGGAACCCAACAGGCATGGATCGCAGGGTGTGGTGACTCGAAGGAGGAATGGCCATGAAACCTCCAGCCACCCTCAGGGCCAACCCCTTCTCCTTGCCCTCCCCCCACCACCTAGTGGCTCTGCTTCTCCCTCTGCCACCTGCTGGGGCACTGGGTTCCTCTGGCCCTGGGTGGAGGCCATCGCCAGCCACCACTCCACTAACATATACTGCTGGGGAGGCATTGCTCCCCCAAACCCTGCCCAAATTTCTGAGTGTCAAGGTTGGAATTTTTAAAATGCTTAATGTTGGCCTGCTTCCATTAAATTAAATTGACTTCAGTGGGAACAGAGTTAGGCCAACACTGAACACTTTTGAAAATCCCATTCTAAGGCTCTTGAGATTCACTTCTTTCTTACTATATCGGCTCCAGCTGTAAGAGCACTCCACTCCAATCAGCCAGAAGGAAGCTCTGGCAGAAATAAGAATAGCCATTCGTGGAGAAATGGAAGTGAGAATTTTCTCTACTTATATAACTATTTTTCCTTCACATATATTCAGAAGCTTAGTGGGTACAGAACTATCTTGTGCCCCTGGGAAATTTTAAAAGCATTTTTGTCACTTTTATTTTTACGCCATTCACCTTAATTTTTACCACATTATTTGTGGCCTATATTGCAGCTGACACAAGCTTAAAAAGAAACAGAAGAGGCAGGATATTTGCCCAAAATGCTTCACGTTCTGTGGAATAAATTTTAATATCTGAAAAACATGGTCTCTTACCCAAAACATCTAGCAGGATGACATAGAACCTGTTCTAAGACTTCACTTTTTATGTCTTAAGAATTTTATTTCACAGGGACATCAGTTTTACAGCATATTCTATATTACAGGGTCACATGATCCTGTTTCAGCCACAGATCATTTTTGGTGCCAAAAATTATTGATAATTTAAGAGGATATTTTAGTGCAAACCTTATTAAGGGTATATGACCATGTCTCAGCCTACTGTGGCAGGTCATGGGAGTAATAAATATATATAATCACATCATAGCCAGTTTTAGACATACAACAGAACAGTCGAGATTCAGAATGCTTTCAGATTAAATCTCTCACACTAAGAAAGAAAGATCAGTTTATGGACAGTTATATTGCTCGATGTAGTGTAAATATACCTCACCATGCTCTACATCAAAGTAAAAGATTTATTTGTATTCCTCCGAAGTTCTGGCTCAACCATTCTACTTATGAGTAGTAGAGCAATTGTCAGGTTGCAGTTTTTAACGTAAATCTAAAATGTAAACTCAAATTATATATGTTTACTATAAATTTTGTATTTATATCTACAGTAACTCCTCGCTTAACATTATAGTTATGTTCCTGAAAAATGCGACTTTAAGGGAAATGATGTTAAGCA
Organism: Malaclemys terrapin pileata; assembly: GCF_027887155.1. Taxonomy (NCBI): domain Eukaryota; kingdom Metazoa; phylum Chordata; order Testudines; family Emydidae; genus Malaclemys; species Malaclemys terrapin. Next base: position 46,873,030 of record NC_071511.1, read on the forward strand.
AATCCAATTTCCCCATAAGAATTAATGTAAATGGGGGGGGGGTAGGTTCCAGGGAAATTTTTTTCACCAGACAAAAGACTATATTATATATATATATACACACACACAGAGTAAAAGTTTTAATCAAACAATTTAATACTGTACACAGCAGTGATGATTGTGAAGCTTGGTTGAGGTGGTGAAGTCAGAGGGTGGAAGAGGGTGGGATATTTCCCAGGGAATGATGAACTAGAACAGCTGAGCCCTCAGGGGTTAACACATTGTTGTTAATTTAGCCTCACACTCTACAAGGCAGCACAGAGGGAGGGGAGATAGCATGGCAGACAGAGACAGAGACACATCCTGTGTGTGCGAGTGAGAGATGTGCATTGCCCCTTTAAGTATGCTGACCCCACTCTAAGTACATTGCCTTTTTAAGTAGATCAGCAAGTTGAGACAGCAGCTTCTGCCAGCATGCTCCCTCCATCCTGAGCCCTGTCGTGTGTCCCCCTGCTCTATGGAGATGCGGTAAGCGGGGGGCAGGGGCAGGGGGACACCCTGACATTAGCCCCTCTTCCCCTCCTTCCCTCGGCACAGCAAGCAGGAGGCTCCTGGGAGCAGCTCCAAGGCAGAGGGCAGGAGCAGTACATGGAAGTGGGGGGGAGGGACAGCTGAACTGCTGGCAATTGATAGCCTGCTGGGTGGCTGCTGCACAGGGAACTTAGGTGTGCAGGGAGCTGATAGGGGGGCTGCCAGTCCACCCTGGTTCCAAGCCCCCACCAGCTAGTTCCAATGGGCTGCTCTTCCTGCAAGCAGTGGACAAAGCAGGCTGCTGCCAAACAACGTTATAAGGGAGCATTGGGCAACTTTAAATGAGCATGTTCTCTAATTGATCAGCAACATAACAACGAAACTATGTTAACCGGGATGACTTTAAGTGAGGAGTTACTGTACAAAGAAACAAACAAAGTATTGCAGACTGTGTTTCTGTGAATTTAGTTAATCCTTACAGGAGTTGTTTATTAATAGCAGTTGTCCACAGGTCTTGGGTTCTATACATGGGGAGGAGACAGACTAGGCTATGGGGACTTGCATCATTCCTTCCCCACCTCTGTAGAACATCTGTGCAGTGATGACAAAGCTGAGCACAGTATTATGCAGGAAGTAAGTCCCCTCCATACAGCGGACCCCACTTTATGGGAGACTACAGGGGCAGCTGCGAATCAGGGTGCTTTAAGTATGTCTTTCTTTGGATCTGTGCTCTGGAGAGCAAGCTGGAGGAATCAAGCATGTAGACTTGAATCACAGAGCCTCCTTGTTCGTTTTGCAGATAGCTTAACGAAGCAGTGCTCCCCATAGGAGGGAACAATCTGGGTCTGGTTTCTCATATAGTTTGAGAGGCCATCTTAAGCACAATTTTTAAACCTTGTTGAAATGTCAGTGTAGACAGCACCAAATAGGATTGTGGAAGATGATTACCATGCAACCCTATTTGAGCTGGTTTAACACTTCCTGAGCTACTGATTGAAAAATTGCAAGATTCCCTCGTTGTATGTGCCCTTCACAAGCCTTAGAGGGATGGCCACTAGGAAACAAAGCATTTCAGATGCCATTCCAAACCATGGAGCCATCCATATCTTAAGTTTAATAGTGCAAATAAATGTCTCACTTTAAGAACATTAATAATTAAATAATTGCACAAGATTGGAAAAGTTACCAAGGCTACATATTCTAAGGTGCACAGCTGAATGCTGAGAGTTATTTAGATGTGTATAGGAGTGCATAGTCACAAGCCCAGCAAATAATTAAATCTACTGATCTTGGTTTTGTATATGTATAAAAGTAGCTTCTCTGTCATGACTTTTGTGTAACTAACATATTGTGTTTCCATTAGTGGGTGGATGATTTGGTTCACAACCCCATTTTGTTGATTTAGACTCCATCCTGGCTTTGCAGTAGGGCTGTTCAATTTATGAATGATAAAGAGTTTGGTAAATCAGGTCCTAAGATTCAAGAATTACTACAGTATTTTATTGGTTTTGTTTAAAATGAGTAAGCATTCAGACACATTTTTCTCATCTCTGTATCCTTCTTTTGTTATGATTTCTTACATTTTTTGAGTGAATTTCAGTTGTCGTGAAAGTGAAAGGCAGACAGAACTAACTTGAACCAAGCATCATGCAGGCAGGTGCTATGTAAGTTTCCTTTACACAGCTCTGCAAATGCACTTCAGTTCTTACCTGAAGTACCTTCTGACCCCAAACAGCTCTGTCAATAGACGTCAATCCTGCACTGCAGCATTCCTGCTATTCTAGTCTTGGGTCACCGAGCTCTGCCACATGCTTTTTAGTCCTTATCTGCAGCACTTGTTCAAGTCTTGTGATTTCATGAGACTTCATGCACTTGAAAAATAGCCTTAGCCCAAGTCTGTTATTTTAGTCTGATAATCTGCCAATAAAATGTATCAGCACTGCAGCTTTTCATGGAGAGGTACTTCCTGTAAAACAAAGCCTTCTACAATAATTACTTATGGCTTCACAATGTAATTCTACCTGAGTCGCTGAATACAGTTCCTTATGCTTTGAGAAATTCAAAAATGATAGGGTTTAACACACATTTTGAAATATTTATTCTTTTGTATTTAAATTTGTTGCAAGTAAGTTTCCTTTGTTTCCTTTGCTTTTTAGTGAGCGGTTTCTGGTGAGGTTAAACAAGAATGGAGGACCGAGGAATCCAGAAAAGATAGAACGGATGTGTGGCCTTTTCACAGTATGTATGAATTCTCATTCTCTTTCCCTATCTAACTGTGAACTGAGACTTCTCTTGAAGATTGTTTGACTGTCGGCACAGTCACTCTGGGAACAAATACAAAATTCTTTCTTTCCTGTACACTGAGGAAAATGAAAACTGTATATTTCTGCTCAATTTAATGAAATGTTAACATAACAAAATTGAAATAATCTTGCAGATTAATTGATCTTTTGCAAGTAAAGGGACATCAAATACTTTTTCACAGTTTTCATTTTTAAATGCCCATTGCATGGATTATACACTTAGAAAACAGAAGATGGGAAATTATTTCTTTTTTGACTGTTTGTGTGGATCCCACTATTTGTTCATACACCTCATGTTCACAAGATAGGAATATTTGAATAGCAGTGTCTGTAGGGCCACACCTATGCCATGTGTACCCTCCCTTTCCCCCATGCTGGCATAAAGGCCAGATACATCCCTCGGTACTCTTTTACCACCCATGTCAGTTAGATGGAGCAAGCAGTGTCCACCCACTACCCTTACTAGAATCTGCTTCAGTTGCAAATTAGGTGACTAGTTAGTGTTAATGCCCTTTAAATTACTGCCCCCTTTTTTTTCTTATTTAAAAAAACCCCCAAAACCTAAATTTAATTTGCCTCTTAGCACTCTGAGCCACTATCCAGGTCAAAATGGTATATTCAGAGCTTTCAGGCTTCAAACAGTTGCTGTCCTGGGATGTTCTCATTCCACCCATGGACAGCCACCGCCTGTTTTGTCTCAGTGACAGCTGTGTGCCAGACTGCTACTTAGCGTGTCTTTCCTTCATAACAAGAAATCCAAGGACACTTGTTTGAAGTTATACTTCCTCAAACGATCAATAATAAGAACTTCAGACCTTGAAGAGGGAGGATCAACTTCCAACATGGATCCTGCCTCTTCTAAGTCTTTGTCAGACAGTGACCCTGTTAGCTAGCATACAAAACCCAACATGTTGTCACCAGTCTGTTTCTTCCCATAAGGAGACCCAAATCTTTGTTCTCCCGGGAAGAGAGCACTAAGCCTGCTCATTCACTGGGGGCAAGTGATGTCAGTTCGGTTCTGGCTAGATATTGAAGAAGCACAATGCCTGTTACTAGTACTTTTAGGCATGTGTACCAAATGCGACAACACTAATCCCAACATATGCACCAGAACCAATGTCAGCCCCATCGATGGAAGTCTTAACAGCTCCAGCTGATTTAATGTTGGTGGAGGTGATTTCATCCCAGTACCACTGTTGGCACCGATATCGCTATATTTGGAACTAGTGCATATTTCTGACCAGTACCAATGTTTGGGAGACACCTTTTCTCCTTCTCAGATCACACAGGTCAAGATAAGACCTCTCTCTACAGATCAGGAAAGAACAGCAGCCGGCAAAGGAGGATTGGTTGCTCAGGGGCTGATATTATCAAGAGACAAATGGTCGGCAGAACAAACAAGCTAGTAACTCCACAATAGGCCTCCAACTAAATTTTGAGAGGTCTGCTTTGACACCAGTACAGTGAATAGATTTCACAGGGACATCTCTGTGACGCTCTGAACCTCAGGGAAACACCCTATACCCCGATGTGCATCCTTATAATATGATTGTGTGGTATCCAATGCAAAGTTTGTCATGTCAGGTGTCTTTGGAAGGCTCATGATGCACTGAGCATTGTTACTATAGTGATGTTATAATAATTGTTGTTAAATTAATGTTATAGTAATGTTATAGGTTGTAATTTCATGTATATAGTTATGATGCTGAAAATGTGTCCTTGTAGCTTAAAACAGGCCAGGCAAAACTCTCCAAGAGCAGAGAGGCAGTTCACACCTCATCAGGGCATGTATGGGACAAACCCAGCCCAGCCTCAAAGGAACAAAGGACACTAGCCTAGGCAGCAACAAAGCATCTATTGGACTCTCAAGTGAGTCACCCCACTTCCTTTGGTCAGTTTGGGACTATGATGAGGTAATGCTCACCTGACCTTGAATGGGGGGGGGCAAAGCCAAGAGGGAAGAAAGAACATGATAAAAGGGAGAGACGTTTGCCATGCTTTCTCTCTTCCACCTCCATCTACAGACATCACCACCAAGTGACTGAAGCGCTGATCAAAGGAGAGAGCCTGGCTGAAAGGCAACCAGCCAGCCTGTGATGAGAAGTTTGTAAGGGCACTGACAGTGTTAAGATCAGCTTAGAATGTGTTTTGCTTTTATTTCATTAGACCAAATCTGACTTGTTGTGCTTTGACTTATAATCACTTAAAATCTTTCTTTGTAGTTAATACATTTGTTTGTTTATTCTACCTGAAGCAGTGCATTTGTTTTGAAGTGTGTCAGAGACGCCCTTGGGGATAAGAAGCCTGGTGCATATCAATTCCTTTGTTAAACTGATGAACTCATATAAACTTGCAGCGTCCAGCAAGCATAACTAGACATTGCAAAACGGAGGTTCCTAGGGTTATGTCTGGGACCGGAGATATTGGCTAGCGTCATTCGGTTACACAATCCAACGAGCAGCTTACATGCCAGAGGCTGTAACAACCCAGGAGTGGGGGTTCTCACAGCGGAGCAGGGTAAGGCTGGCTCCCAGAGTCAAGGATTGGAGTCACCTAGCAGATCACCAGTCCAGATAACACCAGGGGAACGTCACAGAATAGATTTCACGGGGACATCTCTGAATGCAGTGACAGGCAGGGCTAACTTTTACCTACTGATATATTTCTCACCCTAAAGTATCTTAACAATTCAGCTCAACCTCAAACCTGAGTGAGGAATTGCCTTCAACTATTGGGCCATGTTTTTGTAACCCAAAACACTAGGTAATTCTTCGATGCCTCCATGGATGACTCAGGACACTCTACATACCAAACAAACAGTCTGGACAAGCAAGTGTCTGTAGTCAGCTGGGTTCTGCAGTCACTCAACTGGTGGAAGGATCCTTCCAAGGTCTGTGCAGGAGTCCCGTTTATTCACGGTTTCCCTACCATTGTGATAACATCAGACACTTTCCTCTTGGGTTGGAAATAGGAACCTCACACAATCCAAGGCAAAGTGTCATCCCAAGAGCAGTTACTCCATGTCACCTTCTAGAGTTGAGAGAAATCAGAAATGCTTGCCTTCAGTTTCTTCCTCTGATCAGAGCCAAATCAATCAAGATCATGAAAGACAACGTGGCCTTTGTGTTTTATATCAATTGTCAGGGAGAGGATGTTCCCCCTCATTCTGTGCCAAAGCAATCAAAGTCTGGTGCATACCCACCCAGGAGTCATCTCAGCTTCTTACCTTCTAGATGTGCAAAACACTGTGGCTGATGACCTCAGCAGGCATTTTCTCCAAAATTACAAATGGGAGCTGGACTCGTGAGTCCTCAACGACATATTATTAACTTGGGTGCTTCCAGAGGTAGACCTCTTTGCAACTGCCACCAACAGAAAGTGCAAGAAATTTTGCTAAAGAGACTAGACCCTCAATTACTGGGGATTTCTTCCTTATCTCATGGATGAGAGGCCTTCCAACATTACTTTGGAAAGTACTGAACAAAATCAAACAAGACAAGGCCAGGGTCATTTTAATTGCAACAGTCTGGTCAAGGTAAGTCTGGTAACTTTAAATCATTCCTCTTGCTTCTTGTCCACTCATGAGACTTGCAGCTAGTTGGCGTTCTGTTGTCTCAGGATGCTGGTCAGATTTTTCACCCCAATCTGAAAGTTCTGCTACTCCAGGTGTGGCTCCTGAATGGTTCTTGGGGACAGAGACCTCCTGTTCAAGGTAGGAGCAACACATATTATTAAACAGCAGAAAACATCTACCAGAAATACTTACCTTCAAAAATGGAAGAGATTTTATCACTGGTATACCTGTCAACAAGTCTCTCCTGTTCTCTTCTCTTCCCACCATCCTTGACCAATTAAAGACTTCAGGTCTCACTGCGAATTTCATCAGGGTTGACTTGGCAGCTATTACAGCCTTTTACTCATTTGTAGAAGGTTTTTTGATCTTTGCTCACCCTACAAACTCAGGATTTCTCAGAGGACTGAGTATAGGACTTGAACCTGGTTTGTAATTACCTTACAAAACACCCTTTTGAACCATTAGCTACAATATGTTTGTTGCTTTACTTATCCATGAAAACAGCTTTCTTGGTGGCCAGCACTTCTGCCTGGAGGGTAAGAGAACTGGGAGCTTGAATGGCAGACCCTCCTTTTACAGTGTTTCTCAAGGAAAAGGTAATTTGCGACCAGATCCCAAGTTTCTGCCTAAGATTTCTTCTGAATTTTATATTAATCAGACCATTTATCTCCCAGTTCCTTTCCCAAAAGCATATCAGACTAGACAAGAAGCTACCTTCCATATCCTTAATGTCAGAAGGATGTTAGTCTTTTATCTGGACAGAATCAAACTGTTCAGAAGGTCTTCTACACTTTGTTTCAGCTATAGACATATTCAAGGGATCTGCACTCTCCTCTCAAAGATTCTCAAGATGGATCTTGGAGTATATTATTGCATGTTATGATTTGGCTGATATTCAGCCTCTTTCTAGAGTAATAGCTCATTCTACAGGTCAGCCTATGTCTGTGGCATTACTCAAAGATGTTCCAGTTACTGAAATCTGCAGAGCTGCAACCTGAACCTCTGTACATACTTTCTCCAACCATTATGGTCTGCTTTGCCTCTAGATCAGATGCAGCAGTTGGTAATGCAGTTTTCTCTTCAGTGCTGAACTCTGTTCTGAAGCTCCCTCCTTCTTATGGAGGTACTTCTTGGAAGTCACTTGAAATGGAGCATCCATTGGGACACTACTCAAAGGAGAGCTTAACTTGTGTAGTAACTGGAGTTATTCAAGATGTTCCACTACCCACCCTCCTTCCCCTCTCTTGGGGAGTGTCCCCTGTGGAACTCTGTGGTAGAGAAGGAACTGAGGGCAGTTTACCCATACAGCCCTATATGTCCTTGAGATGGGGAATGAGGATGTGTAGGGCGCATGTGCAGGCCAAATAGGTGCTGCTACCAATAATTTTCATCCAAAGGTTCAGGGACACATGCATTCCTGAAGTGGAGCAACTGTAGGGATACACACCTTGAGGGAGGGTGCCAGTTCAGGCACATTAAACTCAATCCAGAAAAAAAAGTTACTCAACAGCAGGAGATGACATACAGGCATTGAAAGCAGATCCCAACAAGATTAAGGCAGAGACACATCAGCTCCAGTGCATATAGAAGGGGTATGGCGCTTCAGAGGAATGATAAATTTTCTGTCCACACGTGGCTGCAGTAGTAGAACCCATATGTCAGCTCACAAAGCAGGATGTGGAGTGGGGTTGGGAAGGTTACTAACTCCAAATATTTGACATGCTGAAATTAATAACAGATGCCCCTCTCCTGAAGTACCACCAACCAGGAGAGCCACTGACCCTCCAGAGTGATGCATCAGAGAAAAGATTGGGCATAGTTCTTTTGCAGGAGCAGTTAGTCACTTATGCCAACTGAGTCCTGTCAAAGACAGACGTACACCCACTGCTGCACTTCAGAGAACTCACAGCTCCAACACTGCCACCATGTTTCATTCACAGTGAATGAAAGTTAAGATGAACAAATAAAACTTTATTAAATTCTGTGCACTGTTTTGTCCATGTGGATGAGTTGCTTCCAGCCTAACTTCCTTGGGTCCCTGTTTCTATTGGTGTACTGTCAATAAAAGTCCCTCCAGGAAACATGGACCTTCTGACTCCAGTTCCACTGATCATGATAAAGGCAGTTGGGCTGGTTTCAGGGCCTATGCAGTTGGGCTGCAGAGCCCCACATCCCAAGGAAGGAGGATGGACAGGAGTTCTGCACCCAGAATTCTACCTGAGAGGTCCAGAGTTTTAAACAGTGACCGGGTGCTGCCTAAACCCAGCTGGTTTGGAAGCACATGGGATCCAAAGGTTGGTCCAGTTGCAACATGGAACACAGCCAATTATTTAACATGGGGTATCCCCCTTTCTAGCTAAACTCCCACAAGACTTGACAGAAAAGTTGAACCCCATCATTGCCACAGGTTAACTAATGGCTAAAACCTCATTGCAGACTGCACTGGATGTATCAACACAGCAGCTGATCCATGGTCACCATGGTAACTGTGTGCAGAGATGCATGGCTGTAACTCTCTGGCATTCTGAGAGACGTGCAGAGCACAACTGGCAGTTTGCCCTTCAAGGGCACAGGCCACACACAGATGACACACTACACTTCCTAAAGGATTCCAGAGCCAGACTTCATTCATTGGTCATCTACATCTCAGCCCCAAATCATAAGTCCTCTAGATATCAGGGCAATCCAGGCAGAAGACGTCTACTTATCCTCAACAACAGCCTTCTGAGTAGCTACCCTGGAAGATGTTAAGGTTCTCTCAAAGGACACGATCTTCCCCACTTACTAGGCAGCCTTCATTTGCTTCCAGACAGCAGGTTTGACATAAGGATCAGGAGCCACACTCAAATCACTCAAGAGCCACCCCAAGCCCTACCTTTGGATGCCATCTTGCTTTCTTAAGAACATAAGAATGTCCCTACTGGGTCAGACCAAAGGTCCATCTAGCCCAGTATCCTGTCTTCTGACAGTGGCCAGTGCCAGGTGCCCTAGAGGGAATGAACAGAACAGGTAATCATCAAGTGATCCATCCCCTGTTGCTCATTCCCAGCTTCTGGCAAACAGAGGCTAGGGACACCATTCCTGCCCAACCTGCCTAATAGCCATGGATGGACCTTCCTTAACAACACACAAATGGGTGCTAGAAGTTGTGTCTCATGACTATTCCATCTAATTTCAGGCCTTACCCCCTACCCATCCTCCCTTCCCTATCATTCTTCAGGGATGCTTCTCATGAAAATCAGCTAAAGGAAGAATTGTCTTCTCCACTTTGCCAAGGAGTAATAGAGGACATGGTACCTCTGGAGTACAGGGGAACAGGGTTCTACTCCTTATATTTATTTCTTTGTCCTGAAGCAAAAAGGGGGTCTTCATCCTATACAAGACCTGAGTAGACTGAATAAATGTATATGCCATCTCAGATTCAGGATGGCAAAGCTTACTTGGATCATCCTTTTTCTTTCAGGCTTAAGACTTGTTCATATCCCTCAAGCTGCAAGACACACACTTCCATATTGCCACCCATCTGTCCCACAGGAAGTACGTATAGGGCCAGCCAGGAGCTATCTCTTGCTCCCCCGGCCCCTGCTAGCAGCACTTCTCTGTCCAGAGTGCTGGCAGCTCTCTCAGCCCTCCAGAGACACAGTCCTTCCTCCCTGGGCTCCCAGCAGAGAACTGAATTCCACTGCCCAGAAGTTCCCTTTTTATATGGGCCTGCTTGGCCCTGATTGGCTGCTCCCTTCAGCTCTTCTCTGATTGGCTGCCTCCTACGCAGCCTCCCTAGGGCTCTATTGACCCCTTAGAGACCAGTGTGAGGTGCCCCATCACATCACTATTTTGGTAGTGGCAGTCAGGACTCCTTAATATTAATACCTCCTTCCAGTTGGGGCACTGCTTATCAATCACATAGAGGGGATGACAACATCTGGAAGAACCACGGGTACTGTAAAGTTCAATAACCATTCTTTTTAATAAAAAATTGTTGTTTTCCATTTGGCAAAAAAAATTTAACCTGTGTTCCTAATGAAGCATTAAATTATCATGGTCTTTTTGGTTTACTACTTTTTGTCTGTCAACCAACATCACTTGAAAATGTCAGCTCTGTAGGGGGAATAGTTTACACCTACTGCAGAGGCAATATTGAGAGCACAGTTCAACAAATCACTTTAGTTCCATGGGACACAAATAAGTAATTGGCTCAGATTGTCCCCTCCTACATTAAAACCCAGGAGAAGGGGACTTTTTGTCTGGAATTTTCTGTGAGGATTTCCTCATAGATATTCTTGCATTCTCCTGTCAGTGGTGAGGCAGTATTTTCTCCCCTTGCAAAAAAGCCACCCTCAAAAAAGCCACCTGGCAGATCTCAGGGCCATCTGCACTATGCCCTCTGGCTGTGACCTGCAGCCCCTGGGGCTGTATTCATGTTTTTAGTATTTTCTGTGGAGCTGAAGAAGGTACAGTATGTTTCCCCACTCCTCCCCAATATTTTGACATTTTCCCCTTGAAAAATAGTCCCCTCTATAAATCAATTTGTCATATTGAAAATATAAATGCTACTTCTCCAAATAGAGTAATGAATATGTACAGCTGTAGCTATTTCAGTATCTGCTCAGAGTATCATCCATATAATACTTTACTTAGGCAAAGGGTGTGTCTCCTTATATGTAAAACCTAAACACAAGTAATGTTAACTTTTCACTGTCAAATTAGAAAATACAACCAGTCTTGTTGCCAAGAAGGCTAATGGCATATTGGGCTGCATTAGTAGGAGCATTGCCAGCAGATTGAGGGAAGTGATTATTCCCTTCTATTCGGCACTGGTGAGGCCACATTTGGAGTATTGTGTCCAGTTTTGCCCCTCCTCTTCCCCCCTACAGAAAGGATGTGGACAAATTGGAGAGAGTCCAGTGGAGGGCAACAAAAATGATCAGGGGGCTGGGGCACATGACTTACGAGGAGAGGCTGAGGGAACTGTGCTTGTTCAGTCTGCAGAAGAGAAGAGTAAGGAGGGATTTGATAGCAGCCTTCAACTACCTGAAGGGGGGTTCCATAGAGGATGGAGCTCGGCTGTTCTCAGTGGTGGCAGATGACAGAACAAGGAGCAATGGTCTCAAGTTGCAGTGGCGGAGGTCTAGGTTGGATATTAGGAAACACTATTTCACTAGGAGGGTGGTGAAGCACTGGAATGGGTTACCTAGGGAGATGGTGGAATCTCCATCCTTAGAGGTTTTTAAGGCTTGGCTTGACAAAGCCCTGGCTGGGATGATTTAGTTGGTGTTAGTCCTGCTTTGAGCAGGGGGTTGGAATCGATGCCCTCCTGAGGTCTCTTCCAACCCTAATCTTTTATGATTCTGTGATTCTATGATCACATCGAAAAGTAAAGGGTTTGTTACGGAACCATGCATGTTTTCAAATGCCCTTTACTTTCTAGGAAGACTGAGTACAGTTCTGTGTCCCTGGCCTGTTTCTAAGTTTCTTTGCTTCTCACCATACACGTTCTCAAAGGGAGAATTACAAAGCAAAGAAAGTATTTAAGCAGTGGTACTTCTAACAAGTGAAAACATGGAAGCCTGTGCTGTAAATATTCTAACAATAATTATCCACAATTTTAATATTTTAAAATATGGTGAATTAACTTGCTTTTACATTTGTACTCTGTTTTCACAAATACTCTGTGTGCATGAGGCACTACTGAACAAAAACAACACATAAACACTTCTTACCAGGGTTGGTCTACAATTTTTAATCCCGGTGTGAGATGACGTTAGCAGGATAAGCATCCCCGGAACACTGGGGAATAGAAGAACCTTACCAGTTGAAGGTGAGCTAATGATAGCTGTGAAGATTAAAACTGCACAAAATCCCTTCTTATCATTGAGCTTCATTTTTTCCAAGAGACTCAGGGCTAAATCTTGCCATATGCTGCACTGGTGCACTAGACAGTAAAGAGAGCCTAGAAAGCTTACCCCTTACCTATGCAGCTGGAGAGAGAGAATACTAGGAAAATTTTATGCAGCTTCCATATTGGCCAACACTCCACAGCCTCAAAGAGGCATGATTTGCTAGCTAGAGAGCAGAGGCAGCACAGAAGCATGCAAACAGAGCTGAAAACGGGAATTTGAGTGGGAATTTGTAAGAGGAGTTTGGAGGAGGTGGTATTTTTGTGGGGTGTTTTTCCTTCTTGACAGGAGCTTAGGAAGTGAGGCTATAGAGGCAGCCCTGCTAGTGAACTGAAGAATGGAAGAGATGGTGAAGATGACTGGAGGTGGAAGCTGCAGGATGTATATTCTTCTGGAGTTGGTACCTGAAAGGTGCTTTGTTTGTATGAAGTGCTGGCTGAATGGTTTGTTGGAAGAGAATATCCAAGGTTTGGAGATGCAGCTAGAAACTGTGGTAGAGTTTTGAAGAGTATTTGAGTGAATAATGGAGGGAAGGGGACAAGAGGCTAAAGGGAAACATAAACACTTGTGGATACATGATGGACCAGAGAACTGTGAGGGTAGACTGTTGAATGAGAAGAGTGGCCAGTGGAAGCCTGTGGCTATGAGAACAAAGCAGAGGAAAGGACTGACTACCAAAGGAGAAATAGAGCTGAGGAACAGGTTCAGTGAGTTGGAAAATGAAAGGAGGAGGCAGGCAGTAACAGAAGATAGAAGAGCAAGGAAGAGGAGAAGAATTGCTGGTTCCCTGTAAGAAGTGGGGAAGAGACAGTGAAGATAGCCAGAGTTTGGAGCCCTAGGAGGATAGGGAATGAACAGAAGATAAGAAGACTTGCAGCCATTAAAAAACAGAAGGGGGACGGACAGAGGATCACACCAACACCAGGAAGAAGTAGGTCTACATGACTGGGGACTCCCTATTAAGAACAGACAGGCTTGTCTCCAGAGCTGATCCAGAGAACAAAAAGGTGTACTGTCTGCCAGGAGCTAAGATATGGGATGTGGACCTAAAGCTGAAGAGGATCCTAATGAGATCAGGAAAGAATCCACCAATTGTCCTTCACTTGGGAACAAACTATACTGCTAGATTCTCTCGGGAATGCATCAAGGAAGACTACACCTAGCTAAGGAAAACACTTAAAGATATGGAAGTAGAAATTCCCATATCTGAGGTAGAAGCTAAACTCAAACACCTTGATGGGACCAAATCAGGGCACCCAAATAATCTCCATCTGAGAATATTAAACGAACTGGCACATAAAATTGCAAGCCCAATAGCAAGGCTTTTTAATGAATCTGCAAACTCAGGGATCATATCCTGTGCAGGGCCGGCTCCAGGCACCAGCTTCTCAAGCAGGTACTTGGGGCGGCCGCTCCGGAGAGGGGCAGCACGTCCAGGTATTTGGCGGCAGTTCGGCGGACGGTCCCTCACTCTGCCTGGGAGTGAAGGACCTCCCACCGAATTGCTGCCGCTGATCGCGATCGAGGCTTTTGTTTGTTTGTTTGTTTGTTTTGGCTGCTTGGGGCGGCCAAAACCCTGGAGCCGGCCCTGATCCTGTGACTGGAGAATTGCAAATATAGTACCTATATTTAAGAAAGGGGAGAAAAAGTGATCCAGGAAACTGCAGGCCCATTAGTTTAACCTCAATTGTATGTAAGGTTTGATAATAAATTTTGAAAGAGAGAATAGTTAAGAACATAGAGGTAAACGGTGATTGGGATAAAACACAATATGGTTTTACAAAAGATAGATCGTATTATACCAACCTTATCTCTTTCTTTGAGGAGATAACTGATTTTCTAGACAAAGCAAATGCACTAGATCTAATCTATCTGGATTTCAGTAAAGCATTTGATACAGTTCCACGTGGGAAATTACTAGTTCTATTGGAGAAGATTGGGATTAATATGAGAATCAAAAGATGGGTAAAGAACTGGTTAAAGGAGAGGTAAGGAACTGGTTAAAGGATACAGTGGATCAATCTGAAAATTGAACTGTCAGCCTGGAGGGAGATTACTAGTGGAGTTCCTCAGAGATGGGTCATTTTCATTACTGATGTTTGCACAAAAAGTGGGAGTGTGCTAATAAAATTTGCAGATGACACAAAGTTGGAAAGTACTGCCAAAAAAAGGAGGAACAGAATACCATACAAGAAGATTTGGACCACTTTGAAAACTGGAGTAATAGAAATGGGATGAAATTTAGTAGTGCAAAGTGCAAGGTTATGAATTTAGGGATTAACAACAAGAATTTTTGTTATGGGGACATATCAGTTGGAAATGAGAGAGGAGAAGAAAGACCTGGGTGTATTGGTTGATCATGGGGTGACTATGAGCTGCCAATGTTATGTGGCCATGAAAAAATGGCTAATGCAGTCCTAGGATGTGAGGTATTTCCAGTAGAGATAGAGAAGTGTTATTACCATGATACAAGGCACTGGTGAGACCTCATCTGGAATACTGTGTGCAATTCTGATCTCCCATGTTTGAAAGATGAATTCAAATTGGAACAGATGCAGAGAAGGGCTGCTAGGGTGATCAGAGGAATGGAGAATCTACCTTATGAGTGGAGACTTAAGGAGCTTGGCTTGTTTAGCGTAACAAAATGAAGTCTGAATGGTTATATGATTGCTCTTTACAAATACATTGGAGGGATAAATGCCAGGGAGGGAGATGAGTTATTTAAGTTAAAGGTCATTGTTGGGGGGGGAAAAAAAAAAGCAACTCCAGACAAATGGATATAAATTAGCCATCAATAAATTTAGGCTTGAAATTAGACAAAGATTTCTAACTATCAGAGGAGTGACAGCCTTTCAAGGGGAGTAGCGGGGACAAAAAACCTAATTTGTTTTAAGACTGAGATTGATACGTTTATGGAGGGGAAGGTATGATTGCCTACAATGGCATATGGCCCAACCTCCATTGCCTTTAGCAAATATCTTCATTGGCCGAAGATGGTAGACCAGCTGGGGAGGGCTCTGAGTTACTACAGAGAATTTTTTCCCAGGTATCTGGCTGGTGGGTCTCACCCATATGCTCAGGGCGTAACCGATTACCATATTTGGAGTTGGGAGGGAATTTTTCCCCGGGTCAGATTGGCAGAGTCCCTTACGGGGTATCACCTTCCTCTGCAGCTGGAGGCATCAGTCACTTGCTGGTTTAAACCAGAGTAAACGATGGAGTGTCTGTAATTTGAAGTCTTTAAATCAAGATTTGGGGACTTCAGTAACTCAGCCAGATGTTTTTGGCCTATTACAGAAGTGGGTGGGTAAGGTTTTGTGGCCTACAATGTTTGGGAGGTCAAACTAGATCGTGATGGTCCCTTCTGGCCTTTTAAAGTAATAGACATGGCCAGTCTCCAGCATATTTACAATAAGCAGCATGCACTAGCCAGGGCAATACACTATTTCTTTTTAAAGGAGTAAGTAGCGAGATATCCCCATCAGTTTATAACTCCCCTTCAACCGTCCTGCACTGTGCTAGCAGTATGGTTCTAATGCTGGAAACACAGCTCTGGTTGATATCTTCCCCTCCCCTCTCTCCCCCCACTCAGCATGCATGGCCACATATGTAAGGGACAGAATTTTTCTCTTGGAACTTTGCTTATAAAATATGATCTTTGCTGTAGTTAGAAGTGTAACTGTCCATATGCATTTATTTTAGCTGTACTTCTATATTTCACTGTCTGTCTGCATTGCTATCAGAAACCTCAATTTTTGAGATTTCCTCTCTCAAATCACATAGGACAGAAATCTGCCATGCAAGGTGACAGGTAGGATTCATATTTTCTTTTCAACAACAAAAAAACACCTTTTTTAATTCTCTAAATTGATTTTAAGTTATAGAATTGCAAAACCAGAATTTCTCCACCTTTACCTGTACTAAAAATCGTTTTCTTTTCTTTCCACAATGGCTTTAGTGTCATTTGACTTATGAGTGATTTAATTTTGAAAATTTGCTACTGAGAAACAAAGTTGAGCTTTTTATATTTTACAAAACTTAGTAGTAGAACAAGCCTTGTTATTGTATAAGCAAACCTAATAATGCTGTAACATTCTCTCACTCAAATATTTCGGAGTATGCCACCATCACTAGGATGGAGGTCATAGTTTAATTGAAGGGAAAGAAAACATGAAAAATTTGAATCCACAGCTATTATATTAAAATAACATTAAGGGTCAGACATAAGCTCTCATAGCTTTTAGGTTTGGAACTGAGGCTGCTACAACATCCTATTCTCATCTTATTAAGTCTAGTGATTGTAAAATGCATGGGTTTTTTTCATCTTGGGTCATCAAATGAAGTGAGACAACTGTTTCCTCTTACTAGGAACAATAAGGATGAGTTAAGTTGCAACTTCATTTAGAATCTCTGTTTGTAGGTATCTATTTCTCCTTTTAGTATTACTATGCCTTTTTTATATTTAATATAGTAACAGAACCAAAACTTCATAATTTTCTAAATATTCCATGAATGACAACTATTTAAATGACTCTTAGACACTGTTCTCTTCTTCTTTGAGTGCTGGTCCCTGTGTGTATTCCATTGTGGGTATGCGTGTGCTCCATGTGACTGAAAGAGAGAGAATTCTTGCAAGCGGTGTCCGTTGATCCCCTCCTGCGCCCCTGCCATCCTCATGCTTTGCACCAAGAGTATAAGGGGCAGAGTGGACTGACCACTGCTCCAGTTCCTTCTCTACCATGAATCCAGTCATTATCTGAAACAGGGGGAAGGAGGGTGGGTAGTGGAATACAGATAGGGACCACACATCTTGAAGAGCTCCAGTTACAACCAGGTAAGTAACTTCCCTTTCTTCTTCAAGTGTTGGTTCCTATGTGTATTCCACACTGGGTGTCTGACAAGCAGTAGTAAGAGAGGAGAGTGCGAGGATGCAGAGTATGGGTGCATGTAAAACTACAGCCCCAAATGATGTGTCAGCGGAGGAGTCTTGGACCAAGACATAATGTCTCATGAATGCATGGATCGGACTTCACGTAGATGCCCTGCAAATGGCAAGTAGCCAGCAGACAATGCGGGGCAGTGCAGCAGAGCTGTCTAATTTCCTGATATTGTGTAGTGCTGCAGCTCATAGATTTCATCTCAAGTAGGGTGTGTTAGGATCAAAGAGTTAAATACATGTTTGAAAATGACTGTTGACAGAATTTCAACGTAGTTTCACTCACCAAGGTAGACAGTTGATTTTTATTTTTTATATTATAGAACTCTGCTAGCCAAAACATAATCTGTCTGTGCCTTATTTTTCTTCATCCATAACCTTCCCACCTTTGTAAAACAGATTTAAAGATGGAAGGAGTTAAATAAATGAAAAATAAAACTATTTATTATTATTTGTGGAGTATGTTTGTACGAGTAATTTTGCAGACTTGCTTTAAGGTCAAAAGTGTGTTGTATTATTTATTTTAACTTTTATTTTTTTTCCAATTTGTTAGGATCTCAGCAGCAAGGATATGAAGAGAGACTTGTACATAGTTGCACATGTAATTCGAATAGGTACAGTATGGTTTGCTAACTAAATTTTTTTTATATTAGCTCAAAATGAAAAGTATTTTTAAAGCCTATCTTATATTGAATTGACACTGTGATGAATTTTACCAGTTAGAAAGCTCCATCACAGACCCTACCTCTTTGTTGAAACAGAAGTTCAAATCATGGCATTATAGATAAGTGTTAATATATTTTAGTAATTGCTAGACAGTGATTTTTCTTGATCTGGAACATAAGACTAGGGTAAATACCCATTTGGAAAGAGAAGATTATCAGTTTTATCGTGTACCCTTCTAAACCTTGAACACAAGATGTAGGAAAGGGGGAGATAAAGCTCATTTTTTGGAGGAGGATGTCAGCTAGGATTACCAGATAGCAACTGTGAAAAAACGGGACGGGGGTGGGGGTAATAGGCGCCTATATAAGAAAAAGTCCCCAAAAACGGGACTGTCCCTTTAAAAATGGGACATCTGGCCACCCTAATGTCAGCGTACCTGGTCATTCAGAATTGTAAATCATTTGCCGATGGATAAATACAGGGAACTCTTTTTTGCTGTGTGCCCAATGACCATAAATGGCTATGGCAGTTTTTTGAGACACACTGTTGGCAAAAACCTGCTTAATGGGGATGCATTTAGCCAGTGCCAAGGTGTTAAGATATTGGTGTTTTAACTGAGAAGAGGCCAGATAAATATTTCTTGTATTTGTGTTAAGTACAATATTTTATTTCTAGTTTTTTCAGGCTGTTTAAAAATCTCATCTCTTAATGGGACAATAATTTAATCAAAATAATAGTCAGTCTACAGAAATGTCCCAGTTAAAAAGTTTCTATGTAACAATTGACAGCATAATTCTTATATATAAAAATATGAAAAGAGGGCCATAGAAAGTCTAGAATACCTATACAATATGTTGAAAGCTCTATACTGTAGTTTGTACTGTATCTATGTGTACACACTCACATAGAGACAACAGAAAGATAGGAGCAGAGAGAGCAGCTGCATGTTAATTTCTAACCAAGCTGTCTGTTTCAGGTCGCATGCTGCTAAATGATTCCAAAAAGGGCCCTTCCCATCTACATTATCGTCGTCCCTATGGCTGTGCAGTATTGAGCATCATGGATGTACTTCAATCAATCTCTGAACTAAAGGAAGAAAAAGATTTTGTTCTAAAAGTTTACACGTGAGTAACTCACCAGAGGGAGAAAGAAATTGCGTGAGCAATTACTATAGGTCAGGTGTCTTAATACTACATGAATACACATGTGCCACAAACCAGAGATTCAGCACTGAGCTATAAATGACATGTAAAGGACTTATAATTTTTTGTGAGATCCTCACCCTGACAGGTTAGCATGACCTGCTCTCATGCATACAAACAAATAACCTAAATAAAAATCTCTTTCAGATATGTGCAAGTGTGTGATGCTTACGTTGATAAATTCTCCAGCCTTCTAATCCATTTTACTTAGCTGGCTGATGCTAATGCTGAGCTCTTTAAAGAATAACCATTGTAGCCCACTTTTCAGATGTTTCTTTTCATAGAGAAGCAAGCTTGGGGGTGGGGGGGGAGAGCATGAGCAGGGAAGTTTCTACTTGCCCTTGCTTTCTCTTACAGTTGCAAGACAGCTAGTGAGCTTGTAGGAGATATACTAAAACTACCTGCAGCTCCATTTTAAAGATATGATGTTTCAGCCAGGTTGCGTGACAGGAAGACACATTTTGGAATATTATTTGAATATACATCACTGGGGAAAATTCATAAACTGTCCTTTTTCCTGTTTCTTACTGATGTTGCTCTCAGTGCTACTAAGCATAACTTTTAAAAGCTTAAAGAATGGCTAGAGCAGTATTCTGCAATTTGGGGGTTGGGGGAGAGAGAAGCCTAGGTTTGGGTATGGGGGTGCAGGGAAGAAGAAAGGAGCAGTAAGGGTGGGGAAAGCTGCATGACCATAGATCCGCTCTGAATGTCCACTGCAAAAGTGCTGCTGTGACTAAATCTTTTGGCATCTCCTTGAAAAACTACGTTCCCTCCCTGCACTTGATGCTGTTTCCTAATGCACATGGCTATAGGAGGAACTCATGCATACAGGACTACAGTTTTAAGAAGCACGTCATCAACTGAAGCTTTATCTCTGCTCCCACAAAAGAGTACGTCTTCAGGAGCATGTGTCCAGGCTTACAGATTTCTGATGGACACCCCCACTTCTGGGGGAAGGGTGAAACAGGCAGGAGGCGGCGACCAGGAAAAGGGAGCAAAACATAAGAGAGCAAACGTATAAAAATAGAAAGCAGAAGGGGGGTGGAGATGTAGGGGGTAAAAAAACAGCATGGAAACAGGGAGATTGAGGGGGGGGGAGAGAATGGATAGAAAAAAGCAGAGATGCTGCCATGCCATAAAGGGTTGTGGGGGCTTCCATGGAGCCCATAGAACAGTCTATTGCATATAAATAAAAGCCAGGGAACCACTGGGTTAAAGACTGAAATGTTGACTGTCATTCATAATATGAGTGAAGACTTTGCTGATAGAAAAGCATGAAAAGTTCAAGCATATTTCTATTTTTCAGTCAAGTTTGTAGATTGAAGTCTTATTTTGAACCTTTAATATGCAGTTTACTTCTAGCTTTAACCTCAATGGCATCATCTGCCTTTGACCAGTTTAAGATAAATCCGTCAGATTTTCCAGGCTAAATTGAAATTGTCTGTTTGGCTTCTATTCACAACTGCTCACAGAGGCTGCTTTATTGGATCAATATTGCTTTCTGATGGTTAATTAAATAGAGAACATTGGCAGTTATTTCCTCAGTGTGCTGGGATTGTTCATGGACTGTCACTTTGCACGGGAGGTCCACTAGTAGTTTACCTTCATACTTCGAAAGATGCTAATCCGATTAGTGAATAAATACCCACACACACCTGACCCAAGACTTTCTTCTACCTGCACATTCCCATCAAAATTCAAATTCCGTTCCATACTGGTGTTTGAGTGACAGACTTTTTGAAAACATGCTGGCAGGTTTAATTGCCTTAAAAGCAACCATGAGCTGTTCTTTCGCCCCAATAGATTGTTTTGCAATAACAAGGATTAGTATTTTAGCTGTTGCTTTCAAAGGTTTACAGTCTGAAATATTTTTAATTTAAAAAGGTAAAATACTCAGATTTTCAAGATTGAAGGTGCTTTCTTGTTTTAGGAGCATTAATAGAGATTAAAATATATGTTAAGTTTGGGAATTATGGCTGTAAATTCAGATTAATTTCAAAGTGATTTGCTTGCAGTTCTGGAATTCTTTAGTAGATCTGTGTGGGATTTAAATCCACATGTACTATCAGTCTGTACAAGCTATGCCATGCATTTGTTGTTGAAGGGCTTTGTTAACACTAACTGTAGGAGAAATGATGGATCGATATTGTGTTGGGTCAGAGGTTTAGGTGTCAAACAAAGTAAGGCTTTTGTACTGCTTAGCAGCTGATGGTCCTGCAGCATCCAATAAGGATGATGAAAATTGGCAAACATAAAATTTCTTCTGGACAACTTGGTCTCTGAAACAAGTGAGAAAATATTCATCAGTTCTCTCAGTCATCACCTCTTTAAATAACAGAAAATGATAAAATGTGCAATAGCTCATGCCAGCTTCCATTAAAGCAGATTCAGTCATTGGTGCACTTCTCCTTCAGTCATGCGTGTCTTTTCAAATACCTTTTGTTTAGATTCAGTTTTGTGTTCTTGTGAACTGTGCCCACTTCTGGACAAAAGGCTATTCATCTATATTAGTAACTAAGGACCAGATTTTTAAAGATATTTAGGTGCCTAAAAGTACACATAGGAGCCTAGTGGGATTTTTCAAAGCTGCCTAACTCTCTTTGGGACTTAGGAACCTGGAACTTTCAAAAGTGCCTAGGTGCATACATCCAATGGGAGTTAGGCAGCTTTGAAAAATCCCACTAGGCTCCTACCTGCATCTTTAGACACCTAAATATCTTTGAAAATCTGGTCCTAAAGCATTGTCTGTGTTTATAATGGCATAATATAACTTTAGGAACCATAATATAACTGTATACTTTAAACTGTATATCTTTTCAGTCTATCAGCAGTTTATGTATCTATTAGAAAGTTGTGAATGCCAAAAGGAAGCTAGATTTGAAGATAAGAATGCTAATTTCTTCTTCCTCATTTAGCAGAAACACCATCAGTAGTACAGGATGAAGTGCTCTATCTTTCTCTTCAAAAGTATCAGGATTTAGAATTTAAAATTTCACATGCAAAATTGTACACTCTGTTTAAAAATAGCCTTATCCTAAATGTACATTGAGACTTTGGTTGTTTTTTGTTTGTTTGTTTGCTTTTTTTCTTCTAAAGCACTATACAATATTGAAGTAAAAAATACAAAAGTTGCAGGGTCAGATGTAGTATCCTGATGGAATCCTCACTATTTTACTGGTGGATTTTATTGTTTTCTACTCCCTATCTGGGCTGGCATACCGTCATTGAATTGATGCTTGTACTGTACCTAGAAGTATGTGTCATAGCATCCAGTGTTGTCATTTCTCTTGTGGTGTATGCTATTTCTTTTGACCTACATTTTATATAGTCTATATTATAGGATATTTCTATTCCTTTCACATTGCAGTAACCCTCATAAACGTCACTGCTTAACATGGTACAGATTATCCCTCAGACCTCATAATTGTTTAATTTCTTTTCTAAATTTTAAATTAATTTTTTTACTTACGAAAGATGTTGAATTGACAGTGCTGGGAACTAAAGTCCTCTATTTAACCACAAATTAGATAAAGCATGTTAGGCACTTCCCTACACTGCCAACTACTTCTGTGCTTCAACAGAGTTCCCATAGGTTCAGGGGCGGCTCTATGTATTTTGCCGCCCCAAGCATGGCAGTCAGGCAGCTTTCGGCGGTGCGCCTGCAGCAGGTCCGGCTGGTAACGTGGATTCGGCGGCATGCCTGCAGAAGGTCCGCCGGTCCCGCGGCTTTGGCATACCCGCCACCGAAGCTGCGGGACCGGTGGACCTCCCGCAGGCATGCCATCAAAGGCTCCCTGACTGCCGCCCCCACAGCAACTGGCAGGCCGCCCCCCGTGGCTTGCCGCCCCAGGCACACGCTTGGTGCGCTGGTGCCTGGAGCCGCCCCGCATAGGACTTCTTTTCAGAGTCCTATGTAAAGTACTAGTAATACATGCAATGACCTCGCTAGATCCTCCCTACCTATGACCAGATGCTCACACTTTTGCATACCCAGAATGGCCAATTCTTGTCTATATACTGTTTCCACAGCCACCATCATCCCAACCTTTAGGCGGCAGCTTTACAGCTTCAATTAATTCCCTGAATGGACCAGGCAGCCAAAAAGTTGTGCATAAAGTTAACTTTTCCATGGAGAGAAATGGGTAAATCATTTGGCCTCATTGACTGCAGAATCAGACAGAACTGCTATTGGGAAATAAGCACTCTGGGTGCTGCATTAGCCATATGCACCTGGGTCAGGAAGAGTGGCTGTGTACACTTGCATGGCCCTAAGGTCACTAGCCGGCTTCAACCTTGGCCATAAGGGGCCATTCTGGGGCAAGAGTGTCATATGGTTCTTGGTCTACTCAAGATAGTTAAGTCCCAGGCAGACTGCGAAGAGCTACAAAAGGATCTCTCAAAACTGGGTGACTGGGCAATAAAATGGCAGATGAAATTCGGTGTTGATAAATGCAAAATAATGCACATTGGAAAACATAATCCCAACTATACATATAAAATGATGGGGTGTAAATTAGCTGTTACCACTCAAGAAAGAGATCTTGGAGTCATTGTGGATAGTTTTCGGAAAACATCCAATCAATGTGCAGCGGCAGTCAAAAAGGCGAACAGAATCTTGGGAATCATTAAGAAAGAGATAGATAAAAAGACAGAAAATATCATATTGCCGCTATATAAAGCCATGGAACGCCCACATCTTGAATACTATGTGCGATGTGGTCACGCCATCTCAAAAAAGATATATTGGAATTGGAAAAGGTTCAGAAAAGGGCAACAAAAATGATTAGGGATATGGAACAGCTGCCATATGATGAGAGATCAATAAGACTGGGACTTTCCAGCTTGGAAGAGAGACTACTAATGGGAGAAATGATTGAGGTCTATAAAATCATGACTGATGTGGAGAAAGTAAATAAGGAAGTGTTATTTACTCCTTCTCATAACACAAGAATTAGGGGTCACCAAATGAAATTAATAGGCACCAGGTTTAAAACAAACAAAAGTAGTAATTTTTCACACAATGCATAGTCAACCTGTGGAACTCCTTGCCAGAGGATGATGTGAAGCCCAAGACTATAATAGGGTTCAAAAAAGAACCAGATAAATTCATGGAGGATAGGTCCATCAATGGCTATTAGCCAGGATAGGCAGGGATGGTGTCCCTAACCTTTGGTTGGCAGACTGGGAATGGGCGACAGGGGATGGATCACATGATGATTACTGGATCTGTTCATTCCCCCTGAAGCACCTGGCATTGACCACTGTTGGAAAACAGGGTACTGGGCTAGATGGACCTTTGGACTGACCCAACCTGGCCATTCTTATGTCTCTCTGCCCAGACTATCAAGCTGGCCAGTTTGGTGGAGATTTTATGATGTGGATATCTGTGTGCTTGGAGTTAGACTGACACTACCAATCCATTGCAAATACTATAGGCCATCAGTTGCCACTAGATGGTACCAACTTTCAGTCACTATCAACTTGGGGTGGATTCAATCCAGTGACCTAAAAGTGAAAGGTGTATATCTCATTATCTATCTATTCCTCCCTTTTTTTTAATTGCAGTTAAAGAGTGAAATGAGTGAGCTTGTCAACCTATTTTGCTCCATCATTACTCTTTGAGTGCATCCTCCCAGGTCTTTTAAGTTTAACTTAACACGCACAGGGACATAAAATTTCTGCGTTCCAGCAGTCCATCTGGTCCTGTATTCTGTTTACAACTGGTCAGAACCAGAGATAAGAACCTTTAAGCAGGCATATGTGGAATAATCTGACTCACATATAGGTCTCATCCTGATTCCTGTTAGCTAGTGATTATCTTAAGCCCTGAAGTACAAAGTTAATATCCCTTCCAAAAGTTATATTTTCATTAAAAACAACAACTCTGGATGTTCTTGATATCCATATAAATATCCAATTGCTTTTTGCATTTTGCTGACTTCTTGGTCTCAACAACTTTGTCTAGTGATAAATTCCACCGTTTAACTACATGTTGTGTGAAAAAGCATTTCCTCTTAGTGGTTTTGAATTTCCTACTTTTTATTTAATTGAATGTTACTTTATTCTTGTGTTACACACACCCTGCAAGCCTTTTAATAGAACAGTGTTCTGTTCTGGATCTTGACCTTTTCCCCACTCCGAGACAGTTGTGCTGCACCTTTCTTCCTTATATACTAAAGGAAGTTCAGGCTTAACAATACTTTTTATGCCTTCATGGAAGATTTGCAGTGTTCTCAGCCACCATTGCACTCCCCAATCCTGGAACTGGCGTATTATGGACCGATCCCCTCAGCATAAATTAGAACAGTCTAAAGACCTCATACCACAAGTCAGGGTGGTGCTCCCAGTGTATAGGGAGGTGTGGGTGGGAAAATGGGAAGAGACTATGTGATAAAGAAAAGACTTTTTATAAACCCTTGATTAAAGAGTGAATGAGGTGAATTTGTGGTGAAAGTGGGTGTAGGAAACAGCCTTGAGGCAAAAGTAGCAGCTTGGGCTGAGATCTAATGTGGGCACCTTCTACTGTTTAGGAGTTGTCTGGGGCTGAGGGTGGGAGAACGCTTCCCTTTTGCAGTCAGGGGAGAAGTGTGCATAGACACAGGGGAAAGAACTGTGACCTGAGTAAAGCAAAAGTTTGTTTCATGCTTCTGGTTTGGATGGAGCCTGACACCTTTAGCCAGTCTCAGGGTATATCTACACTGCAATTAAATAACCATGGCTGGCCCACGTCAGCTGACTCGGGCTTGTGGGGCTCAGGCTAAGGGGCTGTTTAATTGCAGTGTGTAGATGTTCAGGCTTGAACTGGAGTCTGGGCTCTAAGACCCTGCAAGGAGGGAGTGTCCCAGAGCTCAGGCTCCAGTCCAAGCCCGAATGCCTACACTGCAATTAAACAGTCCCTTAGCCCGAGCTCCGCGAGCCCAAGCCTGCTGTAGACACTCTCACAGTGTACAATCGCCATAACTGAGCTACTCAACATAGGGCCAGATAAGCTTTTTTAGATGGAGAATATAGGAAATGTAAATGAGGCTGAAAGGTGTATAATATTTAAACAGGTATTTTACAGGTGTGCAAATCAGAATGGTTGTACAAAAATTCAGTTTATCTTACCATTCTTTTAGAGCCTGCCTTGTTATTGTTAAAGATTTATGTCTGAACAAGATTGTTCCTTTCACAATCCATTTTTTCCTGCTTCTTAATCCTACTGTCATGTTATAACCTTGCAAAGAGGATATAATACCACAGCTCCACAATTATAAGCTCATTACATAAACCATGAAAAGATTTTCTTTATTAATAATACATTTTAATTATATACCCATAAAACTATTTTTAAAATGAAGTAAAAACTAATAAATCTAAATTTATACATCATTTTTATCTAACTTTTCTTGGTTGCTTGTGTTTTTATATTTCTGCCTTTTTGTCTTTAATTCTTTGCTCCTTTTACCTTATCTCCATTGGTTTTCTTTTCCATCTTCCTTAAACTGATCTCACTTTTTTTCTTATTCCTGCTTTCCATTTTGTCCTCTCTTCCACAGTCCTATTACTTTCTTCCCCTTTTCCCTCATCTGACAGAACCTTCTGGCTTTAAAATTCCTTTCTCTTATTGCAAGTATATTGCCTAAATGCTTTTCCTCTTGCATCACTCCTTCATTGCTATTTGCCCAGCTAGGTAGCACCTTCATTTTACTTCTGCCCCAACAGTGTGTGACATTATAGCCTAATGTTGTGTGGGAAACATTCAGCATTGTGAATTTACTATGGAAGCAACCAATGAAAAAGGAAATTTGGACTGCAAAGAAGGACTTTTTATTTAAATAGAAATATATTTGATCACTAGTAAAATGCCCAAAGAAAACTATGAAAAGTTTATTAATGATGAATGTATTTAGGTCTAAATTTTCAAACTTGGATGCCTAAAATTAACCAGTTAGAACCAGATCCTTGGCTTTGGCCAAAAAGTATACAGTGCAACTTAAAAGGGTGGTTGGTGCAAAAATGGCTTTAGGCCACCTTTGTGATACCTAGGTTTGGGGCCAGTTTTGTCTTAGACAGGTCCTCTGGCATAAGGTAGAGTAGGCTAAGCGCTGCTCTAACTTATATTAAATAATAACTTGCATGTGCTTCCCTAAAACAAGTCACAATACAGAATGCAGGGTAGGCAAGTAACATGGGGCTGCTTGTGGGTAATGTGTTAAAACCATCTGCTCAATGTTTGCTTGTTTCAGAGAAAGCAAACAAAATCTTGTGATGTAGATAGAGAGGCATAAATTGGCAGTTATATTGTGTTATATAAATGGTATCATGTTGCAAATATTGTCTGGTATTCAGTTCATTTATGATAGGGACAGTCTTAGAATAGAAAGGTATATTAAAGATCAAATTTATTTGACGTTCTGGAGAAGGAATTGCAAAGGCCAGCTAGATTTGGCTTTAGTAGTTTAGGAAGAAAGGGACCTGTGACAGGATTCCAGGATCTTGACAAGAGAGGAATAGATTGATGCCAGTTAACTGAGAGAAATATAGTTTCAAAAACAAGAGGTCAGTGAATGAAATTGAGGGATGACAGTATACGCAATTTGGGCCAGGTTTCTTAACACAAATGATGGCTGGCAGATGGAACAAGCTGCCAGAGTCAGCAATAGTTTTAAACCAAAAACAAACAAAAAAAGTCAATTCAAGAGGGAGTTGGACACATTCATGGAAGCCAATGTTACCCAGGATTGTAGCACTATCCAATTTATTAGGTTAAAGGATGAGAGAATGTAAAGTTGACTTGGAGTTCCTAGCTTTATCAGGACAGACAGCTATTTTCATTCAATAAAAAAGAAAATGGCTAAGAGTGTTCCCTGAGAAAGTACTTTGTCTCCTTATGCTATTGCTGGAAAAGCTTGGGGCCATAGAAATGGCCAAGGGGTTTCTTGCTCATCAGGGGTGGGAAACCTTTAAAATTGTATCTAAATTGAACAATTCTAAATGTACTTCATAGGCCATATGAAATCTGGTGAATTATTGTATTTACCCATACAGTGTCGCACACTACAAAGAGAAGCATTTATTTAGACAATAGCTATCAACACTGACATGGGGCAGAGATGCAAATCTGCAGTATCTTGAGATAAAAAGTATGAAGAAAACACACTTTTTCCTCAAAAGGTCCTGTACCCTCAGAACAACATCGATAACAGCAGTTCAAGCTTCCCTACACTGCCCCTCTTGTATACCTCTACCTTTTTTTGTAGAGATCTTCTTTAAGAGAGTAAAAAGCAGAGGGTCCTGTGGCACCTTTACGACTAACAGAAGTATTGGGAGCATAAGCTTTCGTGGGTAAGAACCTCACTTCTTCAGATGGAAGTCATGAACATAAGAAGTGAGGTTCTTACCCACGAAAGCTTATGCTCCCAATACTTCTGTTAGTCGTAAAGGTGCCACAGGACCCTCTGTTGCTTTTTATAGATTCAGACTAACACGGCTACCCCTCTGATTTAAGAGAGCGAGGGTAGTTCATTCTCCATATCTATCATGCTGCGACAGCCAACAGATATGCCAGATGTGACTTGGGAGAGGGATATTGATATCTGTACAACTAAGATTTAGATTGAGACCTTACAAATCTGGATGAAACCAGTGGTCTAGAAGTGAAAGGGGTCTATACATACCCCACTAACAAACTTTTCAGTTATTTAATTCCCTTTTGAACATATTCTGGGAAAATTTAGTTCTACTTTTTAGTTCTTTTTCCATCGCTCAGATGGTATGCTTGATATATAGCATCCCATTCCCTGTTGTCCACACAGCTTTTTGCAAGTAGAATATTCAGCATTTTC
This sequence comes from Malaclemys terrapin pileata, assembly GCF_027887155.1. Taxonomy (NCBI): domain Eukaryota; kingdom Metazoa; phylum Chordata; order Testudines; family Emydidae; genus Malaclemys; species Malaclemys terrapin. The sequence goes on from NC_071511.1 coordinate 46,901,945, forward strand.
TTAAAGGCTGTCAGGCTAGAGCAGAGCTTCTGGTAACTCATTATACCTGACAGAACATGTGTTTGTAATGTGAAAACTGTAGAAAGTGACCAGTTACTTCTTTACAGTTAGCCTGTTATACCTTATGCCATTGAGTGCTCAAGTTCCACAAACATAAATGCTGAAAAATTGTTGATGTTTTTGTCTGTCTTGACAGCAGCTGGTTTTTCTCCTATCTAATTTTGCCAACATTATGTGCCCTTTAAAAAAAAAAATTAACATGCTTCATACAAGGAAAGCCTCAGGGTAAACTGCTTTTATCTTCCTGAAATTTTGCATCTTTCCAGCAGCTGAAAGCTATGGTCTGTAAAGATGAACAAATGAGGAAAATCAGTAGGGCAGAGGTTTAATTTAATAACAAGCCAACATTACTTCAGAATAACTAGGACTCACTCTTTGATGTTGAGGAAAAATATATCATGACTTCAAAGGCATCTTAAGAAGTCTTGCAGCTGTAAGATATTCAAAATAACCTGGCCAGTAGTCAGAATTGAGAAGAAGATCTTAGTCCTGGTCTAAGTTTTTGTACCAGAAGAACTATATCAGTTAGGAAAGATGGTGGGGGGGGAATGTTCTGGTTTTTTACTGATGTAGTTATATTAGAACCTCAGAATTACAAACTGACTGGTCAACCACACCTCATTTGCAACCAGAAGTATGCAATCAGGCAACAGTGGAGACCAAAAAAAAGCAAATACAGTACAGTGCTGTGTTAAACTACTAAACAAAATAAAGGAAAAGTTTAAAAAAATTTGATAAGGTAAGAAAACTATTTCTGCGCTTATTTCATTTAAATTAAGATGGTTAAAAGCAGCATTTTCTTCTGCATAATCAAGTTTCAAAGCTATATTAAGTTAAGTCAATGTTCAGTTGTAAACTTTGGAAAGAACAACTATATCATTTTGTTCAGAGTTACAAACATTTTAGAGTTACAAACAACTTCCATTCCCGAGGTGTTGGTAACTCTGAGGTTCTACTGTATATACCTGTACAGCCTCTAGTTTGAATGCTGTTATATCAGTGCAGTGGTGCCTTGTACCAGTATAGTTTATTCCCTTTCATAGAATATCAGGGTTGGAAGGGACCTCATCTAATCCAACCCCTTGCTCAAAGTAGGACCAATCCCCAGACAGATTTTTGCCCCAGATCCCTAAATGCCCCCCTCAAGGATTGAGCTCTCAACCGTGGGTTAGCAGGCCAATGCTCAAACCACTGAGCTATTCATCCAATATGGGAGTAAGCTATACCACTATAAGGACTTTTATAATAGTATAACTTCATCCACACTAGGAAAGGTCATACTGATATAGCTATATCAGTATAGATAAAGCAAGACAACTTTAGTGATATAAAGACAAGCTCTTAGTGATATAAATTAGACAAGACAAGGAACAAGACCAGATCATTTATCTGTATCATCAGAACAATGACACTTTGTTAAGGTTCTATTTAAAAGTATCTTAAAAGGGGTTAGTAAATGATTAAGCAAGTCCATAGAGTCCAAGAGGTCAAAGGGTTGCTTATAACTATGGTTTATACTTATCATCTATAACAGTGGTTCTCAAACTTTTTTCCCCCCCACAGACCACTTGAAAATCGCTGAGGATCTCAGCGGACCACTTAATGATCTTTCCAAATGTTGTTTGTACCATTAGCTTACTATTGTAAAGCGCTTTGGATAAAAGTGCTATATAAAAATAATAATAATTTTTGTTCTACAAATAAAAGCACAACTCATATTTTAATATCAGTAGTCTTACCTTTCTAATACAATAGAAGTGCCCTCTCTCCCCCGCCGCAGCAATCCCTGAACTGGGCTGGGAAGGAGGGCCATCTCTCCCTGGCGGCAGCAGCCCTGGAGCTGGAAAAGTCTTCTCTTTGGCCGCTGCAGACCTGCATGTCCCAAATTCCCCCCACCCCCCTCTTCTCACCCCACTGCCCCCTCCCACCTACCCCCTATTCCCCCTCAGGCCACCACCTCACCTTACATGTGCATCTTCTCCAGCATTCAGGCACCTAATTAGTAGAGCCATTCCTGCGCAGCTCCAGTGATTAGGTGGGTGGCCCTTCATTCTCTTGTGTGCAGCTGCCCAGGCGCACGCACCTTAGAGGGAACTATCCACAGACCACCTGAATGGAGCTCACGGACCACTGGTGGTCCGCAGGCCACAGTTTGATAACCTCTGATCTATAACACATTATATGGGGTGCTTATAACCATCTTTGACATGCTTTAAGATCTGTTAAGCATTTATTAACCCTTTATATAAAGGTTCCATTTCTAAATGTTTTATAAATGGTGAGTATCAAAATGTAAAGAAAACCCATAAAAAAAAAGAGAGCTTAAAGAACTCAATTAGCTTTGTAGCATCACTACTGTGATGCTATAGTTAAAGCTCTGTTAGGTTTTTCCAATTCAACTTGCTGCTTTTGAAGGCAGTAGTTAAATGTAGATTGAAACAGGAGAGGGAGCTTGCACTGTGTAAGAACCTGCAGGGCTAGAACCTGGGACCATGGAAATGCTGGGCTTCTGTCATCTCCGGGGTTGCCAACCCTCCAGCATTAATTCTTGGAGACTCCAAGACACAGATTAACCTTTAATTAGAGATTATGTTATGTGATGAAACCCCCAGGAATCCATCCAACCAAAATTGGCAACCCTAATCACCACATCATATCCAATCCCAGATCCTCAAACATGTCCACAGATATCTGCAGGGCTCTATCACAGGAAGCTCCTACAGGAGGACCCTATGAGGCTGGACCCAGTAGGAAGTCCCAACCGGCAGGACCTGAGTGGCAGTGCACTGATTGATTGGCTGGCTGATTGGCTGCCAGTACTTAAGACAGGAAGTTGTCTGAGCAAAAATACATACTGCCTAGCTTGTTTCACATTCTATGTGAAAGAGATTCCAGACTCCTGCTTCTGACTCTGCCTGCCTCCTAATGCCTGATGCTTAATTTACCCTCCGGCCTGTCTTGGTCTCTGATCTCCCAGTAATTGGACCCTGCCTGCCTACTGATGCCTGGTTTGCCCTGTCTCAGACTCTGACCCTCTGGTACTCTGACCACTAGGTCTGACTGCCCATGACCTGGTCATGACACACTTAATTACTTAAGAAAGAGGAGGGGAAGTGCTGGGGGTGTGCTGCTTAGTCAGAGGAGAGGAGGGGGAGTTGTGTTATGCATCTTCCTACCCCCCACACAATCCCATTTTACTTTAAACCTTGGCAGAAGGTATTTCATGTTTTTTTAATTTATATAGTGAATTTTATCCTAAAGAGCAGGACCCTCGGGTATTTTACAAATGCTTTAGGCCATGTGACAGGGTTGGGACTCACCACCCAGCACCTCCCACTGGTTGTTCCAGGAATTAGCTCAGTCCATGGGGAGCACCCTCTGCTGGTGGTGTCCCATCCGTCATCTGTTCCTCCATTGGCATCTGGACCCGTGTTGCTCCCTGCTTGGCGGTGTCCTCCTTCAGGCCACTGCCCTCCGGCAGTGCCCCCCAGTCCATCCTCACCCCCTTCCTTCCGGGGGGGGGGGGAAGAAGAGGGTGTTCAGCAGTCCTTGCACTGGCCTCAGTGGCCAACCACAATCTCCAAAGTCTAGCCCCTTGTCTCAAGGGTCAGTTGCAGTTCATCTCAGCCACCCTACTGCATGGCCAGGTGCAGTACAAGGGGGAAAGTGGGGGGACCCAGGCCCACCCACTACTCTGAGTCCCAACCCAGGGACCCTCTAGTGGCAGCCTCCCTGCCCTCCTTCTCTCCCCTTGTCCAACTGTCCCTGGGCCACTTCCCCTCTGGCCCCTCACACCCTCTAGGCCCTTTCTCTCAGGGTCCGCAGTCTGGCAGGTATTGGGCCGGAGCCCTACTGTGCTCCCCCTGAGCCTGCCCAGCACTGCTCTGTCCAAGGTGCTGGTCTCCTGTTCTGGAGACAGACCTTCCCCCAAGAAGGTCTGGGACAGACTGCCTACTCCCTTCCTGGGCAGCCTTTATATAGGGCCAAGCCAAGCCCTGATTGGCTGTCTCCAATCTTGGCTCTGCTTGGCCCCCAGTAAGCCCTTTCCTGATTGGCTGCCAGCTTTCACAGCCACTCTGGCCTACTCTGGCTCTCTCTCACATGGGGGTGGGGCATTTGCCCCGCCACAGGCTACCTTTGCAGTCCCTGATCCTTGGCTCGCTCAGCACTGAGCTGGTTTCCCAGTATAGGTTAGTGCAGCTCTAAACTGTGTCGTTTGCGAGTAACTCCAAGGGCCTGTACTGGGAGTTGGGGATCGCACATAGGGATGCCTTAGCCATGCCCCCTTCTCCCATTAGAGACTAGAAGTGGAGGTGATATACAAGGCACTAAAGTGGCTCTATAACAGGGGTTCTAAAACTGGGGGTTGGGACCCCTCAGGGGGTCGTGAGGTTATTACATACAAGGTCGCGAGCTGTCATCCTCCACCCCAAACCCCACTTTGCCTCCAGCATTTATAATGGTGTAAAATATATTTAAAAGTGTTTTTAATTTATTGGGGGGGGGTCGCACTCAGAGGCTTGTTATGTGAAAGGTGTCACCAGTACAAAAGTTTGAGAACCACTGCTCTATAACACTGGAAGCTTCTCCTATAAAGAACAAATCCTCCATACGCCAGATCTTCTGGGCTTAGAATACCTTTGCACTGGAAAATCAGTTTAAAGCAGCCCTAACCAATCAGAAAATCTGTCCCTATATATTTGGTGTGGTTCCGTGTTGTACCCTTGCTCAGATTTGCAGCTGTATATGGGATGGGATGGAGCTGTAGTTACTGATAAAAGGTGTTCAGAGACATTCTGCCTGTGTAAGGTGGAGGTATGCACAACAATGTATCTCCTAACACTGTAATTTGGTTTTGTTTTGACTCAGAGGAAAGAGTATCAGCTAGTCAATTTCTGCATGTCCTTGGCCTTTCTTTGGGACTTTTCCATCCAGGTCCTGCTCAAGCCCAGTTCCTGCTTGGTTATTAAATCTGGCAAGATTTGATTACATGGTAAGCTGGGTGCAAGCAAACAATATGTGTTTTTAATATGGCTAAATGTAAATTTATACATCTAGAAACTAAGATTGTAGGCCATACATACAGGATGGGGGACTCTATCCTGGGAAGCAGTGATTCTGAGAAAGATTTGGGGGTTGTGATGGATAATCAGCTGAACATGAGCTCTCAGTGGCCAAAAGAACTATTGTGATCCTGGGGTGCATAAATAGGGGAATCTTGAGTAGAGTAGAGAAGTTATTTTACCTTTGTGTTTGGCGCTGCTGTGACCACTGCTGTAATATTGTATCCATTTCTGATGTCCACAGTTCAAGAATGATGTTGATAACTTGGAGAGGGTTTAGGGACGAGCCACAAGGCTTATTAAAGGGTTAGGAAACATGTCTTCTAATTATAGACTCAAGTAGCTCAGACTAATAAAGAGAAAGTTAAGGGGTGACTTGATTAGTTTACTAATACCTATATGGGGAGCAAATGTTTGATAATGGACTTCAGTCTAGCAGAGAAAGGTATAACATGATCCAATGGCTGGAAGTTGAAGTTAGATGAATTCAGACTGGAAACAAGGTGTAATTTTTTAACAGTGAGGGTAATTAACCATTGGAAGAATTTACCAAGGTGTGACGTTCCCCTGGTGTTATCTGGACTGGTGATCTGCTAGGTCACTCCAATCCTTGACTCTGGGAGCCAGCCTTACCCTGCTCTGCTGTGAGAACCCCCACTCCTGGGCTGTTCATGCACAGCTTCTAGCATGTAAGCTGCTCCCAGCTACATGAGTGAAGCACTTTTGGCCAGACACTGCTTGGATTGTGCAACCGAATGACACTAGCCAATATCTCTGGACCCAGACACAACCCTAGGAACTTCCGTCTTGCAGTGTCCAGCTATGCCCACTGGACGCTGCAAGCTTGTATGAGTTCGTCAATTTAACAAAGAAATTGATATGTACCAGGCTTGTTATCCCAAGGGGAGTCTCTGACATACTTCAAACCAAATGCTGTGTTTCAGGTAGAAGAAACAAACAAATTTATTAACTACAAAAGATAGATGTTAAGTGATTATAAGTCAAAGCACAACAAGTCAGATTTGGTCAAATGAAATAAAAGCAAAACGCATTCTAAGCTGATCTTAACACTTTCAGTGCCCTTACAAACTTAGATGCTTCTCATCACAAGCTGGCTGGTTGCCCTTCAGCCAGGCTGTCCCCTTTGATGAGCGCTTCAGTCGCTTGGTGGTGATGTCTGTAGATGGAGGTGGAAGAGAGAAAGCATGGCAAACATCTCTCCCTTTTATCATGTACTTTCTTCCCTCTTGGCTTTGCCCCCCCCTTTAGAGTCAGGTGAGCATTACCTCGTCGTAGTCCCAAACTGACCAAAGGAAGAGGGGGTGACTCACTTGAGAGTCCAACAGATCCTTTGTTGCTGCCTAGGCCAGTGTCCTTTGTTCCTGTGAGGCTGGGCTGGGTTTGTCCCATACAAGCCCTGATGAGGTTAAACAGCATATTATACCAAGTCATCTAGCACAGGCCAGCTGCAGGTTTTTAATTGCAGTGTAGACATACCCAAAGAGACCTCTTGAGTCTGTTCTATGATCAGTATTTACAGAGAAAAGATCCTTTGAATTATCTTTACTTGCAGTTATAAATAATTTAGCCAAGTGTAGAAATGCAGTTCGACCAAAGCTTTTACTTTAAGTCAGGAGTTCTCAAACTGTGGAGTGGGTCTCCGAAGGGAGGTGAGAGAATGTGTCAAGAAAGGCATGAGGAGTGTACCTTTTTTTTTAAGAGCCATGGCTGTCAGCCCCAGGTGGCTGTGGCTTGTGCAGAAGGGCCATGCACACCTGGGAGGCAAGGATAAAGGGAACAGGCAGAGCTCCACCACTTGGGTCTGACAGCCAGAGTCCAACCACCCAGGCTCGCACTCTCCTTTCACATCCCTCACCAGGAGGCAGCCCGGGCTCAGGCTCTCTTCCACCCATCAATCACTCAGCTGGAGGCAGCTGGGCTCTGACTGTCAGCCCCAGGGTGGCAGCAGCAGCACAGACGTAAGGGTGGCAATGGGGCACTTAGTCTCCTGTGAAAAGTTGTTACAAATATCACTTTTCACATTGCCTCCCTTACGTCTATGCGACTGCTGGTGTGGCACTGCCTTCACCAGCTGCTGCTCTCTGCTCTGTCTTCAGAGCTGAATGGCGGTATATGTACTTGTGGGGCGGGGGGCATAAATGACTACAGACACAAAGAAGGGGGGCCTGATCAAATACATTTGAGAACCACTGCTTTACATCAAGAGGAGAGTACTAATGAAAATTGGAGCTCCTAATTAGATGCTACATTTACATACTTAGTTAATGTAATAATTTATTGAAAATGTTTGCATTTTTATTGAGGACTGAAAGACTGGAAAGGCAATCTCTCCCTCAGTTATATGAGAGTCCCAGGCTGAGTGAGTGTGGATGGATGTGGGTACCGGGCTGGAGGGGAAGGGAGCAGAAACAAGGGGAGAGTAAACTTACAGGGTCAGGACAGCCATTGGGTTGCTGTATAGGGCTGGCTTAAAAAGGAATCCTGTTTTCACCTGGGAAGGTGTTCTACTTGTTTTTAACATTAGAAATGTCACATATCACGTGTGATCATCTTTGATTTTGCTGGAGGACCACACAGATGTCTCAGAGAATGTGTGTTCCCTACTATCATTGTTCAAGTGAATGGGTGAGGGGAAGTGTGTGTGGGGGGGAATCTTTAACAAAGCTGTATTTTCTCTAAAATGTTAATTAGTCTGACATAAAACAGGTGTTAGCACAAATAGTCTTAAAAAGTCTGACTAAACCTCCTCTCCTCTTTCAGTTGCTCACCTTTCAGCCTCTTGAGACAAGGGCCTGGTCTACACTTAAAAGTTTTATTGGCATAGCTATATCAGTTAGAAGTGTGAAAAATGACTCCCCTAACCAACACAGCTACGTTGGCAAAAGCTGTAGCGTAGATGCAGTTATACTGGCAAAAAAGTCTCTTGTTGGTATGGAGAATGAGGAAGATATCTGTAAAAAGAACAGGAGTACTTGTGGCACCTTAGAGACTAACACATTTATTTGAGAATAAGCTTTCGTGGGCTACAGCCCACTTCATCAGATGCATAGAATGGAACATATTGTAAGAAGATATATATACATACAGAGAACATGGAAAGGTGGAAGTTGCCATACCAACTCTAAGAGGCTAATTAATTAATATGAGCTGTTACTGAGTGACCAGAGAGGTTGAAGTGTTCTCCTACTGGTTTTTAATGTTATGATTCCTGATGTCAGATTTGTGTCCATTTATTCTTTTGCGTAGAGACTGTCTGGTTTGGCCAATGTACATGGCAGAGGGGCATTGCTGGCACATGATGGCATATATCACATTGGTAGATGTGCAGGTGAACGAGCCCCTGATGGCATGGCTGATGTGATTAGGTCCTATGATGGTGTCACTTGAATAGATATGTGGACAGAGTTGGCAATGGGCTATGTTGCAAGGATAGGTTCCTGGGTTAGTGGTTTTGTTGTGTGGTGTGTAGTTGCTGGTGAGTATTTGCTTCAGGTTGGGGGGCTGTCTGTAAGCGAGGACTGGTCTGTCTCCCAAGATCTGTGAGAGTGAGGGATAATCTTTCAGGATAGGTTGTAGATCTTTAATGATGCACTGGAGAGGTTTTAGTTGGGATCTGAAGGTGACTGCTAGTGGCGTTCTGTTATTTTCTTTGTTGGGCCTGTCCTGTAGTAGGTGACTTCTGTGTACTCTTCTGGCTCTGTCAGTATGTTTTTTCACTTCAGCAAGTGGGTATTGTGGTTTTAAGAATGCTTGATAGAGATCTACCCCACAGCCCCGCTGAGGGATGAGCTTCCCCTAGCACCAATGTGGACGGAGCCAGTGGGTCCTGCACCCACCCCCCAGAGGTCACAGCGCAGGACAGGAAGTAGAAAAGCCCCTCTGCAAAGCTCAGTTGAAAGCCAGCCGCCGGAGAGGCCAGATGCCTGTGGCCTAGCTCCAGGTTGAGGAACGCTGGCAGGCCGCGGCCGACCCGAAGACAGGCCGGTCCAGCCGAGCCTACCCTACCCCTCGCCAGCTATCCCGAGGAGGAGCCACGCCTACCCCTCGCCAGCTACCCCAAGGAGCAGCCGAGCCTACCCTTCGCTAGTTACCTGGAGAAACCGATGGTGCTGGAAACCGCCGTGAACGCCAGCCACATCCAGGTACCTTATGAGGGGGAGTCCGGAAGTAGCCCAGGGGCAGCCGACCCTGGCCTGGCCGCAGCAGGGATAGAACCAATCTCAGTGTGTTGTGGTCAGGATCCCCACTGACGCAGCAGCGAGTCTTCTGCCGCTGCTAGGGCCCCAGGCTGGGACACAGTGGAGCGGGTGGGCCTGCATCCCCCCTGCCACCCAACTCACGGGTGGCAGTCTCCCCCTTGCACCAGACGCTCAGAAGCCTGAGCTCCTGACTGTGTGTTTGCTGCCCTGCCCTGACCTAGAGCCGGGGCTCATATTGAACTATTGGCTCAGCCCCTGCTTAAGGGCCTCAGCTCCTGACTGTGTGTTTGCTGCCCCGCCCTGACCTAGGGCCAGGACTCATAGTGAACTATTGGCTCAGCTCCTGCCTAAGGGCCCAAGCTCCTGACTGTTTGTTTACTGGCCAGCCCTGACCCAGGGCTTGGGCCCAGAGCGAACTATTGCGAGGCGGTGGGATACCCCACAGTCCCATGAAGGGACGAGCCTCGGATGAGCCCGTCTACAGATGGAAATTGTTGAAGTCATGGGCTCAGCCTAGACCAATCCACACAAGCAGTCCATTTCCTGGACACTACTGTGCTAATAAGCGATGGTCACATAAACACCACCCTGTACCAGAAACCTACTGTCACTCAGTAACAGACTTAATGGTGGCAATTTTGCAACAGAAAAGCTTCAAAAACAGACTCCAACGAGAAACTGCTGAACTTGAATTAATATGCAAACTAGATACCATTAATTTGGGCTTGAATAGAGACTGGAGTGGCTGGGTCATTGCACAAATTGAATCTATTTCCCCATGTTCAGTATCCTCACACCTTTTTGTCAACTGTCTGAAATGGGCCATCTTGATTATCACTACAAAAGTTTTTTTTCTCCTGCTGATAATAGCTCATCTTAATTAATTAGCCTCTTAGAGTTGGTATAGCAACTTCCACCTTTTCATGTTCTCTCTATGTATATATATCTTCTTACTATATGTTCCATTCCATGCATCTGATGAAGTGGGCTGTAGCCCACGAAAGCTTATGCTCAAATAAATTTGTTAGTCTCTAAGGTGCCACAAGTACTCCTGTTCTTTTTGCGAATACAGACTAACACGGCTGCTACTCTGAAACCTGAAGATATCTGTGTTGGGTTTTTTTATGAATAAGTGTATCTCAGTTTACCTGCATAGAGTTAAATCAAAGGAAGTTGTTAAGGAGGAAAGTAACTGGAAATGAAACAGTGGCAGAGATGAGGCTCCTTAAGGAACACTGGAGGGGAAGCTGTTAATTGGGGAAAGGCTCCTGCCTGGCTCCATCCAGGCTAGCAAGTAGTGTCATAGCAACATGGTGCAAGCAGTGCAGTCGTACTACGGCCTACGAGCTTGTGGGGGCCAACCAGCAGAGACCACTCTATCCTAGGCACCACTGTAGTTATGCCACAGTCTAGCTACAGGCAGAATAGGCAGCCAGGGCTCTAAGTAGCAACAAGTGGCCCCTAGCCAGGCTGCTTCAGTCCAGCAAGTGCCACTGCCCTGCCTCCAGTACAAGTAAGATTGAGGCCACAACTCAGGCAATGGGCAACTTGTGGCTGCTCCTGGCAACACCACTAGAGCTGCTAGCACTTCAAGTTGATGTCCAACCTGCACCTGCCATTCTGTGCCTGTCCCCATGGGCCCTGTCACCCAGGCAGTCCCTGACCATCACTAACCTGAACTTGCACTGTGGCCACGACTTCAGCAGTGAGGAGCTCATCCAGGAAGGTGCAAAAGGTGGACTGGGGGTCTACAGCATGTGGGGCCAGGCAGTGGGTGATGGCTGGGGTGGGCTGAGGGTGTGGAGTGCAGGCTGGGGGTACTGAGTATGTAGGGGCGGGGGGCTAAGTCCTGTTGTGGTTGAGCTGAGAGGCTCCGGGGAGGGGTTGTGTGGGATGTGGCCCTGATCCCAGGGGATGGAAGAGGAGGCCAGGGGAGGTTGCAGAAGGCAGATGGGGATCAGCCCCTGATTAGAATTAATGTCTCTACTATGTTAGAATGTGTTTCTCCTAACTGGGCTAGATTCACTGGTTCACTTTGGCTCCTATGCAACATTTTGACACTGGAAAACTATTGGCAACCTGGTCTAATCAGCCAGGTAAATTCGGTTTATGAAGTGGCCCAAAAGTAGCTGGAGCATACCAGTGAATCTTATACCATATGAGGTAGAATCATGCCGCATCCAAAAAGTGTGTATATCTTAGAGGTACTTAGAAAATGTTACAGTTGTTGGTGAGGGCTGACTTTTTATTTAGGTCAGGTAACATTTCTATGCTATTTGCAGTGATGATGTAGCCGTGTTGGTCCCAGGATATGAAAGAGAGAAGGTAGTATTATTTTTATTGGTGAAAGGTGTGACGGGTTAGATCACAGAAACCCCCTTGGGGCTGCCAACTGGTGTGGCAAGACTACTTCTGCCCCTGCTTTCCCTGCCAGCTTGGGACTCCAGCACCCTGTATTGTTGAGCCAGACACGCCAGTCTGCTCCAACACAGACCCAGGGTCTGAACCTTGTGACCCAAAGCTGCAGACTTAACTGAAAGTGACTTAAGAAGTGTTCCTGTCTTTAACACTCAGATGCCCAACTCCCAATCGGGTCCAAACCCCAAATAAATCCGTTTTATCCTGTATAAAGCTTACACAGGGTAAACTCATAAATTGTTCACCCTCAAAAACACGGATAGAGAGATATGCACAGCTGTTTCCCCTTCCCCTGCCCCCTGTATTAATACATACTCTGGGTTAATGAATAAGTAAAAAGTGATTTTATTAAATACAGAAAGTAGGATTTAAGTGGTTCCAAGTAATAGCAGACAGAACAAAGTGAATTACCAAGCAAAATAAAATAAAATATGCAGGTCTAAGCCTAGTACAGTAATAAAACTGAATACAGGTAAAATCTCACCCTCAGAGATGTTTCAATAAGTTTCTTTCACAGACTGGACGCCTTCCTAGTCTGGGCACAATCCTTTCCCCTGGTACAGCCCTTGTTCCAGCTCAGGTGGTAGGTAGGGCATTTCTCATGATGGCCACCCCCTTTGTTCTGTTTCACCCACTTATATATCTTTTACATAAGGCGGGAATCTTTTGTCCCTCTCTGGGTTCCGACCCCTCCTTCTCAATGGAAAAGCACCAGGTTAAAGATATGCATCCGAAGAAGTGGGCTGTAGTCCATGAAAGCTTATGCTCTAATAAATTTGTTAGTCTCTAAGGTGCCACAAGTACTCCTGTTCTTCTTTTTGCGGATACAGACTAACACGGCTGCTACTCTGAAACCTAGGTTAAAGATGGATTCCAGTTCAGGTGACATGATCACATGTCACTGTAAGACTTCATTACCCACTTTCCAGCACACACGTATACAGGAAGACTTACAAGTAAAACAGAGCCATCTACAGTCAATTGTCCTGGTTAATGGGAGCCATTAGGATTCCAAACCACCATTAATGGCCCACACTTTGCATAACTACAATAGGACCTCAGAGTTATATTTCATATTTCTAGTTTCAGATACAAGAGTAATACATTTATGCAAATAGGATGACCACACTCAGTAGATTATAAGCTTTATAATGATACCTTACAAGAGACCTTTTGCATGAAGCATATTTTAGCTACATTATATTCACATTCATCAGCATACTTTCATAGAATCATATAGAGCACAACGTCACAAAAGGGACAAGCTTTTCAGTATCACAGAGCTCTTCTTCTAGTTTGGGGAAGGTAAACTGCGTGTCTGAGCTAAATACAAGTTAGAATAGATAGTTAAGCATAAGGGGTTCACACATGCAGTAGGAGACTACTTGAAGTGGGCAGTTCAGGGTTGTCAGGGTGCTGGACAAACGATATGATATGGAAACAGACATACCATAAGTTACTCCTGGGAGAATTCTGTGCTAAAAAATTAAAAATGCTGTGCAAAATATTGTAAAATTCTGCAAAATTCTGCGTATTTTATTTGTCAAAATAACACAACATAATCACATCGGTTTCAATTATTTTGGTAATTTATTTCAAAATACCTGTCCGCAAGTAGTTCTGTAACAATAGAGACCAAAAAAAAAAGATTCAGGAAATGTTTTTTGACAAATAGATTCCTTATTAGGCATATTAATACAGAACTTTGAGTAATTTATTTAAACTACAATACAGAAATGTATTTCCCGCACCCCTCAGAAGCAGTATAAAGGTTTCAGGGAGTCTGGGTAACAGAGGAGCAGAGGGATAGAGAAGGAGCCCAAGATTGAACCTAAAGGATTGTTGCGTGTGAGTGGGAGAAGTATGGAACAGGGTTTTTTGGTGGGGAGGAGGGATTGTTAGGGAGTTGAGGAGTCTCCCGCATGCAGATCCTGGCTGACCCCAAGCCTCTCCCATTCAGTCAGGCACATTTGCCCCTTTTCCCCATGAATTCCTGCAGCCCCCTACCCTCTGTCCCTATGTAGCCCTGCAGCACCCCTTCCATTCAGCCCCTGTCTCAACGCTGTCACCCCACTAGCTCCTGAACCTGTGCCCCAGTCTGTCCCACCCACTAACCCTTCTGAATCACAGTCTGTGACCCCCCAGCAACCCGATGTGCCCCACTCTGTCTGTCCTAACCTGGCTCTGTGGGCAGGATGCTGTGATGAACGCAACTGGCTGCTGACTGATCTGGTGCCACAGTGGCCTCTGGTGGGTGAAAGGCAGAACTGCAGCACTTCTGCTGTGGGGAAAAAATTCTGCACTGGACATGAATTCTGCAGATGTGAAGTGGCACAGAATGCCCTTAGTTGTAATAAATGCCTGACTTAATCAGTAATGTAAAATGGACTAGGTATCATGATCTTTGAAAAGTGCTGAAGATGTAGTTGTTTTTGTTTTGTTTTGTTTTGTTTTTTATTGACATGGCAGTATGGATCTTTGTGCTTGGTTTCTGGGACTCAGAGACTACATTTAGAGTGGTCTATATATTTGTGACAATACTTGTTTTCATTTGGTGCCCACCCACACATGATTGGTCAATGCAAATTCTGTGTGTGCTCAAATTGCAAGTTTTGCCATGGACAAAATTGTGCGTTCAGATATATAATGATTTGGGGCTTGATTTCCCATTGTATTACTCACCCGTTGTAACTCTATTCACTCAGTTACAGTAGAATTGCACCAACTTGAGACAGGAGTAACACAATGGTGACTCACATCTTTTTGCTTTTTGGCAAACTACATGTATACTTTGGACATGCTTTATGTGTAGTTTAAAGTTTGGCACACAAAACCTGAGTTACACATTTTTATGTTGATACTATGTGTGTTTATTACTAATATTTATGTTGACACAACATAAACATGGATCACTTGATGATAACCTGTTTGTTCATTCCCTTTGGGGCACCTGCCATTGGCCACTGTCAGAGGACAGGATACTGGGCTTGATGGACCTTTGGTCTGACCCAGTATGGCCGTTCTTATGTGTGAAGCCTCATGAGTGCTGTTGTGCAGATTTTCAATTAGATAACATTTACTAGTAAAATGATACTTAGGTTTTTTATATGGATGCTTTATCTTGTGATGGCACAATATGCAGGCTGCGTATTTATGGATATGATGGATAAATTATGATTTTCCAAGATGATAAAGGTAAGCAAAATTTTAGATTTTGGAACCGAAAAGGAGAGCTCTATCTATTCTTGCACCAGGGCCCTCTTGGGCCTTGCTACGCCACTGCTAGCAAGGTTTATCCTTCCCAGGCCTGAGCCTACGATCAAAGAGGTACTAGATCATTAAAGGACCCCAGGCCTAGAAAAAAGAAAGGGGGAGATGAACCTACATCTACACTACACACCACTGGCGGCAGCATGTATGGTATGTGATAGCTATGTGCCAAAATGAAAAGCAGGTCGGAGAAAGGGTCTGGTGGGGGGAGACAGCAGGGAAAAGCTTCAGCAGCTTCTTGCTGCCAGAGCCTTTCACTGTGGTGAGGAAAGGCTCTGGGAGGTTGAGGCAGCTGTGAAAGGCTGAGCCCTGTGGCAGGGAAAGCTGGGGAGCTGTCTAAGGCTTTCCCTGCTGCCTCCCAATGTCAGAGCTTTTCCTGCAGACAGTAAAGGCTCCAGCAGTGGGGAGGCAGCGGAACACTACACTGCTAAAAATAGCAGTGCAAACAGGGGGGCATGACTTGGGCAAGCAGAAAGTATGTAAAGGTACTCCCATAATTCTTCAGGCTTGTCTTTATTCACCTATGTTGTGCCTCACCATCTACACTGCTATTTATACTTATGCTAGGGCAGAGGTGGGCAAAGTACGGGCCACATCCGGCCCGTGGGACCGTCCTGCCCGGCCCCTGAGCTCCCGGCTGGGGAGGCTAGTCCCCGGCTCCTCCCCTGCTGTCTCCCCTCCCCTGCAGCCTCAGCTCACTGCGCCGGTGGGCAGCTCAGCACCGGCACAGCCCCTGCGGGGGGTGGGAAGGGACAGGAGAGAGCAGGGAGGGAGGCTCACCCGCAGCCTCAGGGGAGCAGGTGGGAGTTGCGGGCGGCAGGAGCGCTGTGAATGCGGCTGGAGGACTCAGGAGGAGCACCGGGCAGCTGCGCAGCCGGCCAGAGAGAAGCAGCACTTTGAAGGGGAAACCGCCGCTTCTCTCTGGCTGCCCCTGCTCCTACTGAGTCCTCCACCCATGTTCGCAGGGCCACATTCCGAAAGGGGCTGGGAGGGGGGTGTCAGATGGGGAGGTCCCAGGGGGCAGTTAGGGCAGGGGGTCCCAGGAGGGGGCGGTCAGGGGACAGGGAGGAGAGGGGTTGGATAGGGGGTGGGGTCCCAGGGGATGGTTAGGGGTGGGGGATCCCAGGAGGGGGCAGTCAGGGGACAGGGAGGGGGGTTAGATAGGGGGTCGGAGTCCCAGGTGGCATGTTGGGGGCGGGGGTATGGATAGGGGTCAGGGGACAGTCAGGGAACTGGGAGCAGGGGGGTTGGATAGGGGGTGGGATCCCAGGGGGGCGGTTAGGGGTGGGGGGTCCCGGGAGGGGGCGCTTAGGGGACAAGGAGCAGGGGGGGTTGGATGGGTCGGGGGTTCTGAGGGGGGCAGGAAGTGGGAGGGGGCGGATAGGGGGCAGGTGCCAGGCTGTTTGGGGAGGCACAGCCTTCCCGATTCGGCCCTCCATACCATTTCGCAACCCCGATGTGGCCCTCGGGCCAAATAGTTTGCCCACCCCTGTGCTAGGGGGACTATGCGTGGAGATAACTGGGCTGAATGGAACTTACCAGAAATTTCAAGGAAAGATTAAGGGAAGGGTATGTGTATATCAGCCTTTATTGTTTTTACCCTTTGCTCTGTGTGCTATATATATATTTGGGTGCATAAATAATACTTTGGTTTTGAAGAAGCTGTTTCTGAGTCACTTTAATCAGCTGCTGTCACAGACTCCTGGAAGAAAAGGGCTTTCAGATGACAAACGCAGCTGGGCCTGTCATGTTAACACAGTTGGTAAACAGAGAAGCTGTCACACAGAGATCCTGTCCTAGGTTGTTTAAACTGCATGGGTCATCCTTGAGAGAGGTGAAGGATGTTAGGCCTGTCACCTCAGGGACAAAAAGGGATAGAAGGTATGGCTCACCCCGCAACCATGACAGCCAGGACAGCTTTTGTTCAGGGTACTGGTATAAACTGCATCTCCACTAGAAGTTTTGCCTGCCAACTCTTTCTAGTGTAGATTAAGGCCTAATTCTCCAGTTATCGTAGACTATTCACTATGGTCCCTTCCAACTCTACTTTTCTGTGGTTCAAGGGCATACAAGACTTGAGTTTCCAATATCAACAACATGTTGTTTGGGATGTTTTGTTTTGATTAAAACATTTCAAGCCTTCAAGCTATCATATAGCTCAAAGAAGTGAAAATTGGCAGAAAGCCAGTTCCTCTCCCCCACATGTCCCAATATACACTGTAATTCTCATCTAGTGACTAATTTCTCCTTTGTATCAATTTTAAGTTCTTGACAGGATAAGTTTGATCAGTCCCTAATGTTTCTAGTTAAAAAATAATTAAGGAGTTATTTCACTTTAAAAAATAAATAGGTACATATGCTTAGTAATATTTAAGTTTTTATAAATTGACTTTTTTCATAAGTGAAACAACTATGCACAGCTCACCTATTCACCCTATAACTCTGAGCTATTACCATTTTTCCAGTGGTTAGAGGATGAAGCAAGATGTATTGACACTCAGCACATCATAACTCATCCCTGACATACTTTCATATATCTTCCAAAGATGTCATCCCACATGTCAGTTCCAAAATTAGATTTCATTCCACATTTTTGTGCACTAAAAAAATTATTCATGAATGTAGATTGTCATAATTCCAGGACTAAATTTCTGCTGGAAGACAACATTTTGAATCAGAAATTAAAAATACATGTTTTCAACACATTATTAATGGTCTCTGTTTAACTTGGATATTTTACAATTAATTTTCTTGTGTGACTGCTTCACATTAGTCCCTTTGGATTGTTTTCATGTAGCATTTGCTAGGTGACTTAATTTCTGAAAGTAAAGAGGTAGCAGCAAAGTGGAAGGAACAGTGAAACACATAATGTACAAGGTTTCAGCAGCTCCTGCTCTGCAAGCTCCCAAGTCATCATATTGTTTTGAAACCATGCATTCTTTCTTTATTAATTAAAAAAAATATAGATAACTGATAAGGTAGCTCGGGTGGGGTAGAGTGGGGTGGGGGAGGAGGGAAGGTCAAGGCCACATTGCTTATTGTAGCCACACTACAAATCAAAACTGTTTGAATGACAGCCTTCTGTTGCTTGGGCCATCCTCTGGAGTGGAGTGGCTGGGTGCCCAGAGCCTCCCCCACATTCTTGGGCATCTGGGTGAGGAGGATATGGAACTTGGGGAGGAGGGCAGGCGGTTGTACAGTGGCTGTCTGTGCTCTTGTTGGCTTTCCTGCAGCTCCACCAAATACCTTAGCATGTCCATTTGCTCCCCCGTTAGCCTCAGCATTGCATCCTGCCTCTTCTCATCACTCTCACTTAATGCTTTCCTGGACTCTGCCACTGAATGCCTCCATGCATTCAGCTGTGCCCTATCAGTGCGGGAAGACTGCATGAGCTTGGAAAACATGTCATCGCGAGTGCGTTTTTTTCACCTTCTAATCTGCGATAACCTCAGGGACGGAGATGATAGGGGGAACATAGAAACATTTACACCTGCAGGGGGATAAAAAAGGGAGAGTAAAATTGAAGATGATCCATTTCTGAGAACAAAAGGGAGACTCTTTCACCGTGAATCAAGCAATTCACAGCAGACAGCACATGTGCTTTAGATACAAGGTCGCACTTTGCCTTTTATATTGAGTGCCTACCGCTATGGTGACACATCACACACGGCTGGGCAACAGAATTCGGTTTCCAGGCAGCCCTCAGACCAGCATCTCATTCCCGCTTGGAGTCCCGGCGCCGTTCTGAGTCCCGGCACCGCCCCGGGTCTCGGTCTGACTCATGGCACCGCTCTGACTCGCGGCGCTGGTCCCGCGGTCTCGAACCTCAGAGCTGGTCCCGCTCAAGGTTGCTTTTGACTGCGTGAACATGGTCCCGCTCAAGGTCCAGGTCACGATCGGTGACTTCGTGGCACCGCTCGGACTGACGAGGTGCAGGTTCCCGATCCCCCTGTCAACTATCGCCACGGCACCTGTCCACGGCCCACTACTGCTCCCCGTCGTGGCACCGCTCCCCCTCGCGGCACCAGTCGTGGTCGCGATCAGCTTCACAGCGCCGATCTCTGCTTGACCTTCGCCTTCCAAGAGACTCGGTGCCTGCTTTAATCCACTCCCGCACCGCCCCTCCTTGGCCGTTGCGGTCCCGATCCCCTTCTGGCAGGTTGGAGAGAGCCTCAGGGGTCTCAGACATCTCTCATTCTGGCCCAGGGAGCCTCGGCCAAAATCCACCAGCGACCCACTGGCAACCCCAGTGGCAATTTTGGACACCCTGGGCATACCATCAAGCCCAGGGCACTCCCCCAGTTGCCCGGTCGCCATCTCGCTCAAGCGCCAGGCCTCCTGAGGCAACTCTCAGCTGCCCTCCTCCTGACCCAGAACAAACTGTGGAGCCAGCGCCTGCGATAGAGGCTACCCCAGCTCCCCAGGCTACCAGGAGGAGCCACCCATGTCCGATCAGGATGTTACATCCGCACCAGCCCTCCCAGTGGAGTCATCCTTGTCCTCCCCTGATGAGGCTGTGGCTGGCATGTCCACGTCTGGGACACCCCCGATGGACTTTAGGGTCCTCCAAGAATTGTTGAGGCACGTGGCCCTCAATATGAATCTCCAAATTGAGGAGATTGTGGAGGATGAGGACCCCATGGTGGACATTCTAGGCCCGGAAGGGCCCTCCAGTGTGGCCCTTCCCATGAATAAAACCATCCAAAACAATGCAAAGACTCTCTGGCAAACCCCGGCCTCCATTTCCCCCCACAGCTAAGGGGGTAAAGAGAAAGTACTTTGTCTCCACCAGGTGTTATGAATACCTTTTTACCCATCCTGCCCCATGTTCGGTAGACGTAGTAAATGCCACAGAGAGGCAGCGCGAGCAAGGGCCTGCTCCCAAATCAAAAGACGCAAAATGGCTGGACCTTTTTGGGAGAAAGGTTTATTCTACTGGGGTTCTCTCGCTGCGGATCGCTAACCAGCTGGCGATCCTCAGTCGGTACAATTTTAACTCTTGGTCTGCGGTCCTCAAATTCCAAGATCTTCTCCCGGCAGAGGCTCGTACAGAACTGGGGGCCATTGCTGAGGAGGGCAAATTGGTTGCCAGGACCTCCCTCCAGGGTTCCCTCGATGCTGCAGCTGCACGCACCCTGGCGTTGGGAATCGCTTTGTGGCGGAATGCCTGGCTTCAGTCCTCCGGCCTCCCACCCGAGGTTCAGCATACCATCCAGACCTCCCTTTCGATGGCCAGGACTTGTTTGCGGATCAAACTGACTCCTGCCTGCATACCTTAAAGGACACGAGAAACACCATTAAGTCCTTAGGTATGCATACCCCGGGTAACCAGAGGAAGCCCTTTAGGCCTCAGACCACCCAGCAATGTCCTTTTCCTCCTAGACGGAGGCAGGACCCTTCTCGATGTAGACCCTCTTGTCCCCCCTCTGGACAAGGTCAAGGGCAGTCTAAGTCACCCCCGGGCCCTAAGTGCCCATTTTGAAGGTGCGCCAGAGGACGGACTACCAGTTCTTACCCCGGACAGTTATCCCTTTCTAAATCATCTATCCCGTTTCTACCATGCCTGCTCCCATATTACCTCGGACCGTTGGGTCCTCCGCATGGTGCAGACGGGATATTCTATCCATTTCCATTCCATCCCGCCCTCTCATCCCCCTTCCCCGTCCCTCTTCAGGGACCCTTCTCACGAGCAACTTCTCATCCAGGAGGTTCAATCCCTCCTTGTCCTAGGGGCAGTGGAGGAAGTTCCTCAGGAGTTCAGGGGCAAGGGTTTCTACTCCCGCTACTTCCTTGTCCACAAGGCAAAGGGAGGCCTAAGACCTATTCTGGACCTCAGGGAGCTCAACAAGTACTTCGTCAACTTGAAGTTCTGTATGGTCTCCTTAGCCACTATCATCCCTTCACTGGATCCGGGAAACTGGTATGCCGCCCTCGATATGAAAGACGCGTACTTTCACATTTCGCCTCACAGATGTTTCCTCCGTTTCGTGATGAGCAAGACTTGTGCACAGCCCCCTGCGTCTTTACCAACTGCATGGCGGTCGTGGCTGCTTTTTGGAATTGATATGAGCAATCACTTGAAGAAGAAAAAACAGTTACTTACTTCTCTGTAACTGTTGTTCTTCAAGATGTGTTGCTCATATCTATTCCAGTCCCCCCCACCTTCCCCTCTGTCGGAGTAGCCGGCAAGAAGGAACTGAAGGGGGGTCAGGCCGGCAGGGGCTTATATAGATCGCCATTTTGGCGCCACTCCAGGGGTCTCCCCAGCCGGCCTGTAGCTGCTAGGGTAAAAGTTTCTGACATCCGTGCACGCAGCCCGCGCACAGACCTAACTGGAATAGATATGAGCAACACATCTCGAAGAACAACAGTTACAGAAAGGTAAGTAACCGTTTTAGTTTATGCTACCCTTAGCTGTATGTTTATGACAGCATCAGAGTTATAAGCGCTGTCCAGAGCGGTCACATTGGAGCACTCTGGGATAGCTTCCCGAGGCCAATAACGTCGATTTGCGTCCACACTACTCCAAATTCGACCCAGGAAGGGGTCGAGGAGGAGTACAGAAGTCAATTTAAGAGCCCTTTAAGTCAATGGAATGGGGTTGCTTGTGTATAAAATCGACCTAACGCAGCTAAATTCGACCTAACCCTGTAGTTTAGACCAGGGCTTAGTTGCCTTTCTAATTACTCATTATTAACATTCATTTTTAAGTTACTATTTGAGAGAACAAAGTTGAAGAAAAGGTCAGAAGCGGGATGGGACATAGAAAAGCTAACTGTAAAAAGTGGAAAATCGATAATCTGTAAAAATGAGAACAGGAGACATCATCTTTTACACATCTTTTTATATATATTATGCATTATTATATAGTCATTCGGCAATAAAATCTGAAGCAGCTAGTACCATGGCCAAGATGTATTGGTTAGAAAATATTTCAGAACGTACCCTGCTCATAGACATTATTTCTAGCTAATACTAGCTAAGAAATGTGTCTGGATGGTTTGTACTATTAAAGATCAGTCCAGTTGGCTGTCTTAGATGAATATTGTTAAATAACATTTATTCATAGAACAAATTACCAGTGCATCATCTGGACTGACATCAATAGTTGACTGTTTTATCAATCAAAAAAATAGACTTAACTTATGTACTAGTGATAGATGAGTAAACATATTGTAACTGCTATCCTGGAAACTTTTTGAAAATATATTTGTTATATTGACTTTATAAATACAATACTGTAATAGTATTTGCAGGACCTCATTCAAATTACATATGCACGGGGGCTGAAGGTAGATAAATAATTGGAAGAAACCCTTTCCCCAATCCCAGCAAAAGAAACTCTCTCTTTCTCTGTAGATTTTTGTTTATCCCATAGTTTTTTGGATTTGTCTTATATTGCTAGATAGTCTGTTCAACATAGTTTAGCATAAGACTTTTTGCAAATAACTGAAATACTCAAGAGTCTCTTTGTCATTTCACCTTTCAATTACCCAGTTTTAAGTTCTGGGATGTAACTTGATTTGTTGCCCAATGTGAAAGAGTAATAAATAGCAGCAATTAATTTTAGGATTAAATTGATCTTTTTTTTTTCAAAATTCAATTAAAACATGTGCGAACTTTCCCCCACTGTATCATAATGTGCAATGTGAAACTCTTCACAAAATTACAGAAGTCACCACAGGCTCAAAAGTGTCCAAAATAAAGAGATTAATACTGGAAGATGAGACAAGACTGGTTTCCCTTCTGGTCCAATGTCCCATTGTTGTCTGTTAAAAAGAGGCTTATGTTGGATTTCTCCCACAAAACAGAATCATACAACATATGCAGTAAAACCTTTCTCTCTTTTTATCATTTGGATAAAAAAAGAGCAGGTAACTTTAACTAGTGTCCCTTTTATTTTAGGTGCAACAATGAAAATGAATGGTATCAGATCCATGAAAACATTATCCGCAAGTCCAGTACCAAGTACACAGCACCCAGCTCAAATTATGGTAATTATTTTTTATTTTTATTTTTTTTGGCCAGAGAACCCTTAAAGTGTAGCTTGATAAAACTGAGAATTCTTTGTGGGCAGAGAAGTTCCACAAGATATGCTGTGACACTTAGCCCATTGCCAATTATCATACATTCTTTCTAGTTGTTTGTTTATTTGTGCTGGTGTTAGTACTTTGTCAGGTAAAGATTTATACTGCATTACAACTCTGAAAACTGACTCTCTGAAAATGGCATTTTGGGGTTCCATTCTGTGTTTTTTAATAATTTCCATATAAAATGTCTTCAGTTTACAAGTTAAAAAAAATCTCTAACTACCACTCCTACAAATTTGACCTAGATACAGAAAGTCAATCTGGACTCTGTCCTGCCCATGCACTATTGGCAATAATAAAGATTCTGCACATTAAAGTCTCTCCTTTATTATATCTGTACAATGTCATTGTCTGTAGTTCAAAGTGGCGGCAACTAGTGGCTATCTGATTTTTCATTCGTGGCCACTCTTACTTTTGTTCGGCATTTTACCCTTGCTTATGAAAACCAGTAGCCAAGGGAAGTGTACAATATCAGCAGCTAACTGCACTGGCAAAAATATTTTATATATCCATTTGGAGCAACGTTTCTTGTTAAGTGCTCCTAGATAGAAATCGAGGGAAGTTCCACAGGAGCTGAAGGATTTGTACAGGAGTCAAAAATTTAATTAGAATCTCTCTTGATTACTCTGGATCATACCACCTAAGTATTCCCATGAAGATTCCCGCAGTGACACATACCTGAGACATGCTCATCTTAGGATACCATGAATCTATATGTGAAGGGATAAATATTGCATTTCTTTTAGATACTTATCTGATTTTTCCAGAGAGAGACCAGTGCATTTATACCTGAAGATTAATTATCATGAACACTAGCTCTGATAGTTGCAGTGCAGAGTGCTTCATATAAGGCCAAAGGGAGTTATTGTCTTGGCAGAGTTCTTACTGTATTCTGAGTCCAGATTTATTACATTAAATAAATCTATTAAAGATAAATTTGTAATTTGCTGAGTAAATTAATCTTTCTCCTTATCCTGTCAGCCACCTCAGTTTATAAGTGCCATAGATAGCTAATTTGGAAATGCAATTGCTATTTCATTCCAAATGCTACTATGTGTTACCCTTAATGTACAGTCATTTAAAGGTACAGGCAGTTTTGCTTTTGTTGCAAAATAAATTTATAATTCATCAGGACCCCATTGAGGTTTAAATCCTAATCTCTTCTGGATTTCAGTTGTTTACATATCAAATATGCTGTCACTGAATTTGCAATAATTCACATTAGCATAAAGGGCACTAGGTACAACTGAAGCCAAATGAAGCAGTTAGCAAGCAGGGTTATGTTATAGGTAGAGTTTGTAATGCCACCTATAGGTAAGGTCACCCAACACTTCTTGTTATAAGATTCTGTTTACAGTTGCTCATAACTTTGCAAAACTTTAACCACTTGGGCTGAGACAGTTCAAGGAAATCCTATAGCATTGTACTGATGTGGTAATTAAGATAAAGGCTTACGTTATTATTCCCAAGTGGTTCTAGCCTAGTGCGTATCAGGAAAAAAACACAGTACCTCATAAGTGTTTTACAGTCAACCTGCAATGTTTAATTTTTTACTTCCAAATTCACAGTCCTGTATAACATTTACACTACTCTCCTAGCTGGTTCTTTAGAACAGTTCGGTTTTTCCAGCATTACTTCAGATTTAGATACATGATATTCTTCAAATTAAAAAATGCTGTCTGTATTATCATGTTGTACATACTGTAATACAAGCCATTATTTCCCACATATAGCTTGATGTGGAGTGAGTTATAACTCTCGGATCTGGAAAAATAAATAACTTTGTTTCTTGCAGGACTTATAATTTCTCTACAGCTTCTTCGTGGGGACATGGAGCAGATTCGACGGGAGAACCCCATGATCTTTAACAGGGGGGTGTCTGTTACCAGAAAACTCGGTTTCCCCGATGTCATAATGCCAGGTAGGTAGATTGCCTATAAAATGCAGATGCTATTGTTCACAGTCTTTCTTAACCATTGATAACTAGGATGGTTTTTCACTCAAGGATGGACAATAATGTAAGAGATGCCTTGGACGTTTCCATATTACAAATTCCAGATTGCAGTAAAGCATACCTATTGCCAATTTGAAGTATTTTTCACTGAAGCAGTACAGAACCATAATAGAATGCATTAAATTGACATACATAACATGTATTCAACAGACTGTTTTGTTCTTTTTTTTTTTTTTTTAATTAGAAATCCCCTGCCTAGTCTAAGTGTAGAGCTGTCTGTTTCAGAATCAGAGCGTTATCACACCCCTTCTTCCCCATAATAAAAAGCCTGGGAAAACAAGAGAGTTTCCACATTGTGGAGCTGATTCTCAGGTTTAATATAGCCCTTCTTCATTGTTTGACAGCACAAAGGGCGTGTAAAACTGCCTAATTTTCCCCCTTCCCCAATTCCCTAATTCTACACAACACTCAATCCTCCAATAGGTGTCTTGGCCACAGCACTGCAGCATTCTAGCTATCCCTGGCTGCCGGAACAGCCTCTTGGGTCCATTGTCATCTGGGCACAAATTAGAGCAGCCTTGAGTCTACTGAGTTGATTTACGGGCCAAACTAGCACGTGGCCAGTTCTATGATCAATGGGCATGAAAGTTGGCATCATATAGACTGATTCATGCAGTGTAATGAGGAACTGACCTAGAAACTCTCTATCATACATAAACTTCATATGCCAGCATTTGAAATGCCACTCCCTCACTTCACATTACGAATCAGACCCAAATAAGGTTTTTTTTAGATTTGGGAAATTTTGTGTGAGCAGTGTTTGGGAGAAATGTTGGATTTCTGTAATGGAAAAACTGTGCTGACACATTGAGATCTTTGGTTGGTGCAATCTCATCAGGCAGTCTTTATAGAAACCATAGTGAAAAGCTCAGCCAGGGTTATGTGGGAAGTATTTTTAGAAAATATAGTGTAAATGATATGATCAGAAGTTTAGAACCAGGGCCGGCTCTAGCGTTTTTGCCGCCTCAAGCAGCAAAAAAAAAAAAAAAAAAAAGCGATCACGATTGGCGGCAATTCGGTAGCAGGTCCTTCACTCCGAGAGGGAGTGACGGCCCCACCACCAAATTGCCGCCGAACAGCCAGACGTGCCACCCCCCTCTTCATTGGCCGCCTCAGGCACCTGCTTGCTACCTGGAGCTGGCCCTGTTTAGAACCATATATATTTTAACACTCTTGAAAGTACCAGGATTTCTTGCATTAAAATGGGCGAGAGAGGAGGATGAGGACACAGGGATGCTAACCCCCAAATTCTATATTGTGATAATTACATGGCAATTAAAAAAGAAATAATTTCAAATTAAAATTGTGTTTTATTGATCACAAAAAAAAAATTTATAAATCTGAATTAAGCTAATGAAATTTAATTAGTTGACACACATTTAATGTGAATGTATTTTTAGTGAATTTACTGAAGATATTTTTTGGCTTAAGAGCATGCCAAAGAATTTCATTTATTTAACTATATTCTAAACCTGTGTTCTAGAAGCCAGGTCCAATGGCATGATGGCATCACATCACTCTGCAGTCTGCTATTCATGAGGTTGTATATCAGGATAAAATCACAACTCCAACTCAGTGGTCTACTGTAGTTGACATCAGGGCCAGACTTTTGAAATTTCAGTGCTTAAATCCATATTTAGACACCTGGATAAGTGGCCTGATTCTCCTTCATGAATTACTCATATGGATCCCCACTCTTGGGTATGTTGAACTGCCCCTTGGTTCCTTCAGACCACTGAAGGTATAGCAGGTTCAAAGAAGAGCTCAATGGCCTCAATGCTTCCCTCATTGTTTTTGCTCTTCCTGGGGCACCAGCCCTGCTCTGGGGGCTGTCATAAAGTGGGGGTTGCCCTGCCTCCTCCATGCCTCTCCTCTTTTAGACAATTTGTTCACAAAGGAATCGAGGGGGAGCAGTCTCCATGCAATGACTTTCCCCAATCTAAGCCAAAGAGGTTTCCTCTAGTAGTATCAACTCAGTCTACAAATTTTCTAGACTGTGGCTTAGGGGGTTAGTCTAGCAGTCAGTCCATTTCAACACAAAAGCTGTCCAAATGAGTAAGATTATGGGTACATTATTGTTGTGACTTTGCTGGTGTTCAGCCACTGGGAGACATCAGGAATATTAAACTAAAAGCATCTTCTACAGAATGCCTTCACGGTGTTTCCATCGTTGAGATATGCAAGGCTGTGACTTTCAGCTCCATATTCAGCTGTACGCCCTTGACTTGGCCTCTAGATCTGGTGCCCAGTTCAAAAGAGCCTGTCCTGCACTCTCTCTTTTCAGCTAATGCTCCTCAGAGACACCTCCTGCTGCTTGTTAATCTCCCTAGAGTGGGAATCCATACTGTCAATCCTTGAAGGAGAAAAAACAGCTACATACCAGAGTAACTGTGGTTCTTAGAGATGACTGTGGATATGGATTCACACTCCCCTTGCCACTTATTTGGAGTCTCTTATTAAGGATTCCTGAATTAAAAGAAGGATGCAGAGGGGCAGTTGGGGCAATTATTAGTGAGTGGATAGAGGTTGGGTGCAACCAAAGCCTCATCAGATAG
The DNA here is from genome assembly GCF_027887155.1 of Malaclemys terrapin pileata. Lineage (NCBI taxonomy): Eukaryota > Metazoa > Chordata > Testudines > Emydidae > Malaclemys > Malaclemys terrapin. The sequence continues at coordinate 46,929,635 of NC_071511.1, forward strand.
TGATTACTAGAATGTCCATACTTGTGAACCAGGGGTGTGCATCTCCCCGAAGTGTGGGCCTACATGGACAGTCATCTTGAAGGACTGTCAATTATTGTTTGTTTCTTTTTAGAGGTGCTGACCACCAGAACTCTGTTAAATCCAATGGTGGCTGCAGATGTTCTGCATATCCGAAAATTAGGCCTCATATTTAGGTGCCTAAATATGGAATTAGGTGTCTAACGTTAGGCACTCACATTTGAAAAATTTGGCTCAGGTATGTCAGAAATGGAGAAAAGCACATTGGACACTCCCTGACAACCAGTACCCTTCTTTGAAGAGTTCGTGCACAGACGAAGAGGAGGTATAAAGGAGCACATGACCACAGTGTAAGTGGGGTAGGAAGAAAGAAGCAGTCATATGTGAAGTGATGCATAATGCAAAAACTATCTGGACAACTCTCCATCAGCAAAATCAGTATACTAAAAAAAATAAGGGCATTTCAATGATACAGGTTAGTGCCCCTTCACCTCTGGAGATATATGTTTTTACAAGTGAAAATATGTTTGATCTCAGCCATTCCATAGTAGATATTTATCCATCTCATGCAGTTTGACACAATTGATAGACTCTGTTTAGAAGAAGTCCAGTATTAGAGAACCAGAGATAGTATAAATCAGGATTGAATTAGAAGAACTATGAGAATAAAGATTACATAATCTTTGGTTCCAATGTTATCATTGTCAAATTCAAAAGTCTTCATTTTCTGGCAACTTTATTTGTATTTTTAGTGATTTAGAAAAGACTACTGGTTACCAAGTCAAAATCTTTTGTGTGCTTTTGGTAGCTCTTGAGCATGTCTACGTATTTGTTAACTCTCTCTTTCAGACTGATTTCTCCCTGCTTTACTTCATAGCTGTTGCTGTGTTATTAAAGACAAGGTTTCTTCTTTCTGAAACGATTAGCAGTGAGCTCAAAGGTTTCTATCAGAATCATACTTTGCAATTAGGTGCATGTTTTCAAAAGGAGACGGTCAAAAGAGGATTAATAACCATGTAGAGGCTGTGTCACCTAATGTTGCTCATATACACTGATCAGACTGTTAAGCCAAAAACTGTCAAAAGAAAGCAAATAACTCTAATGTATTCAAACCAATTTCAAATGAACTTTAACATTCTTTTCTCTTCCTTTTTTATGAGGAGTCAGCAAGTTCCCTTTGCCCCCAGACATCCAAACATTAAAATTCTAAGGTTACTACTTTTCTCCTAGTTTCCCCTCTTCCTCCCTGGCTTTTTTAATGGCACTGGTGAGGATTCTTCTAATAAACCTCTCCCCCATCGACCAAGAATCTTGACAGATATCCAGCAATCGTTGGGGAACAGAATTACTGGAACCAGTCAAGTCATGCATATGTCCTGCATAGCTGTGCAGAGCATTGCTAAAGTCTCTTTGGACAATCATGTCTGTTTCAATGTTAAATTTAGAAGTTCTGAGATTTTCATTGTGTTGTGATCTGAGAAGAGCATCCTGGTGAACTTAATGCTCTTCTGTATCCTTGTGAATCAGAAGAGATTCAGTCATATCAGCCTTATGAAGTTTCTTTCTAAATTGCTATTGGATTTAAGAACGTGCATTTAATCCTAACAATAATTTTACCTTTCCCCAGAGATAAAAGCAATGAGGCATGTGCTGCTTGCCTTTTGGATTGCAACTTTATTTGTATACAGAACTTGCTATCAGAAATCTATTGCATAGGCATGGTGTTTGTCAGTTTCCCAAAGGACATCTCTTCCCTTCCCCATGTGCTGATACGAATTCTGTCTTTTACTTTGATTCTCTGATGAAAAGTGCATACTTCATCTTTTACTTGTGAGTGATGTTTCTTTCTCTTTTCTCTCTCTCTCCTTTCTAATCGTCCTGGTTCCTCTCTTTACTTTTCCTTCATTTTCTCCTCTTTCTTTCTGATGCAGAGATGAAGATAGTTGGGTGTAAGTTTCTGCTTTTCTGTGTAATTTCTGCTTATTGCTTGATTTTTTTCCCATCTTTACTTCATGTTTTTTTCGTGGAATGTTGGGGATTGGTAAAAGTAACAAACCATAATAACATTGTGGGGAAGCTTTGGTAACAGATGGGCATTATCAGTGTATTATCGATATTTCTTCACACTAATGTATTCCAGACAGAGTTGCTAAGTATAACAGGATGAATCAGTATCACTGCTTAGAAAGCTTTGGGCATCAATGCTTTGAATGTTCACTAAGACATGGCAAGAGAAATATCAATAACAGGATATGACAGGGCTTGTCAGCTGCTCAGAGCACAATTATGGGAAGAGGGTTAACAAGAATAAAAAAAGGCATACAATTTTATAAAAAATTGTAAGTAAGTGTTACAAAGAGAATGAAGACCAATCATTTTCGTTAGTCAGAAAAAAGAAAATAAGTAAGGGTTAAGATGGAGCAAGGAAAATTTAGGTAAAATATTAGAAGAATCTGTTTGTAAAAACAGAGAGAAAAATGGAACAGTCTGTCAAGGAAGTTTCTGGAATCATTGATTGATATTCAAGGATAGAAAAGAAACCCATCTAACCAGGACAGGAGGGATAATGAAACCAATCATTTATTTACGCAAGGGCATATGCTGGATCATCCACTAGTGTGCCTTACCCACCCTAAAGATTGCATGATTCTATCAGTATGAAAAAGAAATCTTGTTGCAGGAGAGGAAATAGAGTGGTCAACTTTCTACAAATTAATCTGGGAGCAAAACCATGACACTAAATACAAATATTTGTGTAGGTATATCCCGCTGGCTCTATAAATCTATTTATAAAAGACATTGTATTAATTCCTTTGGATCCACAGGTCCAAATATCTGTTATTAGAAAGCAGATTAATGTGACATTCTGTCTTTCCCTAGTTTTCCTCAGAAGCAGAGGGAAATACAGCCTGACCATTTTCTTCACCAAAAGCCAGAGTGATCACCACGGGTTAAAATGCATGTACTAATCCCAATAATGATATTTTAATACAAAGAATAAATAATAATAGATGTTGTGTGTCCCCTTTCTACTTTCACATTGTTCCTATTAACATTAATATAGTCTCATGCACATTTTTAGGAAAGAATAGGACCTGATACTCATTTACAGTATGACAAATTATATTTACACCAACTTTAAGGATTCTTTCACTGCCAAAACAGTGAAAAGCATCCTTAGTGTAAATGCAAATCAGGCCCAGTAGACCCTTAACAGGTTTTCAGTGGTGATTGGAAGAACAAGAGAGTAGTTATAAATCAGATATAGCATGATATAGTATAAGAGAAACGTTTGCTTAAGTATTCCTATACATCATACGGATTATAGTTAATTGTGATTTCTTACAAGAAGAATCTAGTGAGGCTCAAAAGATCCACAATTTATGATCATACTGCTAACCATAGTCCTGATTCTGTCATCCTTACATATTTGGAAAATTACCATACTATGTAGCTCTATTTATTTCAATTGGACTATTCATGGATGAAGTTACTACTCAATATAAGAGTGGCAAAATCAGGCTGCCTAAGATCAAAACCGAGATATGCTGATTTATACCAGCTGAGGATCTGAACCCTCATTTTTACATGTGGTGCGTGGTCTGGGTTGATTGTTTCTTGTTTGTTTGGTTTGGTTTGTTTGTTTCAGAACCAGAAAAACAAATATATTTTGATTGCCCATTCTACCCCACTGTCTCTCCATGAGCACCAGGCATTCTTTTATAGCATATAGGGGCCCAATCCTGTAAAATGCTATCACTTCCTATTGCTGAGTCCCAGTGACTTAAGATGGTGTAGAGGGGGCTCAGTAGCTCACAGGATCGGGCTCTACATAAATAGGGCCATTTCAACAGTTGGGTATAAACAGACACACCTGTTAGGTTTTTAATATACAGATAGTCCTTGATCGCCTGGCTTTGCAGGCCATGAGAGACTGGACTTTTACTTAAAAAAATCCTGTAAAGACTCCCTGGGTAAATACTCCTTTTTACTGAAATACTCCTCAATTATTCAGAAAGTTGGGTGCATCTAAGGTACAAATACCAACTGAACTAAGCTGCTTTTTTCCCCCAAATGGACATCGATGTATTAAGTCCATTTCAGAAGGCTGCAAAGCTGGAGAAAACTGGCCACTCTGTAAACTGATGTTGAGAGTCAAGACTTCAAGGTTTTATTTACTCTTCTGTCTCTAGCTTATTCTATGACCTTGAACAAGTCATGTAATCTCTTTACTTCATTTTTCCCATATATAAAATAGGGATAATAATCATTCCTTTCCTCAAAAGGTCGTTGTAAATGTACTTAAAATTTTTTTAGATCCTCTAATGAAAAGTGCTACATAAATGCAGACTGTTAACTATAAGGTATGATTACTTTGTGGCCAGAACATCATGGTAAACCCTTTCAACAGAGAACATGAAAATCCCTTTAGCAAAAATCTCCTCCTTACTCTAATAGATGCCAGCTACTAAGTAGTCACTAAACTAGAGTAGTTCATATTTTTTAAGATATTTTCAGCTTAAAGCCATTAAAACAAAGGATGAACATTAGCGATTTTCAAACGTTCTGCAGTACATTTTTCAATTTCTGGTACATATACAAAACCAATATATAGTTATAGCAGCTTTTCGTGGCATTTTTAGGTTAGAGGATAGAGGCTTTCATTTTCATATAAGTGAAGTTGTCAAAGCTTACTAGGTTTATAGCTTGATCAGGATTTGTTTTCTGAACCCGAGGCTTCATAAACAGAGAGGGGGAAAAACTCCAGTGGAGGGACAAAGGAGCCATTGGGTATATTTTTCTGATAAAATACAGAAGAATATAATTTGGTTTTATGTAGCATTTTTCACACTCAAAAGCATTTTCAAGGCATTTCACTGAAAAATAAATTGCAGTAAATGGCTAGATGAATTCTATAAACTTTATATGCTCAGTAACAACTAATACCTAGCTTTGGAAATTAGACCCAATTTTGTTGAGAGAAGTAACATAAGCAGAGACACTCATGCTATGCTATTGAGAATTGCCATTACATATTTCATTTCAACCTAGACAGCTACCCAAAATGAATCTTATAGCACTATTATTCCTGCCTTAAAGGTATGAGTCTACAACTAATCCCATTTTCTAATCTGCAATATTCTCCTTACAAAGATATGAAGTCCTAAACAATCCATGCTTCCAAGCCACACCGTTCTTCTCCCAAAACCATGAATAGAGAAATATCAGTTATTGCTGCTTCAGGGAGCCATTGCAATTTACACGATTGCCACACAGAGGAAATAGATTAGCTGGTACGTGAGAAAAGTCCTTCTTTGTTTATTTTTGTTTTATAAATGATGTGAAAGATCTGATTTAAAGAGCAGGAATTCTGTTAGCTAAGCCTTTTGATTTGAAATCTCATTGCCATTCTATGTTAAAGCTGACTTGGATCATTTTCTGAAGTCATTGACCAGACCTTTTTAGTCACATGCAAGCTGCACACTCATTTCTGTTTAAACATTTGTTGCAGAATGGCACTTCTCGCTTTCTAAGTGTAATTAAAGAACATGGATAATTGCAGTTAATGAACTGATGTTGGACTGCAGACTTGCTGTGATTTCTGTGCAACCCTTAGGCCTTGTCTACACTACAGAGTTTTGTTGACGCAAGTTAAGCCGACAATAAAAAATGGTATAATTACACCACTTGTGCATGTTCACACTATGCTCCTTCTGTCAGTAGAGTGCATCTACACTTGGTGCTCTAGCATCAACAGTGAGAGCAGTGCACTGTGGGTAGCTATCCCACTGTGCTACTGTGACGATGCGGTTCTGGCGAAACCCAACTGAGAGTGCCAATTCAGGACAAATTGCTAAAACAGGGCAGCTACAGCCCAAGGCTGGGGTTTCTCCACTTCTAAGGCAAACCAAACCAGCCAGACAAAGAGGACTTTGGTTTCACCCCACTGGCTAACCACAAGTCATACAAACAATTCCTTTAGACACTCCAGTTTCCCAGTATCACCACCAGTGCCACTCGTTATGGGGACAAATGGTTATGAAAACCAATATCCCAATATGCACAAAAAAGTTCTCTCGATCCCAAAGGACCAAGCCCCAGACCCAGGTCAATATACAACTCAGATCTTTCCCTCAAATCACGCTGTTGCCAATCCTTTAGAATCTAAAATCTAAAGGTTTATTCATCAAAGAAAAAAGACAGAGATGAGAGTTAGAATTGGTTAAATGGAATCAATTACATACAGTAATGGCAAAGTTCTTGGTTCAGGCTTGCAGCAGCGATAGAGATAAATTGCAGGTTCAAATCAAGTCTCTGGAATACATCCCCAGCTGGGATGGGTCATAAGTCCGTTGTTCATAGCTTCAGTTTGTAGCAAAGTCCCTCCAGAGGTAAGAAGCAGGATTGAAGACAAGATGGAGATGAGGCATCAGCCTTATATAGTCTTTTCCAGGTGTAAGAACACCTCTTTGTCCTTACTGTGGAAAATTACAGCAAAATGGAGTCTGGAGTCACATGGGCCAGTCCCTGCATACTTTGCTGAGTCTCAAGGCATATTTGCCTTCTCTCAATGGGTCCATTGTATAGCTGATGGTCCTTAATGGGCTATCAAGCAGGCTAGGCAGAGCTAACACCAGCTTGTCTGGGATGTCACTCAGCAGCATAGCATAAGTTTGAAATACAGACAGTATAGAGCCAATATTCATAACTTCAACTACAAAATTGATACACACATATAGACAGCATAATCATAACCAGTAAACCATAACCTTGTCTAAGACACCCCATTTGACCCCCTTTATACAAGATTTGGGTGCCACTACAGGACCTTGGTTGCAACAATGATCTATATGGTCCCAGATTATATCAATAACGTCACAGCTACTTGCCACCTTCTGCAGCTAGGAGTTGTGGGAAGGTGGAGTGGATCGCAGTGCATCATGCGTGCAGGCTCAACGTCCCATGATGCAGATCTTTCTGACCCAGCATTCCATGAGCTTCCGACTGTGTTTCACGGCATTTTTCAATGGCCCCTGTTTTCTGTGCACCCGCCATCTCTGTCTGAAAGGATGGATCCTGCACCGCTCTCTACTGTTGTGGTCATTGTTATGAACACATCGTGGATGGTCATGCAATATATCATGAGCTTCAAATCTGAACAGAAGTCAGAGTTGCCTGACCTGCTGCGTCAGAAACAACATCAGATTACTTTTGACATCAGAAAGAAACAACATCAGATTACTTTTGACATTCACAGAGCAGCTGAACATGGTGGACTGTCGCTTTTGGACTCGGGAAACAAGCACTGAATGGTAGGATTGCATCATTATGCAGGTCTCGGATGATGAGCAGTGGCTGCAGAACTTTCAGATGTGGAAAGCCACATTCCAGGAACTGTGTGTGGAGCTCGCCCCTGTACTACGGCACAAGGACTCCAAAATGAGAGCTGCCCTCTCAGTAGAGAAATGTGTGACAATCACTGTGTAGAAGCTGGTTAATCCAGACTGCTATCGGGCAGTTGCGAATCAGTTTGGAGTCAGGAAGTCGACCATTGGGGCTGTGTTAACGCAATTGTGCAGAGCCATTTATTGCATCCTGTTATGAAGGACTGTGACCCTTGGCAATGTGTGTGAAAGAGTGGATGGCTTTGCGGCAATGGGATTCCCTAACTGTGAAAGGGCAATAGATGGCATGCATATTCCAATTTTGGCCCCGGACCACCTTGTGATGGAGTACATCAATAGAAAGGGGTACTTCTCTATGATATTGCAAGTACTTTTGGATCATGCAGACGTTTCACTGACATCAGCGCGGGGTTGTCTCAGAAGGTACATGATGCATGCATCTTCAGGTGCACTGGCCTGTACAGAAAGCTCCAAGCAGGGACTTTCTTTCCAGACCCCGTTGATTCCAGTGGGGGATGTTGAAATGCCCATAGTGATCCTGGGAGACCCAGCATACTCCTTACTCCCATGGCTCATGAAGCCTTGCATGGGAAATCTGGACAGCAGCATGGAGCGCTTCAAGAATAGGCTGAGCAGGTGCAGAATGACTGTGGAATATGCCTTTAGTTGATTAAAAGCATGCTGGCGCTGCCTTTATGGCAGGTTAGTTCTAAATGAGGAAAACATTCCCATAATCATAGCAGCCTGCTGCATGCTCCATAATTGTGAGGCTAAGAGTGAAAAGTTTTCCCACAGAGTGGAGTGCGGAGGTGGATTGTCTGGCTGCTGAATTTGAGCAGCCAGATACCAGGGTTATTAGAGGGGCACAACAGGGGACTATTCAAATGAAGGAGACTTTGAGGCAAGATTTTGATAATGAGCACCAGTAATTTGTCTTTCTATACAGCACTCTGTCATGCTTTGTTAACATGCTGCCTTGCATGAAAATTGTGATGATTCCTGACCGGGATTTGAGGTCAGCAAATGATCAAACTGCCACTGTATTTCTACAAGCAACAACCACCACGCGTAGGAGACAAATAAAGATTGGTTATCTTTCAGAGAGTTTGTTTTTGTTAAATACCAATTAACAACAAAAGGCTTGGTGGGAAGGGAGATAAGAGTGCAGGGAGATAAGAGTGCAGGGCAGTGTAGGCTCTCGTAGCTGTGTGTAAGTCCAGCTATCATTTTGGAAGCTGTCCGAAGGGGTGGAGTGAATGGGGTACCGAGATGTTCTGGGAAGTTTCAAGGAATGTGTGGGAGGAGTTTGGGGACAACATGGAAAGCAGGTCTGTATTGGCTGCGGGGCGGCGGGGAAAGCATGCATGTGTTCTGCTTGGAGCATGATTAGGGACTTTACTATCTCTGTTTGCTCCTCCATCACTTTTATCATCTGCTCTTGGCCCTTTACAAATGCGCTCCTTGCTCTCCTTTCTGTCCTGCCTTTCTATTTTAAATTTTTTCCTCAGGGTCTCTCGCCACTCCCTGCATTCTCTTTTTTCGGCCTCTGTGGATTGGGGCACCTCTCGGAACATGTCCTCCTTGCTCCGCCTTGGTCGCTTCCTTATCTGGCAGTGGCGCTTTGCCTGTGTGAAGGGGGTTCCCCTAAAGGCCACATCTGCAGGAGCACAAGAAAAAATACAAGGAAGCATGATTGTTAGTTCACACACAGCATTGAATCATTACAGTAAAATACATCTCTTTTAACATACGAATCACTTTCTCACTGTCCCTTGGCAAGCACACATCTTGGCGAACACCCTAAACATGGTGAATTCGGCCCAGGTGGGGGTTGGGTGTTCAAGATGGGGCAAAGGGTCTAGGTGGTTTTTTAAGGGGATTGGTGCAGGCGACTAGGGACAATATTGTAAATTCTGCCACCATTTTCCAAAGGTGGGTTATCAAAGCCAATATTTCATTCCTGAGGGTAAGCAAGGTGCATCTCTTGCACGCATGCGGCTTCAGACTGGGTCCCTATGCTGCTCACCTGTGTGCTGCTTTGGTCCCTGCACAAGTGATTGCCAGTTGGTGCGGGAAAGTTTCATACAATGGGGGAAGGAACAAAGCAGCTCTGCCAAGGAACCTTCAGCAGAGGATTGGCGAGTACCTACACAAAAGTTTCCTGAAGATATCTCTGGAGGATTCCCGTGAAATATCTGTGTGCATTAACACACTGTTCCACCATGCTGCTTAGCTGCACAGGGGAATGTATAGCACATTCAAACACAGCTAGTCTTGTACATTTCTATTCCTTTACTCATTTCTAGAATATATAGAGCAAAGGACAGCTCTACCTCATATAACCAAGCAGCATCAACTCAAGAAGATCACTTACCAGAGCTCTCCTGTCCTGTATCATGCGCACCAGAGATGGACTGCTTGGACTGGCTAGACCCCTCCGGAATGGAAAAGGGGTCCTGACTCGCTGTGCCATCAGATGACCCTGCCGTGTGCTGCACATCATCCTCCATCTTGACCTCCTCATCCACGACTTTGTTCTTGCCATTGAGTTCACTGTCCATTGCCTCCAGCCTCACCAAAGTATCCATGGGGCTTTTAGTGATGGAGGTAGGATTGCTGCCAAGGATGGCATCCAGCTCCTTATAGAAGCGGCAAGTCTTTGGCGCAGCACCAGAGCGACAGTTTGTCTCCCTTGTCTTCTGGTATGCCTACCTCTTCCCGGGCATTTAAAGGGGGAGGGGTGGATGCCTGTGTACCTGAGTGAAGGGCAGCAGAGTTCGAATTGCTGACGGAGCGGTCAGGGTGGACATTGTGGGATATCTTCTGGAGGCCATTTACAGCGACATAACCAAGCGCAGTGTCTACACTAACACTTTGTCGATATAACTTAGCCACAAAAATCTCTCCACCTCTCATCGAGGTGGTTTTATTTTATTGGCAAAGCAGGAGAATTTTGTTGGCAGATGGAGCATTGCAGCGTGTACACCTCTGCTGTTTTGTCAACGAAACCCAGACTTTTGTCAACAAAACTGTGTAGTGTAAGCAAAATCTTAGTGCCTCTGTGCTTAGAAACTTCCTGATGACAGTTACCATCTCAGGGAAATGTGACCCCAACTCATGGGGGCCAATGGCAGAGGTGGTAAACCAATGTAATATTTAAGGAAATATTTTCAAGACAGTAAAATTATTTTCATCGTTAAAGTGAAGAACTTAATTCAGCAGTTTAAACTTCTGATTTTGGAACAACTAGACTCTCTGCAATCATAGGTTCAATACCTGATCAAGTTAACTCACTCCTTCTCTGTGCCAAAGTACATAAATTTGCTCTTGTACCCTTTGCTGTGGGAAACACCTTATTTTTTAAAAGGTCCTGTTTGCTCTGCATTAACATTACAGACCCCAAGCCATTTTTTTGTAAATGCAGTTGCACCAGAGTGTTTGACTAAAATACCTTCTCCCCTCATTATTTTTCATTGTGATGTCAATCACGGTATCTAAGCTGTCTGTATCTTATGGATTTCCTTTATATATATCTATGTAAAGCATCTTGGAATGTAAGATGCTATGTAAATATCAAATATTGTTATTAAACCAGGCTAGGGACTGATTTGCAATCTGTCACTAGAACTCTGTATTTGCAGAGTCAGTCTTCAGCAAGATGGGGTCACCAGCAGAGACTCCAAAATACCCAATTATAATTAGTAAAATGTATTTCCAGAAAGTTAGTTTATAGATGTAAATTAATTCCTCTCACCATATGAAGTGTTTTGAGGAAAATGGGCGCAGTTTTCACTAAGGACTGACCAGGAGCAACTTCAAAGCAAATAACCAACTCTGCCCTACTTTTCTCTTTCATATCAACAGACTGTTACATTTCTTTAATAGTCCCATAGCAAGTGCATAAATGGCTCAGTCTGCATTTTGAGCAATGAGACTGATTAGAAATGCATTATCGCTTTCCCATCATTGTGGGTTGCTAGGTGTTAAGTTTGACCACTAAACATTAGTAAGAAAAGCTAGGTAAAATGCTTGAGGGTCTTCAGAAACCTCTGTTGTCAGTTTCCATATGACAATTCCGCCCTCCGCGTCCTCCCCCCCCCATTAATTAGCCTTGGCATTTTTGGATCTCTAATTGTGAGATGCTTCAGGCTGCAAACTTCATGGGGCTACACAGTGGGAGTGGGGATAATGGATAAGGAGGAGGGCCTACATATAGATTCCCGTTCATAAATAACGCTTAACAGAAGTCTTGGCAAAATAATATAGCTCTGTATCTAATATTAAGTGCTAAAGACTTATACCTGTCATCAGCAAAAAGTGAGATAAAGACAAGGCTGAAAGCTTGTAGTGTTGATCCATACAGTGGATTTAGGAAGGGGGGGGTTAAGGAACATTTCAGTTTGGGTGTAGACTACAAGAAAGACAGTACATTTACGACAGATACTGGATTTCCCTCACTGCCTCTTTCTTTGTGCTTCTGGTTAATAAACAGATTTAAATGCATCAGCTTCTCCAAGTACTGAAGTGGAAAAAACCATGCTTCCAAACAGGCTCTGCATTGCTGGATAGCCTTTCCATTACTTCATTATTTAGTTTCTTTGGGCTGCTTAACACAATATTTGCCTGAAAGGGTTTGATTTTTTTTTTTTAACCTTACACATTTTTCACACTGTGTTAGCATGAGCTATCCTTCAGTATGCTATGTGGAAAACCAACACAGATGAACAAGTGTATCTTTAGAAGCCAGTGACAGTTAAAAATAAATAAATGAAAAACCTAAAGAAAAATGGGTGCTCTCTAGTCTCCTTTTGTTACAGAACATAAACACTTTAGAGTTGACTGCATTAGATTTGAAAGCTGATTTTCCCACAACAGCAGTAAATACTAGAAAAGTAGACTAGAAGCTGTCAAATTCAAAGCAACAAGGGGTTGACAGATTATTACCCCCAATACCCTAGCATCTGTATTTCTGGATATAATCATCTGCTCTGAAAGCACTTGAAAACAAGGTGATGAAAAATTGGCAGACATTTCTAGTGCTCTCTCCCTAGCAGTCCTGCATGGAGTCTGCAAGCTAGCCAGGAATCCAGCAGAAAGAAATGTATTAATTCTCACCCACTCCACCTCAGCAGAGGTTTGAATTACAAACAGATCTCCAAAACAAAGAACAGCTTTGCTTTTGTTACAGTAATAATAAACATTAGTTTTGTTGTGAAAAGAATTGCTTGAATTTAATTTTCTATTAATTGCTAGAAAATATCATAATTTTTAAAGCATACTAGAGACAGTTAATCAGGTGTTATTGACCATTAGTTAAACTTACCCGGATCAATCCAAATCAGATGACTCCGCAAAAGAATGTGAGGTTATTTTCCCATTCCCTTCACTCCCCCCATAATAATGCAATTATTGATTCTGAATTCAGATTTAATACAAACGTTACTAACAACCCTCTGAGTTAATGCATTGTTGGTCAAATATTCTTTTCTTTTATTAACTTGCTGCTTGGAATGAGTTGGGCTCCAGTCAAAATCTTGAAGAACAAAGTCAGTCAGTTGCCTCCATAGAGGCACCATATCTTTGCTGTGGTGTTTAAACATGTGACTCCTCTCTCTCATTTAGGTGATATACGTAATGACTTGTACCTGACACTAGAGAAGGGGGATTTTGAGAGAGGCGGGAAGAGTGTTCAGAAGAACATTGAAGTGACCATGTATGTTCTTTATGCAGATGGAGAGATCCTGAAGGTAAGCAAATAAGTTTGTTTCCATACTGAGTTACATCAATATAAACCTTCTTGTTCCATGTACATCTTCTCTTGCCTTCTCTAATACCCTGGAAAGTTTTGAATAAAATGATTTCCTTCAACTTTTTGGGCCTTTTGGGTTCTTTATTTACTTCTATGCTATGATAAAGAGATTCAACTACCAGGTTTGAATTCATTTAGGGCAGTTCTGCTAGTGGGGAAATAATGGTAAACCTCTGAATTTGGGGACTTGGATAAAACATTAACAGTAAGTGAAAAGCTAATTTAGTTAAAATTTTCACTCATAGTGGATCAAAACTCAAGAATTCCATGCCAGTGATGGGAGGGGAGAAGGGTGTGGCTGACTAAATTTGAGTGAATGCATTGTGCTCTGGTGTGTGGGATCACAGCACTGCTCAAGTTTGGCCCAGCTGCCCCTCTGTTAATGATGGAGGGGTGGTTGGGCCAAATGTGAATGGCACTGTAACCCTGTGCACCAAATCACTATGCTCAGAATGGGGAGCCAGGCCCAGCACCAGGGGAAGGAACCACTGCTGCAGGGTTTATGGGGCAGGCTCACAATTTTTAGTGTCTAGCAAAAGTTATGAAGTTAAGCTCCCAGGCTTGTCTTTTGAAAGTGTTGTGCAAGTTTCCTTTGAGGATGAGGACTGAATAGATCGCTCTATATCTGACTGAATAGAGACACTGGATTTTTGGTTTATTAAAATAATCTATTACCAACTAACAACCCCCCCCCCTTTCCTTTCCTGCTTTTGACTGGAGGGGTATTAACGGACCATTTCATCTTGAATGGTCCCTTGAAATGTGTGTTAGCTGCTTATGCTAAACAATCTGTTCCACCTTGTATTTAGCTGTGACACTCTGAGTGAGTTTCCCAGACCTATAGAAGAGCTCTGTGTAAGCTCGAAAGCTTCTCTCTCTCACCAGCCAGACGTTGCTCCAATAAAAGATATTACCTCACCCACCTTGTCTCTCTGATATCTGGGACCAACACAGCTACAACAATACTGCATACAAAAATATGAGTAAGGATGACAGAATTAGGCTTTTAGGGAGAGATTGAGATGTCCTTAAAATTATTGTGTTGTCCCACTGAAGTCTGTAGAAGGCATTGTATTCAAATATGAATTATGTCCCAAGTCAACAAGTTTGGAGGTTTTAGTCTAATTTCAGTCTAATTTTAATGGAAATTTCCTCACACTGCTTCGTAATTTAGCACCCCTTATCATAACCAGCAATCTCTGTTCAAAATAGGCCATAGACCAGGAACAGCAAAATATATTTAGAATTGGAATTGTGGTTTGACTGTGTGAGAGGAACTTGCGCAGTTCTGCTCAATTACTGTATGCTTGGAATAGAGAATTGCTATCAGTCTCTCCTCTCCATTAAGCACTAAAAGTTATTAAATTCACCCTATAATTAAACAAAAAAAACTTGGAGGAGAAAATGTCTGCATCCCACTGCGTAAGCAGCCTCAAGGAACTCAGGTGATCCTTCTGGGAAAACAAATATAAACACTGAAGATATTGGATCAAGCAGCTCTTCCAGAAACTCCTTACTATTAATGTTTACAATAAAAAATTATTAATCTTTAATGCATTCTTTTGCATTTTCTTTCCTATTATGTTGAATTATTGCATCTGAAGTTCTCTGGCTGACAGTGTCTTTGCAGCAGCAGCCTCTCCTTCTGTTTAATATCAAAATCCTATCTGACCTTGAGTGATATCTGCCTCACTCCTGATAGGAAATGGCAGGGATGTCACAAGTATACAATTAAAAGCCCACTTGCTCTAAATGCCCAAAATGAAGATTAACTAGACCATATGTATTAAGTGTAAAGTAAAATACCTTGAAATTTTGCCAATAGTTTGAAACAAAAGCAGAATGATTCTGAAAATAAAAGATAAAAAAATATTAATTTAGTGGCTTACTGAAAACACCTAGGGTAATAAACCCATGTAGGTTTTTGGCAAATGGATGCCTAGACATCTTAAAATCTATTACAGAGATGAGAGTATTAAAAGTGATAGATCTCATCATTCTCGGAGATCTTCACCTAAATTAAGAGGAAGACCTTGAATGCAAACTTTCTTTATCTAATTTTTACAGCGTTTTGGAGGCTGACACAAGCTGGAAATCTAATGTTCGAGGAGCTGACGTTTTCTGTTTTTCTGGGGTTTTCTATAGATTTACAACACCAGTATACACTTAATAGGTCAACTGTCTTCTACAAGGACAAGGATATTAATGTGCAATGATAAGTTACCCCACTAAATTAACAGTAATCCCAGATGGCTGGTCTCATTTGCTTTTACTTTGGCAGATGAATTGGCAAAATTTTTACATCAAGCAGAAAACTCCACAGTGAACAAAGAGATGAGACAGGATTAGTCTCCAAATTGAATTCCATATAGTGTGTTTCTGTTATGTGGTAGTGATTATTTCTGCATATTGGCGATTGGCATTTTTGAAGTGGTCTAAATTCAGTTCAATAGATATTAAATTTGATATGTTTCATGCTGCTATTCTGAAGTAATAAACTATACAGATATTCAGATTAACGGGAGCAGAGTTCTGCTTTCTCTTGGGGGCTATTATTGCACTAGGCTGGATATTTTGCTTACTTGTTATTAGGTATGTCAGATCCCTTAGTCCATATTCCACAGTGTTTCCGATTTAGGAATCCTCAGTTGTTGTTAATCAGTTCCTTTTTGGACAATTGTTTGAACATTTGAAATGCTGTATAACGTTCTTTTGAATTTTGGGTCAGATCCTCAGCTGGTGTAAATTGAAATATCTCCATTGTTTTCAGTCAAGCTGTGTTGACTGATACCAGTTGAGAATATGGCCTTCTATGTTTCAATTAAATATTTGGTCTGAAGTTTAAAAACACATGAGCTTCTTCGTGCATTGAGCACACAATTTCTCCATTTTGAGGGTGTGTCCACTTGAATTCATCTGTTTGGATTGTAAATTCTTTTGGGCAAGGACTGTCTTTTGCTATGGTATCTGTTTGTACAGTACCTAGTACAATGAGGCCCCAATCTCAGTTGTAGCCTCTAGGTGCTACTGTAATATAAATAATAACAAAAATATAGGTCGATATTGAAATGGCCCATCCTGTTGAAATGAGGATGCTCAGAGAGCTGGGAATATATTCAGTTCATCTTACTTAGAATCAATGTATGGCCCATGGTTCAGCTCTGCATGCCAACATTACATGTTAACTAATTTTATAGATTTGGCACATTTATTATTATTGATGTGTTCAATAATAGTTATGATTAAAGTTTCTCTTTTTCTTAATGAAACCTTTTAGAGTATTTCCTTTGTTGGATGATAGTGAGGTCATGTAAAGAACTAGGACAAAGGTTCAGGTATCACAGATTTGAGAGGTTAGAGACACATAAAGATTGTTAGGTAGATTTTTTTTTATAAGTGACTGATTTTAAAAATATATCATTTAATTTCAAAGGTATCCCAAATCCAAGTAAATAAAAGAGCATTGGGTCCTCCTCGGAGAAGCCAGGATCACAAATAATTTTCTTACAAGAGTTCCACCTAATTTCGTACGAAATTACAAGCAAGAATTGATGTGTTAAGTAGATTGAGTGACAATGATTTTGATATATGGGCACTTCAGTATTAAGTCTCTTTTGAGAAACAGGATACAGAGGCCATTTTATTGTAGTGGAGGGAAAAGTAGGTGAGATGGAATTGTTATTAGTTAATATGAATTCCTATACTTTGAATGCTTCAGGAACTGGCACCTTACAAATAAACTCTGTTTTTCTACTATATATAGAAGCATGTGATATAACAATAAGCACTTATTAACAAAATTATTGATCATTGTGACAAAGTCAAACCTCACAGCTATAAGAGAGTGGTGGAAGACATGTGTATCATTCCTAGAACGGTGAAGGCCCTTTTTCCTATGAACTGAAAAGACGTTACCTCAGGTTAATTAGAGACACGTGAGTCCAATTAAGGGGCTGCCTGTGACCTTTAAAAACCCCTCCTCTAGTGAGAGAGTGGGAGGAGGGAGAAGAAACAAGCTGCAGCGGGGTTAGGGGCAGCAGGAAGAAAAGGGTTCTCCTAGGTGAGAAGGCTGGTCTCCTCCTTACACAGGAAACATTGAATTTACATCTGTTTTGGGGAAGGGCTAGTAACCAGAAACCAGCATAATAAGTTAATATTCTAGTCAGGGATCAAGGAGATGGGGTTCTTTTCTATTATGGGGTTCTTTTGCTTAAGAGAACTACTCTAGCCTACCCTGAGCCTGACCATGTAAATATTGTAAATAAACCAAAGTTAAGAACTTAAAAACTTCCAGAGTAGGACTGACTTACTCCAGCCCTGCCTCTGCCACCACAGAGAGAAATGCTGAGGCTGACGTGGCAAAAAAGGTGCCTGGCCAAATCATATACAGAAATCTGCTGTATGAGTGAGGGGACATGTAGAAAGAGAGAAACCTCACCTTTAATCTTAGTTCCTCCTGAGCTGCTGACAAATTGGAAAGTCCAATTCCTCCACTGATTATGGTTACTCACTAGTTGTTGTGGTACTTCATCCCAGCTGATGCCAGATCATTCAGAGTCCTCTGGCACTGTCTTCTGTCAATTCTTCCTTGACCTTCCTTGCTTTCTCTTTCCTTTCTCAGATACCCATTTCAATACTTGCTTAGCATGTCTCGTCTTCCATATGGTATATATTTCCCAGGCAGCTGACCCGTCTTTCTTTAATGATATTTTATAACATGTCCTGCTCTCTCAGCTCCTTTACTCTTATATTTGTAATTTTGTCTTTCCATGAAATATTCAGTATTTTCCTCCACCATCTTTGATGGGAAGCCTCCAATCTCTTTTTGTTAGCCACAGTCATTGGCCATGTCTCTGCTCTGTACAGAAACATGCTCAGTACAATTGCATGGTTTAATCTGACCTATCATTTGGTGTGAAGAGCTGTTTGACCAAATTTGGTCATCCTTCCAAAAGTGGTGTTTGCTTTTCCTAATCTTGTGTGAATATGTTTATCACAGCCACCTTTGAATGACATCACACGCACTCAGGTAACAGAACATTTCTAGCTGTTCAATTTCTTTTCCATCCATGTACACCTTTGTATCTGTTGTCCAGTTTTCTACTTTCATAATATTGTTTTTTCTCTGCATTTATTTTCAGTCCAAATTTTGCTGCTTCCTGTTCTACCTCTGATGTAAGGGCAGTCATTCCAGTCCACTTCATACTTAGGGCTGGTCTACACTATGGCAGTAAATCGATCTAAGTTACGCTACTTCAGTTACAACGTAGCTAGATCCACTTACCGCAGTGTCCACACTGCGCTGTGTTGATGGGAGACGCTCTCCTACCGACTTCCCTTATGCTTCTTGGCTGAGAGGTGGAGTAGACAAATCGATCGGAGAGTGCTCTCCCATCGATTTAGCATGCCTTCATCAGACCTGCTAAAATCGACACCACTGCAGGGATCACAGCAGTGTTGATTTAGCCAGTAGTGTAGACCTGGCCTCAGTAAAGCAATGTTGTCAGCAAAGTTAAGGTTGTGTAACTAGTCTCTGCTAACCAATTTTACACCATCCATGATGCCTTGTGTTGCCTGCTTCATCACCCAATCTACCACCAATGCAAAGAGGATTGATGATAACACATACCCTTGTCTAACGCCAGTCACAATATTGAACCATTCACCCAGGCCTGTATCCAATCTTACTGCATATCTACTTCCATGATATAAACTCCTTATAGTGCTGATCAGTTTATCTGTTATATCGTAGCTTCTAGCAATATTAAGAGAGATTATACTGTATATATTATTGTAGTGCCTAAGAGCCAACCCAATTGTTGTAGGCACTGTAAAAATACACAGTAGTAGAGAGTCCCTGCCCCAAAGAGTTTAAATAGACAAGACCGACACAGGGCTGGGGAAGAGGGTATAATACACAAGCAGCGTGAACAGTGTAATGGCAGCAAATGTCATATGTTACATGATTATATTTATTTATTGAGGGGTTACTTAGAAGGAGATAAGCTAAATATAAAGGGTAGGGAAGGAGAGTGAGGCTGATAGGGAAGGGGATAAGGTGAAGAGACTGCGAAGGAGGGAGAGTGTTGGAGCTAGAGCCCTGCAACTCTACAGATATCCACCTTATATCCATGGACCATTTTTGCAGATCGTGGATCAAATGCAGATACAAATTTTGTATCTGTGCAGGGCTCTCGTTGAAGCAAACAGCCAGTCAGCATAGGGCACTGAAAATCCAGTCAAAGTTTTAGAAAGTTGACTGAATGTCCAGTCGTCCCTGCTTTGGCTGCTTTTGTTCCTTCTGGCTGGTTCCTTTCTGCTGTTTTACCTGGGGGGGGGGCACTTGAGTCCTAGTGCCCCCAGAGTATTCTGTTACATTACAGTCTCATAGACTTTAATGTCAAAAGAGACCATCATGATCCTCTAGTCACCTCCTGCACCTTGCAGGCCACAGAACATCACCCATTCACTCCTGTAACAGACCCCTAACCTCAGGCTGAGTTACTGAAGTCCTCAAATCATGATTTAAAGAGAATCCACCAATTACACTAATTTAAACCTGCAAGTGACTCTTGCCCCATGCTATAGACGAAGGCAAAAAAAGCTCCCAGAGTCTCTACCAATCTGACCCAGGGGGGCGGAAATCCTACCCGACCCCAAATATGGCGATCAGTTTGACCCTGAGCATGTGGGCAAGAACCACTAGCTAGACACCTGAGAATGAATTCTCTGTAGTAACTCAAAGCCTTCCCCATCTAGTGTCCCATCACCAGCCATTGGAGATATTTGCTGCTAGCAGTCACAGATCCGCTTCATGCCATTGTTGTCAGTCTCATCATACCACCCCTCCATAAACTTATCAAGCTCAGTCTTGAAGCCAGTTAGGTTTTTTGCCCCCACTGCTCCCTTGGGAAAGCTGTTTCAGAACTTCACTCCTCTGATGATTAGAAACCTTTGTCTAATTTCAAGCCTAAACTTGTTGATGGCCTGTTTATATCCATTTGTTCTTGTGTCCACGTTGTGCTTAACTTAAATACCTTCTCTCCCTCCCTGGTATTTATCCCTCTTATATATTTATAGAGAGCAATCATATCTCCCCTCAGCCTTCTTTTGGTTAATCTAAATAAGCCAAGCTCTTTGAGTCTCCTCTCATAAGGTAGGTTTTCCATTCCTTCGATCATTCTAGTAGCCATTCTCTGGACCTGTTCTATTTTGAATCCATTCTGTTCTGTTCCTTCCATATAAATATTTCAAATTGATAGAGAAGTTCAAAACATTAAAAGGGAGGAACCTACCCCACACAAAAAATAAAAAATCAATAATCCAAATACTGGGTTACTATTTTTCTGGGTGGAATGGGGGTAACATAAACAAAATCAAATTTTCTTGGAAGTTATACTTGCAGATTCTTTCAGCTGTTCTTTTTCTGCTTTGTTTTAAGATGTATGGTGTAGTCCGAGCTTCCAGGTTGCTTTGCAGTGTCCAGCCCAGTGCATGCACTTGTGCTTTACCTTTTTGTATATCTGTATTTCAATACAAACCCTGGAGTAGTGGTCCCCAACCTCTTTGTGGCCAGTATCACATTCATGTTTTCAGAAGAGTGCGGCGGGCACCAACAATTTTTCAAGGCTTATTTTGTATTTGTACATTAAATACGAAAAACATCGTATTTAATGTTACATAATATATGAATCCAGAGAGAAGCCGGAGAGAAGCCGTGAGGACAGAGAACACTGGCACCCACTAATAATATATAATGTATAGATTAGTCAAGACTACCCTGGAGTTTTTTAGTCTCCAAGAGTGGGAATCCACTCTAGTATCTTTAGATGGTAATTATTAACCTGAATGTTCTTTGCTTGCCATTACTCAGTGACATGAAAAAAAATGTTCTGTCTAAGGGTACGTCTATACCCAGCCGCTAGTTCGGCGGCTGGCAATCGAACTTCTGGGTTCGACTTATCGCGTCTTGTCTGGACGCGATAAGTCGAACCCGGAAGTGCTCGCCGTCGACTGCGGTACTCCAGCTCGGCGAGAGGAGTACCGCGGAGTCGACGGGGGAGCCTGCCTGCCGCGTGTGGACCGAGGTAAGTTCGAACTAAGGTACTTCGAACTTCAGCTACGTTATTCACGTAGCTGAAGTTGCGTACCTTAGTTCGATTTGGGGGTTTAGTGTAGACCAAGCCTAAGGGCCCTGGGGCACTGGCATTTGATCTCAGAACGAGACCGTATGGCCAGTGCTTCAAAGAGCCAAAAAAATTTGAGAGCTCAGAGAGTTTTTCCCTGTATCACGTTAGTGAGCTGAGACCCAAAAGTAGGAATCTAGCTAAATGATGTTTTCAGAGAAGCCTAATTACAAGTGAGTAATTATCTGTTACTGCCTGTTTTTTCCTTCTGGTCTCTTTGTTAATATATATCCTGTACTTACTTGATACAAAGGTAAAACTAAATAATAATCTGAGGAAAATGGAAAGCAAACAAATCCTGTTTGAATGTCGCTTGAGACACAGATCCCAGAGCTATACCTCTAATCCAAAGCAGTCTAAAAATCTCCCTTCAAAAAACTTCAGATTCCTTTGCATCCAGGATTCTCCTTCTATCTCTGTCCTTGTGTTTGCAGAAGGGTATGAATTATACAGAGGAAAAAAAGACACTCGATTTCAGTAACCTCAGCATGAGGCACACACAATGTAATAAAATGACTTGTGTAGCAGTGTGATGTATTTTATTCTCTCTTTTTTGTTTTGTTCCAGGACTGTATCAGTTTGGGCTCAGGAGAGCCAAACAGAAGTGCATACCACTCTTTTGTCCTCTACCACAGTAACAGCCCTCGTTGGGGGGAAATTATCAAACTACCCATCCCCATTGACAGGTTTCGTGGGTCTCACCTTCGCTTTGAGTTCAGGCATTGCTCCAGTGAGTGCAACATAATCCTTTGTCCAAAACAAATCTAAAAATGTTGATTTCTTTCCATTACAAGTAGAGGATTAAAATGCTATGTCACTGGAAGAGGGAATCTTAAAGTACAATAAATACAGTGTTAAGGGTCCTGGTGCTATCAAGAGTTGTTAGAGAATAGAAAAAAAGTGTCTAAATTAGAACATGCAGTTCAGGACAACAGACTCCCATATTATTTTCCTACTGTGTTCTTTGACATATTGTCTTTTCAAGTTGTGCATATGATTTACTCTGATCAACACAATCTTGATAAAAGCTTGTCTGATTTACATTTATAGAGACTAATTTTGTGGTCGATAGCATAAACTGAAACCTAGTACAGTGTGTGTATCTATCTATCTATCGATTATAGATAGATAGATAGATAGATAGATGAATCCTGATGTGGCTTCGTGCATTGGTTGTTAGAAATACAGAGAGGCTAAGTAGTGAGTGTGTAGTATAGAGAGTGAGGGGGGGGAAATATACACACTCACACTTGCAGCATATGCAGAAATGTTTCTCTATGTTCTTTATTTCCTGTTGCAGCTAAAGACAAAGGAGAAAAAAAGCTTTTTGGCTTTGCATTCACTCCTCTGATGAGGGATGATGGCACCACCTTATCGGATGATATCCATGAGCTTTATGTTTATAAGGTACCATAGCTCACAACTCTTCTAATGCTGCACTGCAGACCTGCTACCTATTTATCCCTACTTCAGTGTAGATATATTTGAGTAAATGTCATTGCATTTCTGATAATGCTGTTTTTCATTACATGAGGAAATAGTGATAGGATTCTGAACCTATTTATAACAGATCCCAATTTATAGGACTTGGTATAGATGGATGTCATTTTTCAGGTACAATTGATTTTCCCCCTCAAATTATAATGACCTTTGTTACTCCTCTCTGGTTTTAAATTCAGTCTCACTAGTATTCATAACCACCCAAGAATGCTATGAGGGTATGTTATTACTATACGCTTTTATGCTCTGAAAACATGCTGTTATGGACTAGACTAGTAATGTGAGACACCATAATCCTGCTCGGCAAATCTCTAGCTGAGTAATTTTGTCCTTACAAGGTTACCCTAGTTTTTTCCTTCAGTTTATATATATAGCTCTCAAACAGATACATTACATCTGGAAGATCCTTAAAAGTTCTGAAGGGATCCATGAGTGGGAGACCACATTTTCTTAAGCACAGGTGACTTAATGTACTGTACCTGAGGATGACAAGCATAGGTTTCTGTGTATAGATTTTCTGTGCACTCAGAGGATCGTACAATGGCATTCTGATTTATGACTAAGTATCCTAGGTGCTATGATAATACAAATAATAATTCAGGCTAGCAAGGCATGAATATGTGGAATAAAGTAAATCAACTGGGTAAAATTTAGTTTCCTTTCTGTATCTGCAGTGTGATGAGAACAGCACATTTAATAATCATGCTCTGTACCTGGGGCTGCCCTGCTGCAAAGAGGACTACAACGGCTGCCCTAACATCCCTTCTAGCCTCATTTTCCAGCGTAGTGCCAAAGAGACCTTCTCGATCTCCACCCAGCTCTCCTCCACCAAACTCACCCAGAACGGTACCATAACTGTCCCTTTTGAAAACAAGGCCATTGAAACATGTTCTGTTTTTTCACTATAATGTTCCTTTTTTCTATGGGTTAATGTTAGCTGTGCTTATATTTAGTAAGCTCCATTGCTACTGGAATGAGTAGAGAAAGGGTTTTTTAAGGAAATGAGCATACTAACTTGTAACAGAGATAGTAGGTATATTCTGTAAATAGAGGCACAAAAGCTAGGATAAAACATTGTTAATTCTGATTAAACTCATAAGAATAATAAATTCAAAGTTAGCTTGTTTACTCAATTCTAAATTAGCTCTGTTGGGCTTTGTATTGAAGGTTTCTGTGATCAAGGCTTGATGTTGCTTACTTCAAGTCCTCAGAGGCACCGAAGGGTGAAATGTGCTGCCCACAAGCAACATCAAGACAAAATGGGGGAGAGATACAACCTTTACTTTTTAAACACCATTCATTTCTTTGGCAATAATGTAACATATGTTTCTGGGTTTACTCCTTGGGTTTTCTCTTTGAGATGAGGAGTAATTCATGGAACAAGTATCGCCTCTTCAATCTCTATCACATCTTGGGGGTGGCTTTCTTCCTACCTTACTTGTTTATAAATTTTGACTGGTTCTGGGTGTGTTTCTAACCCACAAGCTTTTGTTATGGAAAGGATTCTTGAACTGTTGTTAACTATTTTAGAGGCTTCACTTAAACTTATACCATGTTTCAGTCTTTCATCATATTGCATGAAAAGCAGGAGAGAGACCACAGACAAGATCTAAACGTGCAGTGGAAGCTGAAACATTTCTTTCTTTCTTTTAGTGGCCAGTCTGGCCCTCTATAGTTGTCATACTGATTCTGAATGTTAGTATCCCAGCCATGTACTGCCTGTACTAGACATTCTTCAGTGTCCTTGTGCTTTACAGTATATCAGAGTGCATGTTCCTTTCTTGTGTCATTTTGCAGTGGACTTGCTTGCCCTCTTAAAATGGAAGGCTTACCCAGACCGTGTAATGGATATCCTAGGAAGACTGAGACATGTCAATGGCGAGGAAATTGTTAAGGTACTGAATCAACTAATGGTCACTCTTACTGATGGAAAAATAATTTTTTATGATAACGAAGTATTTGAGGGAGCAAACCAGAAGAGGCCTTCCTGTGATTGACTCTCTGCTGTCAATTTTTAAAGTCCAGATAATATGACTGTTATCTAAGATGTTATGTACCTGATATTTTTTAGGGGGCTCAGGGTTTTGTGTATATATATTTTCAGTGTGTAGATAAGGAAAAATCATGTTTCTGCTTTATTCCTTGACCAAAAAAAGTTAAAGATTGAGATAACGTTGAACATTACACATTAATCTATAACAGCATTTGAATGTTGCAGTTATTTAATACATTTGAAAGAGAATTTAGACAAGTTTAAGAAAATAAATGTATGAAAGCTGGGAATTTAAAACACTGTAATTCAAAAATCCTAAACTCCAGAAACACACAGTAAATCCATATTATCCCTGCCAACTACAGCTTCTTCTTGGAGTTATTGTCCCAAAGAGGCTCCACTTTACACAGGCACACATCCAGGCACTTTTGATCAGAGATTTTTCACCAACAGTGTCCACATGTCTGTGCCTGCTCCCTACACATCCTCGTGCTCTGGACCAATGGTATATTAGCGAGGAGCAGACCCACTGCAGCTCCAGTTCCTTTTCAACCACCTGTAGCTAGAGAGGGAGCATTGTGGTGTCTGCTAGCTTAGCATACCTAGCTGACCATTTATTTTATTGTTTTGTTATATTTGTTTCTTCTTGGTACAAGCTGTGCTTTTGGAGGTTCCCCCAATCTTGTTTTTCACAGCCTCTGCCCTTTGACCTCCTTTGTCTGCAGCCTCCTTCCTTGGGCTATGCCCAAAAACCTGGATTTTAATCCCTACCAGACCTGCCACTGGTCCTTCCCCTTGGCAACAGGCATTCCGGCTGCCTCAGAGAGTCCCATGGCCTATCAAAGTGTAAGGTCTGCTCTGGCTTCAGGAGCAGATCCAGGAAGCTGAGAGAGGACAGACTAAAGTTACTTCTTATGGAGCAGTCCTTAAGAACCACCATCATTTCAGGATCCAACTCTCCGTGCATACATTGGCATCAACCTCTCAGAGCATTCTAATGACGACTTTGGCCCCGGTGAGCAGAGAAAGGGTAGCTTCAGAGAGTTCAAAGCCCTCTAAAAAGAACAGACATCATTACCCCATATGTGGCATCTAAAAGAAGGGGAAAGTCACCCCAAAGGCCAGGGATAGAGAAGGCAGGATGGGTACAACTAGGCTTCTACCTCCTCTGGTATCAAGATGTTGGTACTCATGAACAAGACTTCCAGCACGCATACTGAGACGTCTTAGGACAAACAGCCCTGTTCAGCACAATTGTCGGTACCCTTGAAGCCCTCCAACCCAAGGACTTGAAGAAACTGCCACCGACCCCAATCCAGGCACCCTCTTCAGGCTTTGTGCATAAGGAACATATGGACCACCCATCCATGCTGTCTCCAGTACCACTCAACTCACCTCAGCCTGAGGAGCAGTGTCCAGAATTGCTGATACCAACCAGTTTCCTCTATCATGAGGCTCTCTGAGTCACAGCCTGAATCCGCTGTACTGAGAGGTACACAGGGATTTCCTACCGGTACCAATGTACCCAGCTGTCCTGACATACTTCCTACCTTCTGTGCACCTCCACACTAAAAGTCAGCCACTGGTTCCAACTCAGAATCCAGTACCAACACAACCACCAGTACTGACATGACCAACAGTACCAACCCTCCTAGCTCCTCTGTTAGATACAGGGAGGCAACATCTCCTTGGACTCAGACATTTCTGTCCAGGATTCCACCACATTTCTATTCCAACCTCCCTCTCCAGCAGTGTACTGTAAGGACAAGACCCCTGAAACGAGCCAACTTCCAACCTGCCAACCTTAGCAGGAGAACCCTTACAGTCCCTTCCCCTTTCCTTATACACCTCCACAATGGGCTTTCTGGGACCCATGTCCTTCTTATGCTGACTAATTTTATAGAATGCTCTCACAGAAGAGGACTTATCAAGAAAAGCAGGCACTGGAACCCTATTCTCCAGGAAGACCCTTTGAAAGAACAAGAGCTAAGGGAAGAAAAGGAGGCATTACCTTCCAATAAATCATTTTCCTCCAGATGTGGCAATTATGCCCCTTTCCCCTATCAAAGTCTTTCAAGAACTAATGAAGAGAGTGACTGAGAGTTTACAGATTCCCCTAAAGAGGATACAGGAACCTCAGCATACCTTGCATGCTTCTACTCCAGGCAGGATAACCCTGGCCATTTGGAAAACACTGGCTGCCATCCCACCTACATGCAAGAGTGCTGACAAAAACTACTATGTGCTGGCCACGGGCTCAGAGTACCTTTTTCTCCCACCTCTCCCCAAACTCTCTTGTGATCAACGTGGTTAATGAGAGAAACAGGGGCTGTCCAAATCAGCTCCTCATGACCAGGATCTTAAGCACCTGGATCTCCTTGGCTGCAAGAGTTACTCTTCGGTTGAACTACAATTCAGGATTGCCAACTATCGTGCCTTGTTGTAAAAATATGACTACACACATTATAGCAAATTCTCTCATTTTATTGATCACTTGCCTCAAGACCAGAAGAACCAGTTTCAAACCATCATCTCCAAAGGCCAGATGTAGTGAGGCAGTGTGGCTCCCTGCCACCCCGGAGAGGGACGAGCCCTTCCGGACACCAGAGTGGGCAGAGCTAGGGAGCTCTGAGCCCGCCCCCAGAGGGTCAGGCGGTGCCCTAGAAGTACAAAGGCTTGACCTCAGAACTCACTGGAGAGACAGCTGCCGGGGAAGCCAGATGCCTCTGGCCTGGCCTGCAACTGGGAAGCCCCTGCGGCCCTAGGTGCACCCAAGGACTGGCCTGACCTGCCCCTCGCCCAGTACCCGGAGGAGTTGCCAGGCCTGCCTCTCACTAGCTACCCCAAGGAACCCCTGGTGCTGGACCCCCTGGAGGACATCACTGTGACCCAAGTACCACCAGAGGGGGAGTCTGGAAGTAGCTCAGGGGCAGCCGACCCTAGTCTGGCAGCAACACTGCCAGAGCCCATGTCAGTGTGTTGCGGCCAGGATCCCCACTGACACAGCAGCAGGACTTCTGCCACTGCTAGGGCCCCGGGCTGGGATGCAGTGGAGTGGGAGGGCCTGCATCCTCCCTGCCACCCAACTCGTGGGTGGCAGTCTGCCCCTCTCCCAGGCCCTTTGGAGGCCTGGGCTCGGGCTCATTGCTACTGTTTGCATTGCCAGTGCTCAGCCCTGCCTGAGGGCCTGAGCACCTGACCCACTGTTGCCCTGCCCTGACCTAGGGCCCGGGCTTACTGTGCTTATTTCAAGTAACAGAGGGTCCTGTGGCACCTTTAAGACTAACAGAAGTATAGGGAGCATAAGCTTTCGTGGGTAAGAACCTCACTTCTTCAGATGTCTTGCATCTGAAGAAGTGAGGTTCTTACCCACGAAAGCTTATGCTCCCTATACTTCTGTTAGTCTTAAAGGTGCCACAGGATCCTCTGTTACTTTTTACAGATTCAGACTAACACGGCCTCTGATACTGTGCTTATTTTAGTTGTTGCAAGGGCCGCCAAGGGAGACTCCCACGGCCGGACTAATTCCCCCAAGACATCAACAGAGTATAGTGAGGCGGTGTGGCTCCCCGCCTCCCCGGAGAGGGATGAGCCCCGGCTAACCTCTTTACACCAGATGATACCAAAGCTTCTTTGCAGGCCTCTCTCGATGCTGCTGGTACCAACCAGCCTCTTGTTCATTTTGACCATTTGGTCACAAATCATCTCACTATGGATCCTATGGTGCACCACCCTGCCCAACTGCTACTCTGTGATGTACACCTCTCCCAGAATACATCAGATCAGACAGCTGGATACTTGAAGTATTATAGTCGGGTTACACCATCCTGTTCAGCTCCATTTCCTCTTCCTCATGCCTTTTTGAGCGACCCTTCTCACATGGGGTGTCCTAAGGCAAGAGGTAGAATCTTTCCTGCTGCTGGGGGGCAATTGAACAGGTTCCTCACAGTTTCACCTAAAAAGGCTTCTACTCCAGGTACTTCCTGGTTCCCAAGAGAAAGGGGGAATGGAGACTGAACCTGGACCTCAGGTCTCTGAACACTTTCAAAAAAAATTGCAGAGATTCAGGATGGTATCCCTAGCAGCGATAATTCCATCATTAACTTGTCATTAATTGATTTATGCCTCTTCCTATATTCCCTCAGTCCAGACCATGACTATGCATAGGGTGCAGGTGAGACCCACAGTTACTGCTGATGAAAAATCTCTGATCAAAAGCTCAAGGGCACGTGTGCACCCGTAGGGACAAAACATCTCAAAGCACTCCAGTTTCTGTACTGGTAATTAACCCCTCCTTAACCTCCTCTTACTCTTGCAACATGAAAGAAAGGAAACCTTTGTTATGTCTATGAATTAAAATAACCCGGATGGTCTTTCGTTATCTGTTTATATAACCTGCACCTATCATTTTGGCCTGTAAGAGCTATGGGAGAACTCTCAGGTCTAGTCTGCTGGGGGTCTGCAGCCTGTGTGTTCAGGATGAATGTGTAAAAACTTTATTCCTGTCTGTAATTGTAAAAGGGGTCTCTGGCCATTATTGTGTTTGGGGTGAATGTTGCCGTAACTTATGATTTCCTTGTTTTTTAGTATTTGCATTGTTGTGAGAAAGTACAGCTAAGCAACCTTACCTCTAAATTAACCACATCTTTTGTGTGGAAATATTGAAAAGGTGGCTGTCTCTGAACTCCCTTCTTAAATAAGCAAGACTACTCAAAAATTCATTAGTTGCATGGAGGCAATGATGGAACTGAAGCTCCAGTCGACAATTTGATTTCTGAGCTAAATATACAGCTCTTTTTGTTCACAAAGCAACAACCTCATGGCTATTAGTTATGAATGACAAACCTCAAAAATTTCAGCATTTGGATCTGAATAGGCTCAGAAAATGCCAGATGGATAATCAAATTTATTTCAACTTTTTAGGTCTCTTTTCTTCTATGTCTTGCCCAGATCCTTCCCTTCAGAGCAAGTAGATCATTCTCTCTTACTATGACACCAACTGCTTAACAATCTACAGGAGGCCTTCTTTATCTCTCTCTACTTTTCCAAATCTCTCCTTAGTCCCCAAAATTAGAGCTGGTCAGAACATTTTTGACAAAATGTTTTTTCGTCAAAGTAAGCTGTTTCACCAACACGAAAATGTTTCACAGATATGTATGTATTCTGATGAAGTTTTTAACAAGAACATTTCTGAGGTCCAGGGTAGACTCTCTGGTCATTTCCAGGGGGAGAGAGAGAGAAACCCCAATTTGAAAACCTGGCCTTTTCAATCCAAACATAGATGTTGCAAAAAAATTAAAAAGGTTTTGGTTTTCCTTCCAATACAGAACAAAAACAAATTTTGGCAATCTCTATTGTGCTGAGTTCCAACTCTTCTGTTATCTTACATGCCCCAGGCTTTTCCAGATCAAAGATGATAGTTCAGAATACATTCACACACTTGTGAGGCTGGAGAAGGACACATGCATGCCAGATATGAAGACAGTGGCTATCCCTTCCACTAGTTCCAGAAATGCAGAGAGCCCTTCCTGCAATTTATTTTGCAGAATTTAAGAATTGGAAGGAGGTGTGTTTGGGCTCTGGGATAGTGAACCCAAAAAACCTGTCCACTTCAATAGT
Organism: Malaclemys terrapin pileata; assembly: GCF_027887155.1. Lineage (NCBI taxonomy): Eukaryota > Metazoa > Chordata > Testudines > Emydidae > Malaclemys > Malaclemys terrapin. The sequence continues at coordinate 46,960,166 of NC_071511.1, forward strand.
ACTCATTTTTGAATAATGCTACGTATTGAATGTTGACTTATATGACTATGAGCAAAACAGGCCTACTCCTCCATGTCCATATTTGAATTCTTCACAAAATTCCATAATTTTGAGAATAAATTTTGTCTTCAATGCAGTACAGCAAGGGTCTGCACAGGGAGAATTTTTCTTTTGGAAATCGTAAAAAATGTGTGGACTTAACATATTCCAAGTGAAGTGGTGACTGACTCCCTTCTGGAATTCACTGCCATTCAGTGACAGCTGTATTTTTTTTCGGGAACTTCATAAATCATTGTTTTGTTTTTCCACATCAGAGAATCCGATGGAATAGATTGCACAAAGCTAGCCTACAATGCCAGCTATCAGTTTCACCTATAGCTAGGGTGACCAGACAGCAAGTGTGAAAAATCGTGAGGGGGGGGGGTAGTAGGAGCCTATATAAGAAAAAGCCCCAAATATCCCTATAAAATCAGGACATCTGGTCACCCTACCTATAGCACTGTCACTTCGCTATCTTCTTCTCCAGTGGGTCCTCCCATTGCTTTCCTTTTCAATAAATAGATCAGCACACTGAGCAACCTGCCATATCATGGACAAAAGGGGCTGACATTGTATAGCTAAATTGTTGCACAGATTCTTGATATATAATAAAATTAAAAACAAAACAAAAAAACCCTGAATCTCTGTCCTGTAAAATACAACCGTTTTGTACTAACCATGTCTTGAAACACTTACTGTTTACTGTGAATCAGTGGATGTGCTTGTATCAGAATGCTATCTGACATGCTATTAGGACTGCAGAATAATGAACAGTTTTGTAAGTCTTGGGCAATACTGTTGATCTGTCCAGAGACAGTGAAAGGCAAATACTATGTAAATTAAATGAATATAGTTTGTAATAAAATATTTTTTCTGTCATTTTCTTTTATAATTGTTCTTTGTAAAGGGAAGGGAGACATTCTTGGCAATAAGTAATTTTTCTGACACATACTATGGATGAATTTTAAGTGGTCTGTTCCTGCAGAATGCTGGTAAAGGCATAGGAAAGTATGACACATCTGAGAATAAAAGCTGTGCTATTGAATGTAAGCAGGGTTTGTAGATTTAAATTCTGTCTCTTCCTACCATTTCAGTTCCTGCAAGATATTCTAGACACATTGTTTGTGATTTTGGATGACAATACAGAAAAGTATGGCCTGTTGGTCTTCCAGTCATTGGTAAGTAACCCCATCCCATAAATTAGTACTTTTCTTTCCCTGGTGGTCAGCATTTCCCGTACTCTTATTACCTTACCACCATGCCTTATTGCTATTATCTTATTACCTTAAAATGTATGAGAGATTCAGCTGGAGGTTCTACACCTGTACTTTTTTGTAACGTTATTGGGTGCAAGGAGTAGGATAACCATAGCCAAAATATGAGGCGAGAAGGATTACATCCATCAGTATGGGAGGGGCAAACAATAAGTCAAAGAGGAGCATTTCCATTGTCAGCATATGAAAAAAAAAAAAAAAAGCATTAACATCTGATTGTTTCTTAGCCTGTTTAGCTTGTTCATTTAATCCGAGGTGACATGCAGTTTGCTTTGTTATGGGTTCCCTTCTCTATCTTCCACAGGTGTTCATCATAAATCTGCTTCGTGACAGCAAATATTTCCATTTCCGACCGGTTATGGATATGTACATTCAGAAACACTTTGCAGGAGCACTGGCTTACAAGTAGGTTGTGTTTCGTCATCACTTCATACAGTAACACTCTCAGACTTCTGAGTGATATGGGCACCAGAGTCATAACTTTTACAGTAGCAGAGTATATCTGGTATTCAAAAGCAAACATTCTGGAGGAAAAAATTGTAGTATGACTTCTCAATCTAACCACAGAGAAAGGCTGCTGAATGTCATGCCAGTCCTAGTCCCAGTCTTAGCCTGCAGGAGCTAGGAATGCTGTGAAGTGAGGAAGCACTTCATGTCACTCAGCAGCAACTAATTAGAAGCTGTGTTGATTGATGGGCCCCACAGAGCATCCACCCTTCCTATACTAGAAGGATGCTGGCTACTTGAGGCCTGCATGAAACTTAAGCAGGGATCATGGAAATGATTCTTACATTTCTTATCGGGAATGCATCTATTGGCACAAGACTAATAGCCTCCACTTTAGGGAGACAAATCACCTATTCTCGAATACCTTTTCCTATGGCTAGTTTCAAAGAAGAGGGCAAGTATTCAGATTAGATCAAGCTATGCTGTTCTGTGAGATTAAAGTCAGAATGTTCATTTCAATAGAGAATTAGAAAAATTAATTTCCATTAACAGTCAAAAGAGTGGTGAGCTTTATTTTCCAGTATATTACAATGAAATATTACTTCGTGAGTCAGATTTAGAAAGCAGTAGCAATTATCAGCCAGGATTGTAATCTACCTTTTTTCCAAATTGCTTCTTGTGCATAATTTAGTGGCTCCCAAACTGGATCAAAATAAAGTGAAGAGAACAATCTTCCAGCTCCATCATTCTTGGTCCTGGTATTATAGGAGACTCAAGCTATAGTGTATTGAAAAAAATCTTAAATAGGTTACATTAAAAATGTTCTTTTAAAACAATTTGGAAACTGTATGCTTGGTATGGGATCACAGAGTGAAGTTCAGAATGATGAGAAAACGGTTTCACAATTTTTAATAATCAGTGTCATCTTTGATCTAAGGAAAATGTTATTTGCAGTTCTGCTTTCTTCTGATGAGGTGGTATCTAAACAAACTTGTTCTTAAGCATATGTAATACCTCAGGGCATTCTAAACAGTCTTGTGCACTTTAGGAAATTAGATGAAGGTATTGTCTGTATGTTTTTACATAAGTTGGTCTTTTCCAGTTTCAAACAGTTTCTGAAAATTGCTTATCTATAAGAGCCTTACTCAGATTGCTTAGCCAAAGAGAAATACTACATGTATTTTATTTTCTGTAAACTGATTATTTTCTTTGTTTGAAGCAATTTTGTTAGAACCCCTTCTTGATTCTTTGTTTCTTGCCATCTGAATTAATTATGGAGGGAGTGTTATTTTTTGGTGTCAGAAATTTCTTTTTTAGATTTAAATTAATGTATATGTCATTACTGTAAAGTTGGTTGTTTAGACTAAGATGCCTAATTATTAGAATTGAGTAACAAGAGAGCACACTGCATTTCTTGCTGTCTAAGGAAACAACTGCCAAGTTGTTTTAAAAAAAAAAAAAAAGTTTCAGGGTAGGTCACTTTCAGTTAATTGCTTGATGTTTCTGTCAATGTGTCTCTTACTCAGAGAACTGATCCGATGTTTGAAGTGGTACATGGACCGATCAGCTGAGCTTGTTCGACAAGATCATATCCAGGAAGCAATGAGGGTATGTGTTTGTTGTAAATACCTGTATGTTCAATGTGGCTGTGGCTTCTACACAGCTGAGGCTGCTCTAAGGCACATGAAACCTGCTCTTGAACAGATTTCCAGTACTCATTTGTCCAGAGTAAATTTCAACTTTTTGTCAAAAACTGCCCAAATTCTAAGATTAAGGTGCAGAGGGCCAGTACAAGGTCTATGCCTCCTTAACTCCTACCAAAACCCTATTTTGTGGATTTAAGTGGTATTTTTGTGGGGCACTGGCCTTGTGCTGGCCCTCTGCACAGTAGTAAATTTCACCTTTATAGAAGTAACATTTTATAGTGATTAGAGCACAGACTGGGAGTCTGTAGTTCTGGTTTTTATTTCTGGTAGTGACACAGACTGGATGAAGCTCTAGAATATTTTAACAGTAAATGGACCTTTGAGTGAACCATGGTGATGACAGATACCATCCCATAGAGCATGGATCAATTGTCAATGAACAGTGCGTGATTTTGAAGGAAAACACAGCTTCCCATCCCTGTGTGTGAACCAGGGGAATAGTTTTTGCACTAGTTCAGTTCCACAGAAAACAAATAAAATGCTATCTTTTTACTACAATTATAGTATAACAGCAAGAACTCAGTGACCAAGATTAAGAGGTTTACTATAGAAAGACCATTGAATTTGGAATTCAGATGTTCACTAGGTGAAGAAACACAAACTTCTTTTTGAGTCAGCCTTTGTTGAACCCAGAGTAATGAAAGTTGGCTTCATTGACAGGTTCTCAGATAGATCATTTCATCTTGAGCAGGTCCAACCTTTTTCAGCAGATTCTGGGACAGGCAAACAGAAATATGTCACCCTTTCTCATAAAGGAGATTTTCAGCTAGTATACACCTTCACATTTATGCTAATGATGCTCAGATGTTTCAGTAATTGTGGAAAGAGAGAAACAAATTGTTTCTAAGGCTCTGACACAGATCAGGCTTTGAATGCTCATTTTCTTTTGAAGGATGGATAGTTTTATGTCAAAGGTCTATAAGGTCAAGGTCCATTTGTTGACTTCACATTTTAGAGTCCATTGCTGGGTCTGCATCCTGAACATTAGCTTCAGTTCAGGAGCTATATAAAGCATCTGTATAGAGATGGACCATTATTGCTACCAACATCATTTCAAGTTGCCTATGTAGCCTTTGGTAGAAGGTTTCACCAAGCAGTAATCCAACGAAGAGTCCACACTTCTGAGTTGCTACTTCTTTAAGTCCCTACGATCACAGGACTGGTAGCAGACTTGAAGAAAATGTACTTTATTCCTGAAAAATTACTTTATTTCTCTGTACTAGTCTGACAGTCTTTCCCTTGCTTTAAATGTTCCCTAGCACCTCCTTCAAGCTGTATTTCCAATCTTTTGTGCTTCATAGTGTCTGTGCTGTAAAACAGTAGGATTCATTGAGTATTAGAAGATTATAGCAGAGGGCTTTGGTGCCACACACACAAACACAATTTTGCCTTTGCCGCTTGCAGAAACTTAATTTCCAGGTAGGGACTGAAGTCCCTTTTGTCTCTGTTAATTGTCAGACAATGCCTCCAAGATAATAGCGTTAAAGAAAACAGAAGGTTTCAGGGCTTTTCAATTGATTTCTACTTCTCTAAGGGCCTTACAGTTTACAACTGTGATTATGTAGACTAACTGAGCCTCTAACGTTTAACATGATTTGTTAGTGTCCATGCACCAGCTTTTCTGCCATCACAGCCATGTGTTTGCATCCACAACTAGTGCTCTGCCTAACTCCATGAGGGCATTCTGGGCAGCCATTGCAGCAATAGCTGCCTGCCTCCAGAAGCATGGGTGTTTTTAAGGACCCCTCTTTTCATAGAGGATTATGGAACATCATATACAAATCCTATAATCCTCTTCCTTGGGTTGCAGTAGCCTTTCCCTTTTATGGAGAATTTCAAGTCACTTCACATTGCTGCATCCTCCAACTTCTGGAATTTGTTGGTTGACAGCCTGGAAGCAAAGCAGGGCAGAAATTGTAATACACTCAGAGCACTCTGTAAAGAAGGAAGATGCAAATGAAGAGGTTTGTTATATTTCCAAACTGGATCACGAGGAAGGTGGTTTCTGGGTCAGGTCAAATGTTATGTGCTCATGAGACAGTGTTGTGTAAATTAAAAGGAAGTTGAACTGGCTCATGTGATCAAGGTTATCACTGTCCCAGAGATAATGGAGGACTTTGAACATTTGCGACTTCTCAAACTGTGCTAGGACTACTGATGAATCTCATTTCTCAATTCTTTGTCCTTAAAATCAGTCCACAGATTTCTACAAACAAATCTAACTGACTGTGGCAAATCTTAGAGAGCAAGTCCTGGAACTCACACTGGCTGACCAGGCAAGATGCATGATGTGAGAATGTTAAAGAATTCTGCTTGTGACATGCAGGAATAGTTCGAGTGCTTGCTCATATCGATTCCAATTAGGTGTGTGTGCGTGCCGCATGCACGATCGGAAGATTTTTACCCTAGCAACACTTGGTGGGTCAGCTGAGGCGCCCCCTGGAGTGGCACCTTCACAGCGCTGGATATATACCCCGGCCGACCCAGTGCCCCCTCAGTTCCTTCTCACCGCCCATGATGGTCGTTGGAACTGTGGAGCGCGGCTTAGCTGAACTAGCTTCTAGTGTAGCACTTGTTATTAGTTCTTTAGTAGTAGAAAATAGTTATTGTTCTTAGTGTAAATAGTAGTTGGGGGTAAGGGGCTTCTCCCCTCCCTCCTGGTACCTGGGCTGATGCCTAGGTCCCTGGCTTTCAAACCGTTCTCAGCCTGCCTTAAACCGATGCCTACGGCAGACCCCCACGACTCCTGCTTGAAGTGCCTGAGGGAATCCCATCAATCTGACAAGTACCGCATTTGTAAGGCATTCAAGCCTTGGACTAAAAAAGGAGCGGGACTTTCCCCTGAATCAGTTCCTTATGGAAGTGGCACTTAGCCCCATGTCCTTGGCCCTGCGCCGCGACCCGGTGCCGACTTTGTCGGTTCGAAGCGCGCCTGCAGCACTGGAAGGGTCAGCGCCACATCCGCACACCAGCAAACACTCCCGGCACCGGACATCTCCAGCACTCCTACCAGCACCATGGTCTCGAGCGGCACCGCGATCCTGATTGGGACTGGCAGTCATATCGGTGCCGGGAGACGGATCTGGACCTCGATGAAGAGCTATGGGTGGAATGGTGCTGGGATCGACTCAGAGTAGATTGGCACTCAGACCGGTGTCAGGATCGATGCCAGGAGCTGGACTGGTACCGACCATACCGAGAAGTAGATCTTTGTGAGGCGGAGTGGCGCCACGAGTGCAACTGGTGCTGAGATGGTAATCGGTGCCGGGACTGTGAGCGGTGCCATGAATGAGACCAGCGTATGGATCGGAACTGTGACCAGGATCAGGACCAGGATCAGTGCCGTCCTATCTGTAATGGACATTCTGTCTGCTGACACACCGACCAGAATAGCCTTGCCCTTCATCCAGACCATTCGGGCTAATGCCACTATGATCTGGCAATCTCCGGCCTTTATTCCTCCTACTGCCAAAGGGGTGGAGAGGAAGTATTTGGTCCCCTCCAAAGACTACAAATACTTGTATACTCACCCCCAGCCATGCTCCCTCATTGTACAGTCTGTTAACGAGAGGGAAAGACACGGCCAAGAAGCTCCCGCTTCTAAATTCAAGTACGCTAGACGCCTGGATTTATTCGGGCGCAAAATCTACTCCACTGGCAGCTTGCAGCTCAGAGTGGCTAACCAGCAGGCCCTCTTGAGCCGATACAAATATAATACCTGGAACTCAATGCAGAAGTTCAAAGAGCTTATTCCTCAGGAGTCCAGGGAGGAGTTCAGGGACCTACTAGAGGAGGGCAAGAAGGTAGCCCGGACATCTTTACAAGCCTCAATAGATGCGGCAGACTCGGCGGCTAGGACTCTAGCCTCGGGCATAGCTATGTGCCGCATTTCATGGCTACAGGTCTCCAGTCTCCCACCAGAACTCCAACAGACTATACAGGACCTACCCTTTGATGGCCAGGGTCTGTTTTCAGAGAAGACGGACTCCAGGCTTCAGCGTCTGAAGGATAACTGGGCCATCATGTGTTCACTAGGCATGCATACCCCGGTGACTCAATGTAGGCCCTTCCGACCCCAACCGCAGCGCACCTACCCTAACCCCCAGCCGAGACAGGACTTCTTTAGAAGACGCAGCCAGGGTGGTAGGCGGAGACAGTCTGGTCCACAGATGGGCCAGAACCAAGGTCCCCCCAAACCATCAGTGAGGCCCAAACAAAATTTTTGAAGGTGTGCCTGAGGGCGGAGCACCAGTCTCCTTCCAGGATCCTTACTCACCTTTCAAAAACCGCCTCTCCTATTTCTTCCGTGCATGGTCCCATATAACGTCAGACCGCTGGGTCCTACGTACAATGGAAAGTGGATACCGCCTTCAATTTGTTTCCCCCTCCCCCTCCACCCTCCCCGTCCCTCTTCAGGGACTCTTCTCACGAGCAACTCCTTCTACAGGAGGTACAAACGCTCCTAGCTATCGGAGCAATAGAGGAGGTTCCAAGGAAACTGAGGGTCAGGGGGTTTTACTCACGTTATTTCCTAATCCCCAAGGCAAAGGGAGGGCTACAGCCCATCCTGGACCTGCGCAGACTCAGCAAATTCATGGTAAGGTTGAAGTTTGGCATGGCTTCCCTGGGGACCATTATTCCTTTCCTGAAGACTGGTACGCCGCCCTTGACATGAAGGAAGTGTACTTCCACATAGCGAAGTACTCACCGCACAGGCGTTTCCTTCACTTTGTGGTCAACCAACAGCACTTCCAATTTACCATCCTTCCCTTCGGTCTATCCATGGCACCAAGGGTCTTTACAAAGTGTATGTCTGTCGTAGCTGCCTCACTCCGTTGACATCGGATCCAAGTGTTTCCGTACCTCGATGATTGGCTCATTCGGGGGTCGCTCCAGGGACCAGGTGCAATCTCATGTTCAGTTCACCATGAGCTTGTTCAGACAGCTGGGCCTGCTGCTCAGTGTCGGAAAGTCCACTTTGGAGCCAACCCAAAGAATAGACTTAATTGGAGCAGTCCTAGATTCGAGACTTGCCAGTGTGTGTCTACCGCACGTGCGCTTTCAGTCCTTGGTGAGCATCATCCACGACCTCCAAGGCTTCCCAAACTCGACAGTACGGACGTGCCTGGGTCTCCTGGGACACTTGGTGTCTTGTACCTTCGTGACCAGACATGCCAGACTGTGCCTCCATCCTCTTCAGGCCTGGCTCTCAACCGTATACCACCCAGGCCGGGACAGCATGGGCACAGTGGTCACGGTACTGCCAGAAGTCTTAAACTCTCTGGACTGGTGGCTGAACCCGAACTCAGTATGCCAAGGGGTACCATTCCATGCCCCACATCCCTCCCTGGTTCTAACCATGGACACATCTCGAAGAACAACAGTTACAAAGGTGAGTAACCATCTTTTTTCACCAGTAGGGACGTTAATAATGTGTCTGTGCCAGCTGTGGGGATCCAACCTATCCTTTGCTTCCTTAGACAATGTAGCTATAGGTACCCAGACTATGAGGATGGCATCAAACAGCACTTCAGCTACTACTTCAGCCATTCCAAAATGGAAGACTGAAGGGAAGGGGGAGGTGCCTACTGAAGCAAAATGGTACAGCATGAAATACATTTCATTGCTGCTGCTTGTGTACTCCATGTGATCAGAATGGAGAGCACTATGTTTTCATATGGGATACTGGCACTCAGTTCTACCCATTTTCTCAGCTAGCTGTGAATCCTGTGATTACTATTGCTGATCATGCTGGGCTAGTTAGCATAATAAAGGGTGCCACAGAAGCACAAGCATCAGTAGGGGCTAGCCACCCCAAGTACATGCCTAGCATATTATGCCATCTTGGGTATCTCTACACAGCAATCAGTGGTGTGACTGCAGCACATGTAGATATACCTAAGCTAGCTTTGATCTGGCTAGCTTGAATATCAATAGCAGTGAAGCTGCAGCAGCAGGGGCTATACAAGCCCACCCATGACCCTGGTATTTACTCAAGTGGCTAGCCTATGCAGTTACAGTATCATTGCTATCTTTTCTAGGAACAAAAGATGTATTCTCAACTCAAGTTAGTTAACTCCGGGTAAAATCCTGTTGAAGACCAAGTAGTTTGTAGTTCTCATGTAAATTAAAAAGTTGACTGAAAGACTAGGCTCCCCCATAGTTTTTAGCTCAACCGGCTAACTTGCATGAAAACTACCTACTGCATTATGTTCACTAGGATTTTGAATTAAGAACAGAACTTTTATCCTAGTGAGATATTTCCATAGTGAAGATTGTTGATGAGGAGGGAACACTTAGCTACAAGCAGGTTATACATAACTGAGTTTTAATTTACACAACCTTTTTTCTTTCCCTGTTCTCTGTGAATGAAGAATTCCATTATTAATAATGTTATTAAAATCTTCCTGGCTCTCTTTAAAGCTCCCTTATCCCTCTCTTTCTTTGTTACTCTCTTATTCATTAAGGCCTTGGAATATCTTTTCAAGTTCATTGTCCAATCTCGGATCCTTTACTCAAGAGCTACTTGTGGAATGGAGGAAGAACAATTTCGCTCCAGTATCCAAGAGCTTTTCCAGTCCATCAGATTCGTGCTCAGCTTGGACAGCAGGAGCTCAGAGACTCTCATCTTCACACAGGTTAGCTATTTTCTATATTCAAATACTGGAAGTGCAGAGGCAGCTATTTTGTGCACAAGGAACATAGCACAAATTATGGCTCTTAGCTATTGGATGAATCTTTTACAGGCTGATTTTACAGAAAAAAGTGACATAGTTGCACAGTAATTTTAGACAGTGAACAGATGCACAACAGCTGGGCAGTTTTACAGTGAAGAAGGGAGACAAATGTATTGTCATGTTATGTGGTTAGAGTAGACATTCCATATTCTTTTTGTTTTTATGTTAAGTGTCTCATTCATAAGCATGTCTCAGAATTGGTACAGAGGAATTTTAATTCCTTTATTAGTCACAAAGAAAAGTAACAGCTCAAGTCAATACAGTAGGTCACAGCAGCTGTGCATAATGGAAAAGTTCTGATTGATGTGTAGTTAACTAGGAAACCCTAGAAAAATTCACATCCTCAGTTCACCATCACTACTGGAATCAATTGTGGATTGACTACAACCATATTAGGATATCCTTATTCATTTTTGGTAGTGCCTTACTCTGCAAACAGTCCCATTGACTTCAGTGGGAGTTCACATAAGGTAAGACGCTCCTCAGTGTGGGTAAGGATGTCACAGTCTGGCTCTGTGTTATTGTAAGGATCACTATACGAACATTTAAAAACTTAACACTTTACACAGTAGGATCTTTTGTTGTATGTACATACCCTAGTTCAGAGGCTCTCAAATTGTGATTTGCATAGAGCTGACTGGTAATGTGGTGCTGGTTCTCAACATTCTCTGTTGTTAAAATGCAATAAAAGAGTTACAGATACATTTAATATTGTCCTAATAGGATTTTCCATGGAAGCAATTGCTGTAGTTGTCACAATAAAGTTTAATTATCCCAGTGGAGGGAAAGTGGTCAGCAAGACAATCTCTCTCTCAAGATGTGGTCCACATTATGAAAAATGTTGAGAACCACTGCTGCAGCCTTTGCTTTAATCACTTAGCAAGAGTATGGACCAGGGTAATCAGAAATCACTGCAACTTTCTACCGGAAAACGGACATTCTGGGAAAAATAGTATCTGGGGAAACTATTCTTGTTTTTCATTTGGGCTATTGTAAATACATAAGGGAAACTGAACTGAGGACAGGATAGTTCTCTCTCTTTTTTGCCCTGTGTTACTACTGTCTTTCAAAATGTCTTCACTTCAGGCATTTGTATATTTATAAAACCTGTCCTGTTTAATATTTGAAAAGTTTACTTTTTGTTTCCCACTTGCCATTGTGTTGCCCCCTCGACCCTCATTGCCCCATAGGCCCCTCAGCCTGGAGGACAGGTGAGCGGAGCTGGGACATGTGCCCCACAAAAGTGTGGTGGTACTTCAAGGCCGTCGTTTAATTCTGTAAGTAATAATAACAACTTTGCCTGCACCACTCTTTCATCATGGATGTGCCCCGTGACTCTCCTTTCCCTACCCAAATCCATCTTTTCCTGCATATAATCTTGGAGTGCAGTGTACAACTGTTCAGGTTTTTTTTGAAAATAGGGAAAGAGATGTGGAATATTCTGGTAATGGATTGAACATGTAGGATTTCAAACACTGAAAATACAGTACAAGTGGTCATCAATACCTACGTGAGTCGACTTGTTCAGGAGAAACAACAATGAGAGAAAAAAACATATCCAATCAGTCATGAAAGAGAACAGATATTGGATCTTATTCATCCTTCAGTAAACAAGATATATTTAATAGCTACATGGTCATGAAAAACAATGACGAGAAAGAAAATATTTTAGATCCAATATTGAAAGAAGAGATATTGGATCTTATGCATCCTTCATTATAAAGGATGCTTGCCTTAACATATTTAATAATCAGGAGAAGCAATGGTTGGAGAGAAGATATTTTAGACAAATGATGAAAAAGAAGACTTACTTGGACCTTGCTCATCCTTTCTGCTTGTACCAGGATGATTGTGACAAATGGCAATTTACAAGTTCAAGCCTTTTGTTATAATGATTAGGGTCTTTAAGTGCAAGTATCTGTAACAAGGTTGGGACTCACCACCGCGGCACCTCCTACTGGTTACTCCGGGAATTAGCTCAGTCCAGTGGAGCACCCCCTCTCGGTGGTATCCCGCCCGTTGTCTTGCCCTCGGTTGGCTTCTGAGCCCATGTCACTCACCAACTCGCAGCATCCTCTTCTGGACCACTGCCTTCAGACAGTGCCCCTTAGTCCTTCCACACCCCCTTCCAGGGGAGGGGGGTGTCAATCAGCAGTCTCTATATCCAGCCACCATGGTCAGCCACACACCCCAAAGTCTAATCCCTCCTGTCAGGGATCTGGCGTGGTCTATAATGACCACTCCCTACAGCCAATGACTGGGTGTCCTGCAAGGGGGGGGAAGAGGGGGACCCAGGCCCGCCCACTACTCTGGGTCCCGGCCCAGGGACCCTCTGGCGGCAGCCTCGCCGTCCTCCTTCTCTCCCCTCCGTCTGTCTACTTCCCTGGGCCGCTTCCCCTACGGCCCCTTGCACCCGCTAGGCCCTTCTCTTCAGGGCCTGCAGCCTGGCAGGCCTCAGGCTAGAGTTCCTCTCTGTTCCCTGAGCCTGGCCAGTACTGCGCTGTCCGCGGTGCTAGTCTCCCTGCTCTGGAGACAGGCCTTCCCCTGTCGAAGGCCTGGGACAGACTGACTCTCCTCTCTCTGAGCAGCCTTCTTATAGGGCTGAGCCTGGCCCTGATTGGCTGTCTCCAACCTGGGCCCTGATTGGCTCTCAATAAGCTCTTCTCCCATTGGCTCCCTGTCTGCGCAGACCCACTGGCCTGACGCAGCCCATACTCTCAGGAAGTGGGGCAGCCACCCCACTACACACCCTCCCCCTTAAGAGCCCTCTCAGGGGGGAATTCCCTATCGCCCCTGTGCTCTTCGCAGCTGGGCCCCCAGGGAATCTCTCTCATAGCACAGTCCCTCCACTAACTGGAGCCACCTGCTTTCTACCTCTATTGTCTGGGTCCCCACCGTAGACCTCTCTGGTCCTATGCGGGTTCCCACATCCATTTGGGTTCCCACATTGGCCCTCCTGGCCCCTATGTGGGTTCCCTCTTTTAGGTGGGGCCTCTCTGCTCCAGCCCCCTTCTCTTTGGGGGCCTCGGCCTGGACTACCACCCCCTGTTGGCTAGCCCTAGACCGAGCCTTGGTCTCAGGCACTCCCCCTTTCTGGCTCAGGGGGTAATGCCTTTTTATGTGGCCCTTGGTGTGGCAGTGGAAGCACCCTCGGTGCCTTCCCCCTGCCACGGCCTTAGTCCTGCTTGTCTGGGCCGTAGCCCCTCCTTCTGGGCTGCCCTGGGCCTTGGGAGCCCTGTAGGGGCACTCCCTCTTTAGGTGTCCCTGCTCCCCACAGACCCAACAAGCTGGGGGCCCTCCTGTTACTCTCACAGGGGGCGCCTTGTCTGGGTGGGGCCTCTCTGCCCCCTCCCAGTAGGGACACTCCCTCCTGAAGTGTCCCTTTCGCCCACAGGCATAACATTGCTTGAGTCCAGGCCCTGGCCTCTCACCCTTGACGCCTGGTCTCCTGTATGGTCTGGGTGCCCACCCCTGCAGCAGCCAGAGCACCTCTCTCTGCTGCTCGGCAAGCTGAGCCACCCAGGCCCTCCAGTAAAAGTCTTTGTTCTCCACCATCTTCGTCTCTATCTCTCAATCTTTTCTCTTAGTCTCTCAATGTGGCACAATCGGCCTAGTCCTCGCTCTTGCCCCTTGTGTCAGGGGTGGACCGCCATGCCCACGTTCTCCACCACGTGTAACAAGGTTGGGACTCACCACCGCGGCGCTTCCTACTGGTAACTCCGGGAATTAGCTCAGTCCAGTGGAGCACCCCCTCTTGGTGGTATCCTGCCCATTGTCTTGCCCTCGGTTGGCTTCGGAGCCCACGTCACTCACCAACTCGCGGCGTCCTCTTCCGGACCACTGCCCTCCGGCAGTGCCCCTTAGTCCAACCACACCCCCTTCCGGGGAGAGGGGAGGGTGTCAATCAGCAGTCTCTATGTCCAGTCACCGTGGTCAACCACACACTCCAAAGTCTAATCTCTCCTGTCAGGGATCTGGCGTGGTCTATAATGGCCGCTCCCTACTGCCAATGACTGGGTGTCCTGCAAGGGGGGAAGAGGGGGACCCAGGCCCGCCCACTACTCTGGGTCCCAGCCCAGGGACCCTCTGGCGGCCGCCTCGCTGTCCTCCTTCTCTCCCTCTGTCTGTCTACTTCCCTGGGCCGCTTCCCCTACGGCCCCTTGCACCCGCTAGGCCCTTCTCTTCAGGGCCTGCAGCCTGGCAGGCCTCAGGCTAGAGCTCCTCCCTGCTCCCTGAGCCTGGCCAGCACTGTGCTGTCTGTGGTGCTAGTCTCCCTGCTCTGGAGACCTTCCCCTGTCAAAGGCCTGGGATAGACTGACTCTCCTCTCTCTGAGCAGCCTTCTTGGGCTGAGCCTGGCCCTGATTGGCTCTCAATAAGCTCTTCTCCCATTGGCTCCCTGTCTGTGCAGGCCCACTGGCCTGCCGTAGCCTATACTCTCAGGGAGTGGGGCAGCCACCCCACTACAGTATCATTGTATGATAGTAACGCTAGTCCAGTGCTTGTCTGTTGGATATTTCATAGCAATACTGATCCAGTACTGTTCTAGTAAAGACTTAAATCTAATGGTGAAGATGGTTATTTAGAACAGCTCTGTTCTTGTTTCATTGTTTATTTTTCATACGCTGATCCAGAGTTAGGTCTTTTGAGTGAATAAAAAGCAACCCAGATAATTGGAAAACTATTAAGCCATGACAGAAATGCTCAAGGCATTAGCAAAAATCTTTCTTCACACTTCTCCTTTCACCCAGGATGTCAGAGATCTCTCTCTCCATGCTTCTTTCCCGTCCATCACAGTGAAATTGATTCTGCCCTCTTTCCAGTTCAATGATCTGACAAGAGGAATATACCAGACTATTGCAGATACTTGTACAGAGATCAGCCATACCCTCCTAAGAATTAATAAACCATCACAGAGATCCCGCAGGTTATCTAGCATATTATTGAACTATTACTAGGTTTCCTAAATCATTACAGAAATCCTCCCACTCAGAAGAAAGATTTATAGGCAGGCTTCAGGCAAACTGTTGCAAGAATGCCCAGGGCCATAATACTGATATCTCAGGCCATTATCCCAAAGGCTGTCACAGACCTCCCAAAATTAGTCTACAGAATCATTAGATTATCATAGAGATAAACTGATGTAGAGATTCACAGCCATTGTAATAGCCTTCAAAGAGATACCTTGAAATATTTCAAAACTCTCAGACTGTTATTAGTTTAATTAAACATCTATATGTTGCATGTGATGGCACTTGTAAGCTCTTTAGGCCACTATGTAATCAAAAAGATGCTGGGAGAGATAACAGGCAAGAGAAATGGAGGAAGGGGTAAAGGAATATAAAGAATGTTACGGACTATACAGGATAAATTGTTAGTTCTAAAAGGCTTTTGTTTTTATTTTATTCATAATTGCATTTTTTATTTTTATTGTGTAAGGGACATTAGCTAGAGGATCGTTGTTTGTTGGAAGGATTGTGGATAAAGGTGTTTTGAAGAGAGAAATTGTGTGGTGTATAGGATCAGGGAAGACATTCCAAGTCTAAGGGCCAGCATGAGAGAAGGCACAGAAGTACTTCTGGGAGAAAAGAAAAAGTATGTGGAGAGAAGAAAGACTGGCAGAATAGATGAGAGTGGTGGATAGCCATTCATGAGATGTAGGGAAGAGCAGAGCTGGAAAGAGTCTAACAAATTGAGTTCAGTTATTTTGAAATTTTTACGCAAAGGACTGTAGAGCCAGTTAAGGGATTCATAAAAGGGGATGATATGGTCAAAAAGTGAGTTTCTTAGTGACATTTTGGATAGATTGGATAGGAGTGAGGCAGTTGTTGGGAAGACTAGAGAAGAGGTTACAGTAGTCCAGGTGGGAGGTTATTAAGACATGCACAGGGATTTTGGATGCACTGTAAAGGAGGAAACAGAAGGATTTTAAAACATCTTGAATATGAGGGGTAAATGGGAGGAGTTAAGGATAACATCAGGTGTGTGGGCCTGGAGATTGGAAGGGCTCATGGAATTATCTACTATCATGGAGAAGTGAATATGAAGGAAGGACATGAGTGTGAAATGAAGAGTTCTGTTTTTGTTATGTTGAGGTCCTTCCTCCAGTCCAGAGATATCTTCAGGGATAACTCCAAGCTACTGAAGTTATCCCCTTATAACAGAAATAATTTTGCTCTGTTATTTGCATGGTATGATGCATAATTTTCATGCAAAAATACCCTGCCTCACTGTTGTAGAAGTACAGTAATATCATGTGTTGGTGGTGCTTTTAAGGATCTCTGAGTATCTTATTTATAAACAACCTTTCAGAATGGTTTGTAAATCTCCCTTATTAAGTTGTTTCAGTGCAAAAAACTTTATAGAAGTTCTTTAACTCAGAAGCACTTTTTTTTTCCATTAAAAGATAAAATCAAAAACAAATATTTGGACCAGTTTGGGATTTTTTCTGTTTTGTTCTCCTGTCCTTAAAAAACCATGAGGCTATAATATGGCCAGTACTGTTGTGGGTTTTTTGTTTTTTTAAATCACTCTGTTCTCAACTTATTATATAATATGTTGATATTGCAAAGCTTCAGAACAAAGCATGATCTTACATACCAGAAGTGCTTTGCTTTTGGGAGCTGCATGGTGATATAAAGATAGAATAACAGCCACCAATTTGAATGAAATAGCTTTTTTCAGACCCGTAACTCTCTTTTACATTGTTTATTTGTATTTCACACAAATATCCCTATTCTTTAGTTACAGAACTCAAAACTGTCATAGTTTGTTCATTTTCTTTTTTCAGGCTGCTTTACTGAATTCCTTCCCTGCAATCTTTGATGAGCTATTGCAGATGTTCACCGTGCAGGAAGTAGCAGAGTTTGTGAGAGGAACTCTAGGAAGCATGCCCAGTACAGTGCATATCGGACAGTCGATGGATGTAGTTAAGCTGCAATCTATAGCACGCACTGTGGACAGCCGCCTGTTTTCTTTCTCGGGTAAGACGGTAGCATCCATTTGTAACACTTGTAGCTGAATGCCCCTGGTAAATCCAGCAAAGTGATAGTAGGATCCTATTGCATTTTTTGCAGCTGCTTTGTGGAGAACCATACAGTGAAGAATACAAATAAACTTGGAGAAATTGTTAGCTATGTTGTACTTCTGGTGTATGTATGCGCTTTATGTATATATTGTTCTACATATATGGAGCTTTTCCTACAGTGAAGAATGCGGTGTACTCTATGTGATATGCTCCCATAAATAAATTTTGTGTGACCTCAGATAGTGTAGAAAACATGAGATTTAGGATACAGAACAATACTCTTAACTAGCATATCCATTGATTAAAAACATACTTATTAAGTGATCATTCAATTATTACCATTATCAGTGCTCAAAGGAATACACTGTGCTACATCTCTAGTATTATTTCTTATTACAACTGCATTGAACATGACACAGATATGAAGACAATCCCTGCCCCAGCAAGCTTGCAGCCCGAAAGACACTCACTGAAAGAGGAGCTGCAATGAGAGACCCAGGAAAGAGTCACTTTAGATATATATATTTTTTTAAATTCTTAAGCTGAACATTTTTATTTTCACATTTATGGGGTTTATAAAAGGAATGGGTGTTTTGGAGGCATTTGAATGAGGAAAAGGTGAGAGCCTGGTGCACTGAGTTGGGGAGGTCATTCCATGTATAAGGATCTGCGTGAAAGAAGTTAAGAAGACCGGAGTGGAAGAAGAAAACAAAAGGGTTTTAGATGCTGGCATATTTGTCCAAAGAAAGGGACAGAGAGGAAACACAGTAGACAGTGAGATCCAATAAGCCAGGGCTGAGTCTGCCAGGGCCTTGAAGATGAGGAAGAGAGGATTAAACTTTAATAAAGTGGGTGGCAAGGGGGAACAAGTGAAGCACATCGAAGAGGGCAGTGATGTTGTCTGACTGGCAGGCAATGGATTCTGTTTCTTTAAATACTTTAACCCTATGAGTTAATATATTTTCCTTAGGGTTCTAAGGGCTGGAGCTAAGTAAACCTGACTCCTCTCTGTTAGCCTCTCCATTTCCTCCTGCTCTCTTTAACAAGGGATTCCAGCATCCAAAGCCCTCCTTTACCTGCCAACCCTACATCTTCTTAACCTCATTGCATTCTAATGAACAGAAAGCATCACAGTTCCTTCCTGTTTCAGAGTGGTAGCCATGTTAATTTGTAGCAGCAAAAAGAATGAGGCGTATTTGTGGCACCTTAGAGACTAACAAATTTAAACAAATTTAAAAGTATAAGCTTTTGTGGGCTAAAACCCACTTCGTCGGATGCATGCAGTAGAAAATACAGTAGGAAGTTATATATACACAGAGGACATGAAAAAATGGGTGTTGCCATACTAAATATAACGAGAGTAATCAGGTAAGGTGGGCTATTATTAGCAGGAGAAAAAAAACTTTTGTAGTGATAATCAGGATGGCCCATTTCCAACAGTTGACAAGAAGGTGTGAGTAACAGTAGGGGAAAAAATTAGCATGGGGAAATAGGTTTTACTTTGTGTAATGACCCAACCACTCCCAATCTCTATTCAAGCCTAATTTAATGGTGTCCAGTTTGCAAATTAATTCCAATTCTGCAGTTTCTCATTGGTCTGTTTTTGAAGTTTTTTTTGTTGGAGTATTGCGACTTTGAGGTCTGTAATCGAGTGACCAGGGAGGTTGAAGTGTTCTCCGACTGGTTTTTGAATGTTATAATTCTTGATGTCTGATTTGTGTCCATTTATTCTTTTGCATAGAGACTGTCCAGTTTGGCCAATGTACATGGCAGAGGGGCATTGCTGGCACACGATGGCCTATATCACATTGGTAGATGTGCAGGTGTTCCTCTTTCTATTGGCCTGTTTTCCTTGCACCTATCCACTCAAACATGTGGCTGCCTTTGGTGCTGATTTCTATTTTCTCCCAGCACGTGAGTCTTTTGCAGCCTTTCTATAGGGTAAGCCCATTGGCCAGGCATACTAGAGGAAGGAATAAGGAAATCCTAGCAGTGAGGAGTCTGGGCCAATCAGAACTCACTGCAGGCAAGAATCCTGATGTGTGGCCTTGCCTCCCAAAAGCCAGAAAACCTCCCTGCTTCCAACATTGCACCCTTTCCACTATTTTGTGCAATGAATACAGTCAGGTCCTTAAGGTGATGAACCCATAAAGATAAGCTAATTTCCTAAGAATTAAATATATACAGAGTTTGACTCACTGAGCTGCTGTAAAAGCAGCATGAAGTGAACAAAGGGCCACACAGCAGGAAATTAATTCTAGCAAATGGCAGTTCACACCTGTTGTTTGCAAGCATATTCACAGTATTCTTACCACTTCAAAAGTTATTTTTCCTCCCTTGGTATCTTGCTGTTAATTGATTTATCTCGTTAGACTGACCTCACACTTGGTAAAGCAACCCCCATCCTTTCATATATTTATACCTGCTCCTGTATTTTTCACTTCATGCATCCGATGAAGTGGGTTCTAGCCCACGAAAGCTTATGCCCAAATAAATTTGTTAGTCTCTAAGATGTTACAAGGACTCCTCGTTGTTTTTACATTCACAGTAGTTAACATCAGGCATGCCATTTAGATGTACCATTAATTCATTGTTTAGTGACATTGAAATGCATTGCACTGAAAATCTGTTCTATAGTAATTCCACCAATTAATCAGGCATGCTGTTTATCAGAGGGCCAATTAAGTGAATTCTACTGTATCAGCATCCTATATTAATACTAATTCTTCTTCGAGTGCTTGCTCATATCCATTCCATTAGGTGTGTGCGCGCCGCGTGCACGATCGTCGGAAGATTTTCTACCCTAGCAACACCGGCGGGTCGGCTGTGGAGCCCCCTAGAGTGGCGCCTTCATGGCGCTGAATATATACCCCAGCCGACCCGGCGCCCCCTCAGTTCCTTCTTACCGCCCCTGACGGTCGTTGGAACTGTGGAGCGCGGCATAGCTGTTCTCCACTCTCCCTAGCTTAGTTAGTTATTCGCAGTTGTAGTTATAGTTATAGTTATAGTGTTTATAGTTAAATAGTTAAATAGTTTAAAAAAAAAAAAAAAAAAAAGTTGTTATAGTTGTTATAGTAGTCCAGGGGATTAAGGGGGTCGTCTCCCCCTTTCTCCCCCGGCCGCGGGCCCGGGCTCATGCCCAACGCTCCCGGCTTCAAGCAGTGCGCCTCCTGCGCTAAGCCTATGCCCACGAGCGACCCGCACAATTCCTGTCTGAAGTGCCTGGGAGAGTCCCATCAAACAGATAAGTGCAAGATCTGTAAGGCCTTCAGACCAAGGACCAAGAAAGAGCGGGACTTTCGGCTCCGGCAACTCCTGATGGAGGCGGCACTTAGTCCGGACACTCCCTCTACAAGCCAGGCCCCGGCACCTAGCGCCTCGGTGCGCAGTGCCCCGGCAGCACCGGCCATGCCGACCACGCGAGTGGCGTCGGACAAGCCTCCCCGGCACCGGACCTCGTCGGCACCGCAAGCGCAGCAAGTGCCTCGACGCCGGTCATTATCCCCGGGGCATAAAAAAGCCCATAAGACGGGGGCCTCCGTGCCGAAGACGCCGGCTCCCCCAGTGCCGGGGGTAGAGCCGAGTCCGCCGGTGGAGCACCGAAAACAGGTGCCTCCAGCACTGTCGACTCCGGCGCCGAGGCCGTTGAGTCCGGTGCAGATAGCGTCTCCACCAAGACCGGCGGTGATACAACTCCCGTCGACTCCAGAGACCTTCGCGGCGGCGAGAGACTTGATAGCTCTCACGGAGCCGGCACCGCCTCAACCACCGGCACCGACGGCACCGTTGACTTGCCCGGTCCAGTCGAGGGGGAAACCTGCCTTGATGCGCCCTCCATCGCAAGGGCTGGAACCTCGGCACCGGTCCAGGTCCCGAAGCAGGTCCCCACGCCGCTCGCAGTCCCGGCGCCGAATATCACCTCGGCACTGGTCGTACTCGCGGCCAAGATCTTCGTCGCAGCACCGCTCTACGTCTCGGCACCGCTATGATCGTCGGCACCGATCAACGTCGAGACGTAGTTCTCGGCACCGCTATGGTCGACGCTCGGCGTCGAGAGGCCGCTCCCGGCACCGGGCATACTCCAGGTCCTCGTCGAGGTCCAGATCCGACTCCCGGCACCGACGAGGTCATCGGCACCGATCGCGGTCCCGGCACCGTTCGCCGGCACCGCGTAGAGATAGATCATCTCCGGACCGGCACCGTGCGGCACCGCAGCCCACGGGGATCGTTTCGTCTATCTCGGCACCGCCATGGCCATCAAGATCGGTGTCTCGCTCCTCGGAAGACCTGTCGAGTTCGGCATACCCCCCTCAAGGGCAAGCCGAGGAACGGGACTTGGGCCATTGGCAGGAGATGACAGAGGACCATTCTCATGGCCCATCTCACTGGTCGTTTTGGACCCCGTGGGCGTACCACCAGGAGCAAGGGGCTCCGATACCCTCGACCTCTCGCTCGGGCCACTCCGTTAGAAGGGCCCCGGAGTCCACCATCTCTCGGCCTCCGCCAGGGGGCATGGAGGCTTCCGTGTCCACGCCACCCGACACCATGGACCCAAGCACAGGTGATGCTCCGGCCCAGGAGCAGGGGGACCAGGACCCTCCCTTGGATCCTGTACCACCGGAGGCATCTTCCTCTTCCTCTCAGGATGAGGCAGTGGCGGGCACATCATGTACAGGTCCACCTCCGATAGATCTTCGGGCTCACCAGGATCTCCTGTGTAGGATGGCCCGTAATATGGACCTGCAGGCGGAGGAGATAGTGGAGGTGCAGGACCCTATCGTGAACATCCTCGGAGCGGATGCCCCATCGAGGGTGGCGTTACCCCTGATCCGCACGATACAGGCCAATGCAGCTACGATATGGCAAACTCCCGCCTCTATCCCACCCACAGCGAGAGGGGTGGAAAGGAAATACTTTGTCCCGTCTAAAGACTACGGGTACTTGTATACCCACCCCCAACCGTGTTCACTGGTGGTGGCATCAGTGAACGCAAGAGAGCGCCACGGTCAGCAGGCTGCAGCGCCTAAATCAAAGGAGGCTAAGCGACTCGATTTGTTTGGCCGTAAAGTTTACTCAGCCGGAGGGCTGTAACTTAGAGCGGCGAACCAGCAGGCGCTCCTGAGCCGCTACAACTTTAACTCCTGGAACTCTATGGGGAAGTTTAAGGAGTTGGTTCCCCAAGAGTCCAGGGAGGAGTTTGGAGCCATGGTAGAGGAGGGTAAGAAGGTGGCTCGGACCTCCTTGCAGGCCTCCTTGGACATAGCGGACTCGGCTGCGAGGACCCTGGCTTCGGGTATCGCTATGCGGAGGATCTCCTGGCTTCAGGTTTCGGGTTTGCCTCCGGAGCTGCAGCAAACCCTACAGGATCTGCCCTTTGAGGGACATGGATTGTTCTCGGACAAGACGGACTCTCGCCTGCAGAGCCTCAAGGACTCGAGAACAATCATGCGCTCCCTGGGGATGCATGTTGCGGGCCCTCAGCGCAGACCATTTAGGCCGCAGCCTCAGCGCTTCTACCCCCCCCCCCCCCGCCTCGTCAGAGACAGGACTCGGCCCGGAGGCGAGGGCGAGGTGGTAGAAGAAGGTGGACCGGCCCTCAACCCGGCCAGAACCAGGGGCCACCTAGACCACCTTCAGGCCCCAGGCAGAACTTTTGAAGGTGCGGTCGAGGACGGCGCCCCAGTCATCCCCCAGGATCCAGCCCCCTCCTTTCGGGATCGCCTCTCCCACTTCCACCGTGCTTGGTCCCTTATAACTTCGGACCGTTGGGTCCTCCGCACGGTGGAGAGGGGATACGCTATCCAGTTTTCTTCTATCCCCCCCTCCCACCCCCCTTCCCCGTCCCTCTTCAGGGACCCTTCTCACGAGCAACTTCTTATACAGGAGGTTTCTACGCTCCTGGCCATGGGGGCCATAGAGGAGATTCCGATAGAGTTAAGGGGCAGGGGATTTTATTCCCGTTACTTCCTGATCCCCAAGTCCAAAGGAGGTCTGCGGCCCATCTTGGACTTGCGCGGACTCAACAAATTCGTAGTAAAGTTGAAGTTCCGCATGGTCTCTTTGGGGGCCATTATCCCTTCCCTTGATCCTGGAGACTGGTTCGCCGCCCTCGACATGAAAGACGCATATTTTCACATCACAATTTACCCACCTCACAGACGCTTCCTGCGATTCGTGGTAAACACGGTGCACTACCAATTCGCAGTCCTTCCCTTCGGCCTATCCTCGTCCCCAAGGGTGTTCACGAAATGTATGGCTGTCGTGGCAGCGTACCTTCGTCGACAAGGGATACAGGTGTTCCCGTACCTAGACGACTGGCTGGTACGCGGTCGCACCAAGGAGCAAGTTCAAGCTCACGTCCACATAATAGTGCACACATTCAACGAGTTGGGCATCCTACTCAACAAGGACAAATCCACTCTAGAACCTACCCAGAGAATAGAATTCATCGGCGCAGTTCTAGACTCCAGACGTGCACAAGCCATCCTGCCAGACAACCGCTTTGGCACCATCAAGAACCTCATTCAAGGGCTCAAGACCTTCCCAACTACCACGGTGAGGTCGTGCCTCACCCTGCTGGGTCACATGGCTTCCTGCACGTACGTAACCAGGCATGCCAGACTTCGGCTTCGCCCACTTCAAACCTGGGTATCATCAATATACCGCCCACATCGGGACAGCCTGAACATGGTGGTCACGGTCCCGAATTCGGTCCTGACCTCCCTCACCTGGTGGCTAGATCACAATGTGGTCTGCGAGGGGATGCCTTTTCACACCCCACAACCGTCTCTGCACCTGGTCACAGACGCTTCATCTCTGGGTTGGGGCGCCCATCTCAACGAACACCATACCCAGGGCCTGTGGACTGCACCCCAGTTAGCCCTGCACATCAATGTTCGGGAACTGATGGCGGTGCGCCTGGCGTGCCAGGCATTTCTCAATCTCCTACGTGGCCGTTGTGTGTTAGTTCTCATCGACAACACCACGGCCATGTTTTACATCAACAAGCAAGGAGAAGCACGTTCGTCAATTCTATGCCAAGAGGCCATTCGCCTGTGGGACTTCTGCATCGCCCACTCAATCCATCTCACGGCATCGTTCCTCCCTGGAGTCCAGAACACTCTAGCGGACCGACTCAGCAGGTCCTTCCAGACGCACGAGTGGTCTATACGTCCGGACATCATACATTCCATCTTCCAGAAGTGGGGGTTTCCCCAGATAGACCTGTTTGCATCTCGAGGCAACAGGAAGTGCCACGTGTTCTGCTCCCTACAAGGTCGAGCTCCGGGCTCCCTCTCGGATGCGTTTCTCCTTCCCTGGAAAGACCACCTGTTTTATGCCTTCCCTCCGTTTCCTCTGGTCCACAAGGTACTGCTCAAATTGCGCAGAGACCAGGCACAGGTAATTCTGATCGCTCCAGCGTGGCCGAGACAACATTGGTACACCACACTGTTGGAGCTCTCGGTTCAGACACCGATCCCGCTTCCATTATGTCCGGATCTCATCTCTCAGGACCACGGCCGGCTGCGTCACCCCGACCTGCAATCACTCCACCTCACGGCGTGGCTGCTCCATGGCTCACCCAAGCAGAGCAGCAATGCTCGCACTCTGTCCAACAGATTCTGCTGAGCAGTAGGAAGCCCTCAACACGCACCACGTACCTGGCCAAGTGGAAGCGGTTCTCCTGTTGGTGCGAACAACGAGCCACGTCCCCGTTGCAGGCACCCATTCCTCTCATTTTGGAATATCTCCTCTCCCTAAAACAGCAGGGGTTGGCGATATCTTCAATTAGAGTTCACCTGGCCGCTATATCGGCCTTTCACCCAGGGGAACTCGCGTCCTCGGTATTCTCTAACCCGATGGTCGTTAGATTCCTCAAGGGCTTAGACCGGATGTACCCACAACAACGTCAGCCCGTCCCGACGTGGGACCTCAACCTGGTTCTCTCCAAGCTCACAGGTCCTCCATTCGAGCCACTGGCCACCTGTTCACTTCTGTACCTATCCTGGAAGACAGCCTTCCTCGTAGCCATCACCTCAGCAAGGCGCGTTTCTGAACTCAGGGCGCTTACATCTGAGCCCCCTTACACAGTTTTTCATAAGGATAAAGTGCAGCTTCGTCCACATCCTGCCTTTCTCCCTAAGGTGGTTTCTCCTTTTCATATCAACCAGGATATATTTCTCCCGGTCTTTCATCCTAAACCACATGCCACTCGCCAGGATCAACGTTTGCATTCCCTGGACGTACGCAGAGCCCTGGCCTTCTATATTGACCGCACAAAGCACTTTAGAAAGACGACGCAACTTTTCGTTGCAGTGGCCGACCGAATGAAAGGCTCACCGGTCTCCTCACAACGCCTATCCTCCTGGATTACGTCTTGCATCCGGACTTGCTATGACCTGGCAGGTGTCTCAGCACCGCACCTCACCGCTCACTCCACGAGGGCCCAAGCTTCCTCGACTGCTTTCCTGGCACATGTTCCGATCCAGGACATTTGTAGAGCGGCGGTTTGGTCATCAGTCCACACATTTACAGCTCACTATGCACTAGTGCAGCAGTCCAGAGACGATGCTGCTTTCGGATCAGCGGTTTTGCACACAGCAATGTCTCACTCCGACCCCACCACCTAAGTTGGGCTTGGGAGTCACCTAATGGAATGGATATGAGCAAGCACTCGAAGAAGAAAAGACGGTTACTCACCGTTGTAACTGTTGTTCTTCGAGATGTGTTGCTCATATCCATTCCAAACCCGCCCCCCGTCCCCACTGTCGGAGTAGCCGGCAAGAAGGAACTGAGGGGGCGCCGGGTCGGCTGGGGTATATATTCAGCGCCATGAAGGCGCCACTCTAGGGGGCTCCACAGCCGACCCGCCGGTGTTGCTAGGGTAGAAAATCTTCCGACGATCGTGCACGCGGCGCGCACACACCTAATGGAATGGATATGAGCAACACATCTCGAAGAACAACAGTTACAACGGTGAGTAACCGTCTTTTCCTCGGTTTCCACATACAGTAACTCCTCACTTAATGTTGTAGTTATGTTCCTGAAAAATGTGACTTTAAGTGAAACGATGTTAAGCGAATCCAATTTCCCCATAAGAATTAATGTAAATGAGGGGGTTAGGTTCCAGGGAAAAAATTTTCACCAGACAAAAGACTATATATATATACACACAGTATAAGTTTTAAACAAACAATTTAATACTGGTACACAGTGATGATGATTATGAAGCTTGGTTGAGGTGGAGGAGTCAGAGGGTGAGATATTCCCAGTGCCTTACTGCTAAATGATGAACTAGCAATTGGCTGAGCCCTCAAGGGTTAATTCTCACACTCTACTGTACAACGCAGCAGGAAAGGAGGGAGGGCAGACAGAGACAGAGACACACACCCTCTGTGTGTGTGTGTGTGTGAGAGAGAGAGAGAGAGAGAGAGAGAGATGCATATTTCCCCTTTAAGTATGAAGAGTGGGGTCAGAAGTACACTGCCTTGTTAATTAGATCAGCAAGCTGAGACCAGACTGCAGCTGCTGCTGCCTGGAAGCTCCCTCTGTTGTGTGTCCCCCCTGCTCTATGGAAGATGGGGTAAGCGGGGTGCAGGAGAAGAGGGGAGGGGGACACCCTGACATTAGCCCTCCTCTTCTTCCCCCCCACACAGCAAGCAGGAGTCTCAGGGAGCAGCTCCAAGGCAGAGGGCAGGAGCAGCACATGGCAGTGGGGGGAGGGACAGCTGCAATTGCTAGCATGATGGGCAGCTGCTGTACAGGGAACTTAGGGGAGTGGGGAGCTGATAGGA